>NC_072450.1:23233468-23555468 GCF_027596085.1 Anoplopoma fimbria
CTAATTTTTTTGCTAAGGTACTGGTATAAAATTACCAACAGAATGTGAAGTTGAGTTTCCATCTTACCTACATAAATTGAGCAGAATATTAAAATGACAGATTGGGATCAGATATATTGTTATTGCTTAAACCCTCTCTAATCTCATCCAAAATTGTTAGGAGAAAAGGCCTGCAGTTGTTACACCGTTTGTGTTCAATAGTTGTATTTTTTTTTGCCAATTAGCATTGTTTTTTCAACTTAATAAACCAAGGTACAGGCACAGTTCTTTTCACTTACTGGGTGCCAGTGTCCATTGTCATTCTGCAAGATTGATTGGTACTGTCAGCCAATCTGAACTTTCAGTGATTAACAATAATATCTACATAAATTAACACTCAAAGGCCTTTATTGACAGATTGAGCATGTTGAGCCTTAGAAAAAAACATTTTATGCTGCCTTCAAAAGAAATCATAATTTACTAGTTGTACAGTGACTTAAATAATTCAAGATGGACTCATTGGATCTGTCAAGAGTGACAGGATCTTTGCGGATCTTTGTGTCTGTGTCAATATTTCTGCATTAACAATGAGACACAATCGCTGTCATTTTAAGAGGAACTCTAGCTTGTTTGTATCTTATACAGCTTTTGTAAGAGTCATTACTCAAGGCATTAAAAAAAAATTAAAAAATCCAAACATTTTCTTTTCTTAACCGCGTTTTCATTTCACTGGGGTATGGGAAAAAATTTCCTATTCTGCTTTTGGTAAAACACACATGCTTGTCAGTTAATATCTACCTAGATAAGAACAAAACCTCACGAAACGTGTTACAGCCAGCAGCCATCTGTGCAGGTGCAAATAATTAACGGAAAGAAGAATGGTCAAGGATACAAGTTGTTTGTTTTTTTCAACAACTATCCAGAAGCAGCATTCCGCTCTGCATCTGAAAATAATATTTACAATCAGAAAACATGGGACATGGGTTTTACATTTAGCCCAAAGGCACATAGAAAATAATTAAACTTAAAAAGAAAGAATAATAATAATAGTAATAATCATAATAATAACAATTATATCAATAATAAGGTGTTCTCTCTGAGGTAGTGCTAATAAGCACAGCACTGCTTTGAGCCAGATACTAATATGCTGAAAAAAGCCAATGCTAACATAGATGGTAACAAATTCAGTATTTCGCCAATTCATTGAGCACATCTTATGATATTTAACCCTTCTGGTTGTGCTAGAGGGAAAGTCATTTTGGGAAACCAGTGTTTAATAAACCATATTAAAAATAGAAAAATGTTTTTTGTGGCGGGATTCCTTTACGCAAATTCTCTGTCAAGTTAATAAAATTGTGTATTATGGTCTAGCTATCAGACAGCACTGACTTCCACAAGGGAACATTATGTGAACCAAGGCCTCCGGTGTCAAAGTCAAGTGAATTGGAAACCCATCCGCCACCCTGACCTTGACACTATTATTTGAGGCTGTGTGACATCAATGTCACACCACTTTCTGTCCTGACGCTGTCCAGTAAATCTAAGGCGCTATTGCATTAAGTTACATGTTAGTGCAGCACCTGGTAGACACAATGAATTTAAATTGTGATAAAAATCATCATTGAAATAAAGACAATAGACCTGTAGCTGCATTATAAGACTCCCTATACAAACAGTGGTTTAGTAGGTGATTGTTTCTTAACACTGTTGGATTCAAAGATTTCTACAAAAATAAACGACTGTTAAAAATGAAGTCACTAACAGACAGCATGGTGGGCATATATGCAGAGTGAGTGGTGTGTTATGGTTCACGTTTGTTTGAACTTGCTTGATATTTGCGTACTAGGAAGTCTAGTAAACACTCCCTGCACGTTGGGTTTGCAACCAGAATGGAATAAATCTAACTTTAAAACACTGCTGTTGCATTGAGTGTCTACAAAATTATGTCAAATTGAAGTACTTGACACTTGGTTCTGAGGATTAAATCTAAGAGATAACAGTGTTTGTGTTTTTCTCTGGCTGTGACCAGCGCAGGTGTGAATGTGTTCTACAATAGACACACTTGTCCACCCAGCGCCCCCGTTCCATACCCTTACATTATTTTGCCTTTAACAGATTTAGACTCAGGGGAGCAGACAGTTACTTTAGGTTTCATCACTTTTTATTCATAATTCATGAGTTTCACAGCGATGAAAATAACCACATCAGCATTCAAGCATGTGTCAGTTATTTCAAGTATGCACACAAACATTACTTTGTGCTTTGTCAAGCATTTGGAGTTTTCTACAAAAAACAGGATGGGAGATTTTAGCGAATGAATGGCTAAAGCTCTCACCAGTACTCATATTCGAAGTGCAGGTCATTTGTCATTTAGGCAGTGAAAACTTCTGTCTCTGCTGTTCTCCCTCGTCATAACTCATTGTTGACCAATTCTTTCTGCTCATTTTTTTTTCAACAATTCTCTTTACTCTTAGTTGTGTCTTTGTATTGTTTGTTATTGGTTTTTTTTGTTTTTTAAAACATGGCATTGTGCCGTGGATTACACATTCTAGAAATGTGATTCATAGGATAGATGAAAAGAAAAAATGCATAAAATAACAGCACTACAGGAAATCTACAAGCGAAAGTACTGCAAAAATGACTACATGTAAAATTCATGATGTATTCTTAAATTGCTTTGCTTTAAAAATGGCTTGCTTTGCCTGGACTCCTTTAATCTTGTAAGCAATGACTTTCTTTTCAAAGCAGTTAATTTGAAGTCCAAAACAAATTTAAATAATGGATTACTGGAGCTTCCTCCTTCTAAACCCACATGGTGTAATAACCTGTCAAGATTTTACCCAATTTATTTATTTACCCTCTTAGTGACACTCTCTCTTGGAGCATTCCAGCATTTGTTTGGGTCTCAAAGCGAGTGCAAATAATCTCTCAGAGGAAAATTAAGCAGACAACAACCAGTGATGCTGCTCTGCCGAGGGCCAAGCATGTGGGCATGTGCTGGGTCTGACTAATACTTCTTGTATTGCATTGCTTAGACAGCCTATTTATTTTGCTTATTTGTAGATATCAACACACAAAGGCTTTGAAATATATGTCTCCTACTAATCTCCTCTCGGTCCGCAGTAGGCTATTGTAATAACATGGTTTAAGTAAATAGGCAATCTTCTTTGGTGGTGGCCATGTTTTTAATCTTTTGGCTTAATTTGTTGATCATAGTACAATTTAAAGAGAGGATGCAGTCACTGTGTACACTGTTATCATAAAGCAACACAACATAGTGGGAATAACTTATATTATTGTGGAGAAGTCACATTTTCCACAAAATGTTTTTGTTTGGACACTGAATTGCTGCTTTAATGAACCAGTATATCAATCAATTATATACAGCAGAACTTCATCTAGTAGAAAACAGATTTACTGTATGAGGTTAACAAATGATTAATTCAAGCCAGAGTTTGTCTGTTATTGCGAAGTGAAAATTCAAAGATGGAATTTTCATTATTCAAGTTGGAATCATTTTTTTTCTCAGGTTGCTTCATATATGTTCGAATCTGTTTGTGATCATGGGCTTTTGTTAATGCTGAGTGGATATTGCTACTGAAAAGGGAAATAAGTGGTGATGTAAATTAATTCTGCTCACATAACAGTATGATGTTGGTTTGAGAGATTGTCCCATAAATAGCAGGTCACAGGTGTGATCTCTGTGGCAGTCCATGTACGTCCACGAAGAGCAGTGTGTCCTTGACCAAAACACTGAAAACCTATACACTCCCTGAGAAGTTTTTGTAGATGAGCATTAGCAAACTGCATGTGAGGGAATTCACATGCAAAGCCCTCGATTTTACGGGTCAATCTACAGCATGTGTTGGAGTTATGGTAACGAGTACTGTGTAGTGACCAGAAGAATAAGATCATGGATATGACAGCTGAAATTTATTTTCTCTGCAGAGTGTACTCTTAGCATCGGGATGCTCAGAGTACAGTTCGACCTGCTGGTACCTACACAATGAAAAGACCCAGTTGAATTGTTTCAGGCATTTGCTCAAGATGCATTCTGGGTAGCTTACTGTGAGGTACTCCATGCACATCCCAACTGGGAGAGTAGTCACATACCCAGAGCATGTTGAGGGATTTACATATCCCACCTGAGCTGGGAGAACCACAAGGGATCCCTTATGAGGAGTTGGAGGTTGTGGCTTGGGGAGAGGATGTCTGGGCCTCTTTGTTTAGCACTGGCAGTAAGTGGATGAACATATAATCAGCCTTTTCTGTTTTCCAGTCAGGTCTGTATATCTTTGTTTTAGACAGTAAGGCTGTCCTTTTCTTTACATTCTACACAATGTTTCTTTAGATTGTTTGCAGCTCCTAATCAGGAAATACCATCGACTCACAGTACTCACAGTTTTCAGTAAACATTTGTTGCTATAAATTTAACACAAGATTAAAAAAATGTTTATTGTTCACATTCTAAGGTGCATGAACTGAAAAACTGATCTGAGTAATAGACACTAGTGAGCACAAATAAATATGAAGACAGTTAGCCTATTGACACTGTCTCATAAAGCCTGTGCACAGCAGTCTATAAAAACAATGTTCTCGCACAACCATGGCTAAATGACCAGCCATGCAGTGGCAGAAAGCAAGTCTCTGAAAGTCACAAAGAAACTGCTGCAGGGGTCCATTGAGATATATATGTTGTAGTCTGTATGATGCAATAAGAGGCAGGTGCTTCCTCAGCAAATCCTCTATATACGGTTTTCTTTCACTGCCCCCAATGTTCTGTTGGGGGCATGCAAGCTATTTTGACATCTACATCTGATACAACGTGATTAACAGTGAAATGTGTAGTGTGAAGTGTAGGCATTAGGTAAATAGTCAGAACTCATCATTAAAAATGATAAATCCTTTTCCTGCATTGTAAGATTCTTCTTTTTTTTGGCTGGTGAGTACAGATTACTCTCTTGTTAGGTTCACTGGAACTAGATTTCTACTTTATATATTCCATGTCACAGATAAACATAAAGAAAAATCTCTAAATTAAGTGTAGTAAATGGCGAGTAAGCAGCAAATAACACCAGTGAGAAAGCTAGAAATCTGAATAAAAGATGCAAGATTAAAGAACAGGGAGCAATGACTTCCCTATGTCGTGGTTAGCAGCACTGTAGGGAGGCATCCAGTGTTGCTAAGCACTGTATAGAGTTGTAAGGCCGACAATTAAATGACTATGTTAGTGCAATACTCTATGCCTCTTCCTGTGATGGGAAATGCAATGTGTTTGTCGAGCAAAAGATGCTGATCTATCGAAGGCAGGCAGTCGTTTTAAAGGGATACATCAATATCAATGGCATTCATAGATTTTTCAACTATTTATCCAACCCATACTGAAAGTTATCGTCACAAAGTCAACCTCTCACATTTATCTCCATGGCATTGTTTGAAATTCTGGGTCAGATAGTACACAAACTCTTTGCTAACCCTGCAAAGCCCCAAAAGACTGATTTTTTTAGATAAATACATATAATATAACAAAGATAAAAAAACAAGAAAAACAAACTAACTAAAATTCTGTGATTACCTTCATAATCTAATATGTTTGACAGCTGAAGTGAGAAATAATATGTCCAGTTTGGACATTTTCATTTCAAAGTTTGTTATATATATCCAGTCTTTGTGACGATACAAAGACTGGATAGATATAATCATAACTAATTGGAGTCAGGATGAATTCAAGGTTACCCTATAATTACTTCTAAAGTGAAATACTCAAACCATAAGTTCTACATTAGTACATGGACAGTAGCTGAAATATAGAAAACAGTTGGTTTATCAGTTGGAACACTATTTGTTTATAGCACATCTGTGATTTAATTATTTGAGGCATTCTGTCCCTTTTGTTTGCACTGTTAGTCACTGTTAGCGTATTGTTGCGAGGTTTTAGTCAATTTGGGCTCACTTGTCCAATCGCTTCTTCCTTGCATTTGGATGAGGCTACTGAGTCGATAGGAATGCTGCCCAGAAGGGTTTTTTGTATTTGCTTTAGCTTTGCCAAGACTAGCTTGGCAGTAACCAAACTGTGAATGTTTCTGTGTGTGTTTTCCAAATACAGGAGAGTTCTTTCTTTTTTAATTTCACAAATTCAAAAAAACACAACAGAAATCCACAATAAAGTGTATTCATCACATAGAACACAAGCAGCAAATGTCCAGTCGTGCTGTTGATATGAAAATATATGTTTGTATTATATTCCAATTGGTAAATTAATAAAGGTAAATTAATGCATTTAAAAAAAAAAATCAAATGTACAAATATCTGAATGAATTTGAAATAGTACACAACGATAGTCCCCAAGTCAAGGGCTGAAGGGGAAGTGGATGTGCCAACAAACAAAGGACTTTTGTCCATAGTACCGATATTTGTATCCTGTGTGAAACTAAAAGTAAATATTGACATTTTGTTTCACGAGAGTCAGTGAGATGCCTTGTAAGTCTTGTAACTCTGTAGTCTCGTTAGTCGTTAGTCACTCTGACTCACAGTGAAGTGAGTTAATAGTCAGTGAAGTTAACATCACACCAGGCTACATTAACCTGACAAAGAAATGTTATAGGTTAAGATGAAGATTCAGATTTTATGCACAATTTTGTCCTTGTTGGTTTAAAATTTGAAAAAAGAAAATTGAATTGTGCTTAGAGTCTAGCAATATGTAGTCTTTTCTTGTTTTCTTTGTTTCGGCTTGTGTTCATAGTTTCATTTTGTGTGTATACAAATGAGAAAATCAGTAATACAGCATTTTTTTTGTCTTAGATACCCAGTGCGTAATACTGCAAATATATAAATATTGCAATACTTTCATCAGTGGTCCAAAGGCTCAATCATCAATGTGTTACTTCCTTCTGCGATAGTGACTTAACAGATATTTTTCTGAATGAAATCTTCGAGATTGTCACTGTAAATTTCAGTACATTGTACTGATTATACCTCTTTCACTCTTCACTTGAGGTGAACATTTGAAAGCAGGACTTTTACTGTGTGGGTTTAATAGTTTTATAATTAATATTTAGTAATAGTAGTTTAAGTTTTACTTCAGAAAAATGTTTTTACTAGCCTTCTTCTTCGATCACTGCCAAAACCAACATTTGTAGTTTTAGAAAGGGTGAAAAGTAGAGCAAGACAAAGTTTGCCTTGGACCCTGAAAGCACTTAATCTGACCTTGAAAGAACATCCAATTAGGGGTTACTCACAGTCAGAAATCTCAGTGAAATACACTTAATTACACACTTATTGCAATAATTTCCAAATAGGCATATTAGTCGCTTGTTTTGACATAAAATAGGGCATGGATTTAATTGGCGGAGGAATATCTCTGGAGGTAAAATTATTAGTGTGGAAGTTAGTATCAGATCATAAACTAGGGAAATAGAGTCCTGCTGGGATGATGTATTTTAGAGGGCCAACCCGGAAGTTAGCATCATACTGGTTAACTCTAAAAAAGCCAATAAGATTTTTACATTGTATTTAGGATTATTGCAGAAAATTAGTTCTGCAGCAAACAAAAGTTTACATCATTCGTTAAGCAAGATAATCTTTAAAAATGAACACCACTTTTATGATTTTTGAAGCGTGAACGCAATAGGCAGACATAAAAAGCTAAAGTTAGGCTATTAACAAACTGCACCACAATCACATGCACCAAGGTTGCATGTGAGTATAAACAACAAGGCTGTGAACGCAGACTGGTCGGTGTGATGACATTTTGTAGTCTCATTTCGCCACTGGTTAGCAACCGCCTTTGAAAGACACTTAAGAGCTTCAAAATTCACAAGACGGGTAACTACCGGTGTATTTTATATCGTAGATAAAAAAAAGGTTAAATGTCTTTAGTTCGTGTTAACCGCAGACCTTATTTCAGCCATCTAACCAAATTACTTTGAGACAAAGGAACAGGGAGAGCAAAAAAATACAACCAAGTTGTGAAACACTGTGAAATACACTGATTCAGTTCTGCTTCCAGTTGGCTATCTGCTGGTGTTGACTCACTCCAGGGAAGAGATGAAGAAGCTGGAAATCACATTTTATCAAGAGTCCATGAAACGTTAGTATATCCAGCACCAAGGTCTAGCACCCAAGTCTAGCACCCATGTGCTGCATAGAGTCCTGGATGCTTGTTTATTCAAAGTTTATAAATATTAGATGTGTTGCATGTCCAATTTGCACTAAATTTGACATCGCTCTCTCTTAAGTCCCCTTCAATACACCCACTAAATGTGAAGTAGATCAGATGAACTCTTGTTGAGATGGTCAGTCTTTTGCAGAACCAAATCCATGGGGGTAGTGGTGCTGGTATGCAACATTTGTGCTTAATATATTTGGTCCTCATGAAATCATATGTGGCCACAGCCATTCATTTGAAGTGGGCTAGAACTTTGTGCAACATTGGATCACTTTAAATTTCTAACAGCTTTCCATCAACTGTCTACCTAAAAGGTTAGGACTCAATGAAGGTTTCGGTAATATAGTATTTCACAAGGAACTTGAGAATAAAACTGGATTTCCTAACAACAGAGGTGATATCTGATTGACAAATGGCTTCTTTGAAAAGCTTTTCGCTATTTGATTGTACCTGATAAGTGCACCCTAAGCTGTTAAAATGTTCTGCCGAACCATCAAGTTACCTTTGAGAAAAATTAACATGCTCAGCCCTGGTTTTGTAGAATTATGTGGAATGTCCTTGAATGGGTTCCTTTGGTTGCTTTGATTTCCTTTCAGAGTCTGCATGAGTTTAATTTCCGTATACTAAGCGTGATTGGGGCTATGAACACATTTTTCTCTGTTCATCTACAGTTATTTGTTATTCTCTGTAATTTACTGGGGATCCGGCATGGAGATTTCCCTGCTATACCCTGCAACCAATGCCTGCCCCTTGTGAGTCTGAACAGGAAGACTGTTCCGTGGACAGGAAATAGTATGACGTTCTTATAGTCTTACTAAAAATGTACCAGTGTGGTCTGTCATTGGACGGCTGTTCCATGCGCTGACTAATGAATGCAATGCAACATAAGTGCAATGTAATGAAATGTAATAATGTATTGGAGTGCTGTAAATAACGTTGACTTCGCCACTGAAGATTAATGTCTTGTGTCCTGCCAACTGGAAGGGAGTGATGACTTTTGATTGATTCCCCCAAACTTTACCAAGTCATTTTGATAATGAGGATTTACCTATTTTGTGGGTAAGGTATAAGGACTCTTTGAAACTGGAATACATTAAGGTATGAATATAAAATAATTACTTTTGAATATATACGCTTTTAACAGGAATTCACACAGAACAAGGACAACAACTCCTATACAGAACAGACAGAAAAAATATAAATAAATTATTGGCATACCCGTATGTTGAAGACCCCTTTCTCTCTTTTCCTCTTTTACTATATCAGTGAATAAGAGACGTTTTAACTTCTAAGCCAATTAACCTGATTCATGGACAGGTGTGCCAACTGGCAATGTCAGGAGAAAACCAATTCCTCTCTGCATCCAGCTGGTGCTCAGAGCACAACCACCCATCCAAAAGTATTGTGGCTTGTGAACTACTCCCTGGAGGGTATTGCAATATGGTTTCCATCAACACACTGAAGTGCCCTTCAACAAGGAACTGAACTCTTACTGCTCAAAGTGTGCTGTGCTGGTGATCCTGACCTTTGAAAAAATATGATGTCTGTCTGCCTGCTGATTGTGTTTATATCACAGAAGATACAGAAGATTTAAAATTCTTAACAAGTATGGTTAACAAATGTAACACTATCAATGTAGCTTACAGATAACAATATATTATTCACATACTTATCATCACACTGAGCACACTGTTTCATTCATATGTAACAGAGGAAGAGCAAACACCTTTGAAAACACTAAATTATTTAAATGCCATGTGAGCTGAACTGCAATCATCCGCTTGAATGTCCCGTTAACTCAATTGTGGTGTAAAAGAAAAATGTTAAATTCAACGTTTAACCCCCTGTGAACATTGAACCCATATCAAAATGAATTGGTAAAAGAAAATAATTCTGCAGTGTCAGCAAAACTACATGGTGCTGTGAACCAAGTGGTGTGCCTTCGTGTAGGTCTGTTTAGTACACATTACATCTCACATTAGTACATTACACATTTTGTTTAATAATGTATGAGAGGGAACCTACTCAACTGATTTTAGTTTGTATTATTTGCCCGTAACTCAAAATAATTGCTTGTTGCTTGTTAAGCATGCATTCACAACCACACATACACTGTGCACACGTGTGTCTGCGTAGTAGTATAAGGTATACCTATACTTATAGATATCTGAGAAAAGAAGTCACATGAGATGTTGTGTTTACTTTACTCATATAGATTATCTTTTCTCCTTTGGTTATACCAACCAGTCTCAGCCCTATACAATAACTATTTTTTTAGAATATCTAAAGGACCAACTGAAGTCAATTAAATATAACAAGTATGTGCACCCTCTAAGTGCTTGGCAGGAAATCATATATTTTCCCACTATAGTTAAAAAATGACTTTTTATTATTTGGATGATCCCATAACAGGGAAACAAGCTTGAGTTGGTTAATGCTTGTCAGAATTCTATCATTCTGCCTTGTACAAGTACATCTATGAATGACAGGAAATTATTTTTTGGAGTTATTGCAATGAATGCTGGATGAGAACAGCCTGCTATAATAATTGGTTGGGGCAATGGTGAGAACATTATCTGCCTGCAAATTGTCTGGATGAATTTTGTAAAGTCCAGATTGTTTTAAGGTTGGCCAAGGAGAATAAGTTTTCTAACAAAAAACTAAGGTCCCAGCAGTGACCCTCATCCATCGCATCACTCTCTATAAAGCCTTGTTATGTGTGGCTATGTTACTGGGGTTAATGTTAATAGTAGCAGGGTTGCAATGCTTGCTTTGATGGATGAGGAGAACCGGCATTTAAACCATGAATGCAAGACATCCCTTTACTGAGAGGAGATCATGCAATATCTCCAAGTGGGATGGCTGAGAATTAATGTGCATGTTTCCTCGCAATGGCTTATCTAACTTGATGGTCTTGATAGTATATTTTGCCCTTCCTCATCTGTCTTCTTTTTTTTGACTCTGCAGAGTAATCCATTTCCCTCAATCTCAGGTCTTGAGGCTTGCCACTGTGGGCCATGGGATCAATATTTGCCAAGTTTAAACCACAGGATTATCCGTCTGTCAGGGCTCCCAACAGAAACTCTCATCTGTGACATAAATCTTGGACTGTCCTCCACCATTTGAGAAGGTCACACCTCCAAACAGCCTTTGTTATATTGTACACCTAAAGGATGGATTAAGTAGTCGATAATGTCACTCCTACACACACAATGTACAATGCTACGCACAATAAGCCTTGAAAGTACTATTATAAATGTACCATATATGATTTAATTTCGCTGCCACACTGCTATGATCGGTTCTTTCCATGCAGTCACATCTACTATTTTCTGTTGTGGGCTGCTTTAATGTAGTCAGCAAAAGTCAATACTGCAATATCCATTATGCTTTAGGCTACTTTTTTTAAGGAAATTGAAGAGGTATGTACATTTTTGCCAATTAGCTCCAAACATACCATAGTTTGAAGTTCACTGAAGACAATAAAGTTTTATTTTGATCATTTGTTCTCAAATAACGTGAGCTTTCCTATACAGTATGTGAATACTTTGATATGTGTATTAAATTAATTAAACGTATTAAAAATATGAATATTAAAAATGAATATTAAAATCAGAAGATAAGGTGTATAATATATATATAAATCCTGTGAGAGACCAAAACCAACAATGCATTTGTCCGACTTTCAGTGCTTTACCTACTGCCATAGCCTGTTTATAGCCTTAAATGTATTTGTTTCATTAATACTCAACGCATTTACGTACACCTGCATGTATCTGTTTGGTGAGGGATGAGGGATCCTTACACATGGAAGCCCTTTCATAGATCTGTCTTTAACAACATTATGCTTATTTCATTTGACTAATTAGAAATGCTTGGTTTATTAGTAATATATACAGATCAAAATATTGTTTTGCATTGTAAGTCATGTATAGAACATCAAGGATAGGACATGAATGACAGGCTATAGGCTACACAAATAGATTTGTGAGCAGAGTTACACAGAGGAATATCAGCAATATCTCTAAAATTAGGCCCATCTCACAGGGCAGTGTCCTTGCTCAGCAGCGAAGGTTACCTGTAAACTCAGCATTAATCTCCCAAAGTGCAGTGATGGCTCCACTCTGACCTTGGAGAGTAGTATGGCACATTTGGGTTCATTACTGTAAATCTTGGCCCTGTCTTGTATGACGCATTGTGAACATGCCTCACTTGCTTTTCCTCGTTGGTTTTATACACATAACTTAAGTAATTAAATTAACACTCCGTGCCTGAGTCTGTCACACAGATTGCCCTCTTTACTGGCCAGAATCATGAATGTAGTAGTGTTCTATCTTTTGATTTCGCTTCTCTCAACTTTTTATGACGCCAGATTATTTGAGGATTCAACATCCAGTATTTTAAGATGTAGAGTGACACAAAATTGTGTGCTGGTGGGGCCTGGTGGCCAATTCTCGTCTTGGGCATCACTTTCGATCCAACATGGTGACTCGGCTTGAGTCGGTGTGTCTCAATCGCTCACTCACCAGGCAGCTGGATCATCTTTTAGTAAGTTATATGGAGTGAAATGTGGTGTCCTCTATGGTTGTGCTCAGGACTAGAGGATTAGAGAAAGTATACATGAATAAAGAATACAAAATCAAGATACAATCTATAAATGTAATGAAAAAGGTAAAAAAGTACATTTGTCACTAATACAAATGTGTATATTGTATTTATTTGTGTAATATGCGTTTTCATTAATGGAATTTACTTTTTCACATATGATAAATTCTATCTCTTACTAAAATGGGAATTAAATAGTGTTTTGAATATATGAAATGTGTGTCACATGTGATACAGGTTAAGAACAAGTTCTATTTCAAAGATGTTTCCTACAAAACCTTTTTGAAAGCAAAACAAAGGGAAAGGGAAAAATAAATGAATAACAAATATAATAATTTTATATCTAAGTGCTTCAACTTTGATTCACAGTACTCACAATCTCAGTTTTTTCCACCAATTACCCATTCCTTGTGTACTTGCTGCTTAGATTCACAGAGCACCTTCCCTAGGAGTCCGTAAGACACAGAGGTTAACAAAGCATTCACTATGGTGGAATATGGATAGCAGCATACAAGGGCTTTGATACATGGGGATATATATGCTAAAACACTGGTATGGTCTTATAAAAAATGTATCTTGTGGGAAACACTGGTGTAACATTTACTTTTTACTTATACTACTATGCTACTCACGCACACTCAAAGGATGTAACTGACAAAGCTGATTGATAAACGACCGTTTTGTCTTCAATTGAATTTCAAGCTCCAATGAGATGTCAATGTTAACAAACTAGAATCCCTCTCAGGGAAAATGTTGCTGTCAATGCAGAAAGACATTTTGGCTTTTCCCCCTTTTTTCTTTGGCCATTTCCCAAACATCCTCATTCATCATTCATTCAAATACACTTTGAAGGCAGGGACGTTTCCCCCGACTAAGAGGATAATGTTCAACTTATAAGGAGATGCCTTCAACTAACCTCATGTGGTGTTTTCTTTAGAGGATTTCTTTGTTGCGTTGCAAGATTAAATTGGTATTTTTATGATGTACGTAATTATAAAATATTATATAGACTGATGCATAACACTTTTCTATCATGGACATGGCTATTTCAAGAGAAGTTGTAATTATCCTTGCATTTTAGAATGTGTGTGTGTGGCTTACATTTTACAAATTCTGATGCCAATTTTCACCTTTGGACAATATCACTAGTTCTGTGTTATTTAAATCCACACTTTTAATACAGCAAGAAGATGGGAGGATTAACATCCACTCATGACAGTAAGCGCATCAAAGATTTTGCAGAGCATATCACTTTGCAAGTTTACACCAAAGCCCCTTTGGCCCCCACTGTCTATGCCATCTCGTGTAGGCTATGAATACTAATATCAGACGTTATCAACATTGCACAGTCCAAACATATATACTAATTCCAGCGTGTCCAACTCTGCCTAATCAAAAATAAAGAGTAGTTATCTGATGGTATTAGCGTTTTCTTTAGCTATGAAAAATAACATAAAATAAATTCTCAAAAATTCCAGGGAGCTAAAGTGGATAGGCAGTTTAATGTTCTGAAAGAGTTTCAAGCATTCACATGGATGAGTGCAATTATTTTTAGAGTTTAATGATAGACTCCTGAAAAGCTGTACGGTAATTGATATATGGTTGTAAAGCCTAGAGATATATTCAGGGTTACTGGGCTGCATTACGCCTGGAGAAACTCTTCCACTGAATTATTAAAGACTACTGTTCAGAGCTTAAAAAATGTACATTATAGTAACCAAAGTATTAACAATTCTATCAATTGATTTTTAATACATTGTATACCTTTACATTATAACTGCTATTTTATAAGTTACTGTAAATATTTAGGTATGCAAACAAAATAAAAAAAATAAAATATAGTGTGCTTTGCTCTCAACATTTATGACTAAAGGACATTTAAAATCACTATTTTTTACAAAATGATTAGTATTTCTCGCAAGAAGTTTTTACAAAAATACAAAAACACTTAACAATATTCCTAAAAATTACATTTTTCCTTGAAGAATGAATAGGAGAGGCCTGTGCTGGCTATTGGAGAGCATTCTTCTCAGTGTCAGATATGACAGTGTTCTTTGTTGTTCCCTGTTGAACAGTTGTGCAAACTGTAAACAAGTGTTATATCTAAAGGGCCTGAATGCATTGCAGTGTGGCAGTTCTCAAAAGTACAAGAAGGGAAGTGCAACACAATAACCATTTAAATGATTTCTAAAAGTAGAACATTTTCTTTGGAAATGGCTGAAAAGAGAGACAATTTTGTAACTTTAATCTTACAGATTCTTGATTTGACATGGCCGAGGTTTAACTCGAGCAAGGCACCTTTGCTGCATGCTATCACCCATTATTTGCTGTTGTTTGCAAAAATGCTAAAAAATACTGGATTATGTTGCATAAAAGAAGACGTTGGCTATAAACATTCTTATGCTCAGTCCAGGAAGCCTGAACACTAGAGTCGGGTGGCTGAGTGGGAGAAAAAAAGATTAACTGACTTAAAACCAATGGGTCAAAACTTCAGTTTGTTTAATTATCAATACTCTGCCTGGAGTGAGGAGCATCTGTAAGGGAAAATAGTACAGCCAAAACTTTGACTTAATGCATACAGGGTCTGCAGTAGTATGTACTCCTTCCAGGAAATCCCACTGTGAGTCCAACAATAGCTTCCCCTGGTAGTTGCTTTTTCACGCCCACTCATGGCTACATGCATTACCAGTCCAAATACACACTCCATTGAAATAGATGTAGTGCCATACTTAATTCAGTCTAGACAAACTCACTCTACGTATCTTTACTGTTTGGCCTGCTGTGACAAATTGCAACTTACTTGCAACCATGTAGGCGGTGAAATGTTCTCAAGGATTCTCATACAAACTCAAATGGACTGGGCTAAGAATGAGTTCAGAACTGCAGGGAAAAAAAAACACACACAAAAGGTCAAGGTTAAATCAATTCTTCAGGTGAGATTACTAACCAACTTTACTTTATTGCCTGTTCATCAATGTGAACTACATATCCCCTAGCCCTATCCATCAGAAGAAACGGCTAAAATGACACTCAAAATTTATCAGGAATAGCTCCTCAATCCTAAGGCTTTTATGCATATTTCTGTGTCCTTTGAAAGATAAAAAAGGTAAGGAATATAAATATATTGTATCTAAACCTTTTCCAATTACCATTCTAAAGTAATTGGAGATGCAATAAAGGGAAAGAAATATGTATTTTACCCTTGTTTAGTATCTTAATTAAATTTAGATACTACTTTAATTTAAAAGGCAATACCACCATCACAACCAATATCTATGGATAATTATGCAACTGAATGTATTCCACTGCTCTTTACTTATTAGAAATGAATAAAGATACACTAAGGTGGCCCATGTTTACTTGTTACTGTTGATTGTTTACTGGGAGTTTTACTTCAAAACACTAGTTTATCCCTACAGCCATGTTACAAATAACAAAAATCTCCCCAAAACATTGAAATAGTAATAAATACAATGAATATTGATTAATACTCATATATGACTTAGGGAGCTCCATGCTGAAGGACAGATAAATGGAGAATGCAAAAGTCCAAAGGACTCAAATAGATATCATTAGAACCACCTGCCTCAGGAAATTGCAATGATAGCACAGCAGCCGCTAAGTGTTTAGATGCAAAGTGGGTTCAGGTGCATTAGAATGCTCAGAATTTATAGTTTCCAGCCATCTAATCGATCGGTTATTGCAGACTGATGAGAAAACTACCCATGAAGTTCATAACACAATTTGACCATATATTTATAAAGTTAAAATTTGTAAGACTTTATGTTAAAAAACTTCTATGAACACATAGTTTGGACAACATACAGTTGGTTTATTTAATCTGGAAGCTGAAGACTCCATGTTTGCACTATAATATAACATGCAATATCTTATATTAATGTTAGATTAATTATTAGACCATCTTTCATCACATTGTTTTGCAACTAAGCCACAGGGTTGGACCAGGTTCTAACAGCACACCTGGACAACTCTGAGAGCACTTTAGTGCCCTGATCATTGCTCTATAAGGCAAGAAATGCTGACGGCCCTGTGTGTTATGAAAAGTGCACTGGAATTTAACCTGGCTTATACTATAGTCAGCCTGCCATAAGTGGGCTTTAGCTGAACATATCAAACTGCTTTCACCTCAAAGGTAAAATCGATCTGAAGAACACCTTCAGGGTAGAAAAGGAGAGGGAGGGTATTAGGGTAAGTGTCCCTCTTGGCCCTTGACATCTTTCTGTGATGATGACCCAGGCACACTGTGACCCTCCATCCACGCTGCTGCAGGAGAGGTCAAGATTTATGCCATGGCTGTGAACCTGAAGTCATGCTATCTCCCTCCAGCAGCTGCTCTCTGTCTCAACCTGCCAACTTCACAAGTTTCAATCCTCAGGAGGGAATAAAAATGGGGAGGACAAAACTGTGGTCCACGAATTGCATTTTTCAGTTTGAAAAATAACAATATCCCATATGGGCTTTGAGCCTGCTGCAGTTATTATTGTCATGCTAGACAAATCTGGTTGTTGTTTTGTTGATATTCCAGTTGTTGTATTCCAAAAATGGTCAAATACAGATAGTATTATCGTACCTTTTTATTGTTGTGGAGCTATACGAACGAACAATTAAATACTCTTAAGAAAAAAATAGGTATAAACTAGTAAGACTCTAGTTGATGAAGGGTTTTGAATGGCCAACATAATTTTAATTGGACATTAAAACAAACTGTGGGGCAGACAACTGCTGTTGCAATGCTGTGCTAGTTGAACACTGTAAGGATTTTATTTATTAAGCTAAAGCTTCATACTATTTAAAGTGTCACTTTAACCAAATTCAAGAAAATGTATTTCTTGTCTTTTAGTAAGTCTTATGTATGATTGATTACGCATTATTTTTACCTGTAGTGTGGTATATCAGTCATTGTCAGTCATCACAGCAGTTCAGCGAATCTAAGTGGCATTTGATGTGCAGCACTCAAAGCTCCAAACTTTATCTTTGAACAACTCAACAGTTATGTCTCTCTTCACAAATCACAAAGTACGTATGATGATCTACAAACTCTCCTGGGATCAGTTAAATTGGGAGCTACAGGAGGTCGACATCATAACTTAAACAACTGTACACTAAAATGTAATCTGATGCAGAAGTGTTTTGTGGGCAAGTGTCAGAAAAGTGATGATTATATTCCATGGGGTCCAACCAACAAACTGCATGTATGTACACAGCCTATTCCTGTCAAAAATACATAAAATAAGCAAAGATCCTTTTTTAAACATACATCTTGAAATATCCCTTTAGGCTTGCTGCCAGTGGGGGGCTGTGGCGGTAGGCTCAGAACTTAATGAATATTCAGTGAGACATCTCAGAGTGTCATCTCAGCAGGTGGGGCCCCGGGGAAGTGGAGTATGAAAACCTGCTTTGCTGTAGCTGTACAATGGATTACAAAGGAAGTCACTAATTTTACTGCAATGTTTCTCTGTGGAAATTGCTTTTATGCAACTGTTGAACCATTATATACAACATTACTACGAGGACTATTGACTACGCACAAGTTGGTCTCGATAATCTCACATACATTATTAGCCAATTACTGTCTAATTACAGTGTAATGTTGATATAAAAACTTTTTTTTTCTCATGGTTCCCTAATTCTATGTTTCCCAAATTTCCTCTTTCACTTTAACTTCCTTGATGTAACATTGGCTCATCTGGCTCATGGTGTTAAGCTCATCTTTGTGGGGTTCAGCTGCACAAGAGCAGTGCCACCCTGATCCATTTTGTTGGTTGTTTTAAGGAAGACAGACACAAACACTGAGATAAGACATCAAGTGCTTTCCATGAGTTTTATTGATCGTTTGATAAACGCATAGGGATGGTGTGTCCAATCTGAAAAGGCATCCTTTTTTGGAATTTTTAATTACTATTATAATTCTGCTTTTTGTTCAGAACTTGGATTATTCAAAGTGGTGGCGGTTTTATGTTTGCTTTATTGTACATGCTGCATGTTTTAAATGAGCTACCCACCATTCTGCCCAATTGCAGAACAACAGAGGAGAGAAAATTATGCAGGGGTAGCAGGTTTTTCCAGTTTTGTTTTATTGACTTTCTACTTATTCGAATGGCTAAATAAATCCTAACTGACTGCATAAGTAACCTATCTATGACATTATTTATGCCAAATGTGGTGGATGCTCATAAAAACTGAGTGAAAATGAAACTCAAAACATCTGCGCAATGAAACTAATCCAGTGGAATAGGCCTGCATAATTGTCACCTCATTAACAAACTTAATTAGTTAATTGAGTTAAAAGCAGCACTGTTGTATTGGATTGTATTACTGTGCATAGTGTTTACAACTTGCTTTTTTCTGTAGGAGACAACACAATACAATTTAAGATTTTATTATGACAATGTTTAATTGGAAATATTATTTTTTGATCTCATTTTGGACCTTAGACAATAAATATACACACACACGCACACATCCACACACACACACACACAATTTCACTATTTTGCTTAAATGTGTTTTACATTTATTGTTTTTCTATTAATGTGTCCATTAAGATAAATATTGATCTTGATATACTATAGTTATCTGTCAGTGAATCCACTCCCCATGCTGACTGATAACAGTGATGTCCAGTAACAAGCATTACCTTTCATTTTCTTTCATGTATGATTTTCATAATTCTGCCCTCTTTGCATGCTTAAGCCCATTTTTACATGAAATATAAAAAATATTGTGACAATAAAAAACAACAAAATGAAGGTGTACTGTCTTCCACGCAGTGTCTTCAAAGCTTGCCAAAGTTTCTGAAAAGCATTTACATGTTCATGTAAATATTAAACAGTAACATGGCATTTCATCTTTATATCGCCATTATAAAAACACAAGGTGCAGGTGCACGTTCACTGGATTTGCCCTGTCTCGCATCTGAGAAGATTATTACAGTAAAACTGTCCCTATATATTTTGGACAGCTGAGATCGGCTCCAGTACCCCTGCGACCCTTAACTGAATAAGCAGGTTACGGAAAATGAATGAATGAATGAAGGGAATGAGATCATTTATTTATTGTTTCAAACTTGAAAAATAAAGTCACCATAAGGTATTTTTGCATCCATCTTATAACTAAGATTGATGGAGATTCCACTTACATCTGTTCTCAGTTTTTGGCTAAAAATAGGAATATTAGCCATAAGACTATTTCTGAACAGAAATCGTGATTTCAGGGACATACAAACTTCTGCATCTTATTATTCTTTTCACTACACTCACTCAAATATTCCCGCACTGTGTTTATACTGTATTGATTGGCAGAGGAGCCTGGCTGCCTTACATCCTTGTAAGCTTTTATCTCAGAATTTTAAAGTTGAAACAACAATTTGACTCACAGGAGAAGTTATATAGCTGACCATTTGCATTAATCCACCAACTTTAACTTTTTTTTATGGAATATAAAACACTCAAAAATGTCCGTATTGAATTAAATCAGAATTCAAGAAGTCTGCATGGACTACAAAAATGTGATATGCTGTCTGAAAGTATAAACGAGCAGTGAAGTATAAATGCTATTATGCAACCTAGATGTAGTACTTGCAGTGTCATAGTATTAAAGGTTGCTATTCTTTACTGTGTTTACATAGTCTTTCCAAACCCCTCCCTCTCCCTATCCATACGGGACTTTATGTACATGAAAAATTTATGCTGTACCAACAGAAAATGGCTGCTCTGAAAAGGCATGACCTACTTCCCACATTTAGCCCCAAAGGAACTGTCTTTGGAAAAACATTAGAGAGGGATGTTTAGCCAACAGGGCTGCTCTTTTAAGCCTCAGCTGAACATGGTTTTTAATCGCATCCTGATTCTGTGTCCTGTTTTTCCAGACAGTCAGTGGACATTTGACAGCTGAAGTTTTGTGTAAAGTTAACTGAAACCTGGTGGTCTTTTTGAATGGCTAAACTAAAATAACATAATTTCCAGGATTATGTTATTAGATTTTAATATGACCAAATCAACAAAAATGGAGGTAACTAACTGCTGAAACACATGCAAAAAATTATGTTATCTCCAGTTGCAAACTGAGAAATATTGTCCGGAGAATCTCTTTTAAGATGTGTAATATAAAAACGGATTCTTTAGAAATGGGGTTACAACATGCCTTTTTTTGTCAACATTAAACTGTGGCATGCCCCCCCAAAATAAACATGAATACCAAGATGAAATCATTATTTCAGTTGCAGCCCTACAAAAGCTGTCTTTTTTAATCAGTAATGTCACTGAAGAGAGTGGGATTCCCTGACTCTGACAAAGCATACTCTGCAGTAGGTATAGTGAGTCAGTTCTGACATATTCTGCAAACAAAAATTGATTCGGTACTGTGCTGTGTGTGCTCTAAAAATATGGAGGGGGAAAATACAGAGGATACACTCCAGATCTATCAAAATACTCCATATTCAAGGTTTTATTCTACATCAGCAAAGCGGGAGCCACACACTGGGAATTATGGGACTGAAAGGTGACATTTAGAAATATTTGCTGTATAAGCTCCAATATACAGAGAAATTATAAGGAAAAGGGTAACAATGTGCAAATATTTCTGGCTATGTGGACTCTCCACAGTGCAAAGACAGGGAAGGCCAATTTGTACGCTGCAGAACACAACATAGCACACAAAAAAAGAGGGATACGTGAACACTGTCTAAAGTATAGTGATGACTATCTGTAAGGCATATACGCTGTTTTACAGTTGTATCAATGAAAAAAAGTAAACTACATTTAGAGTGATAAATTGTTTCAACAGTCAATATCATTAATATAAAAAAATGAATGTATATGTTTCCAAGGTTTTATGAATATAAACATTGCAAACCAATATATTCTTAGTCTAATAACGCTGATATGATTTTGTCGACTAATCATTTAGTTGGTTTAATTGACAGATATGTAAAACTGAGTTTTGCCTCGAAACATTACACAAAAGCACAACTTTAAAACTTAGGTTACCAGAGATGTGTTCATAAGTTTCTTGAAAAAACATAATTCCGTATGAAAAAATCGTAAAAAAAAAGATTAATCAACTTCCAAATCTTATTCTACTATGACAGAAATGATTCGATTAGTCAACTAATCGACAAAGAAGGAGCAGCCCTACATACTACACAGCAGACTTGTAAGGAAAACCAGTGGTGGAAAAAAAGGTGATTCATCATTCATAAATATACTGCAAAGCTGTCTGCAGTGGACATTTGGAGTAATCAAATAGATTAACTTCACAATTTAACACCTTCCAGAACTAAAAGCTCAATTTAAGCCTCTCCAGCTCGCCTTCTCTGCCCTTCCTCTATAAGCTGCTGTGTGAACAAGGCTGAAAGTCAACCTAAAATTCCTGCAGGCTATGTTTTAGCCCTAGACTCCAGCCTGTGCTCTTGTACATTTGGGCACTTAGCACTTCCTTCCCTTAGGCAACATAGTCATCACTCCATCTGGCCATAAAGTGCCATATCATTCCCATATACCCCTGGATAAATAACATGTGTTTATCCAGTATCATGCTCTTCCACTGGCTGTCACATAGATGCAATGTGTAAAAATAGTCTCCAACATGCTAACACCAACAACTTTGGAGTTTTTTGAATCTGCCCGTGAGCAGGTAAGTTATGTTATACATAATACAAGTGCAGTGAATTTGGTTTAAAAATATCAAGTTTGACTAACAAAGCTTAGTTTAGGCATAGTGAATCCTCTGGACTGCAATTCTTTCAGATATTTCACTGTCAATCTTCCCCTTACGTGCTTCACTAGTTTGTGAGATTGTAAGCATCACATTATTGCAATTACTTAACAGTTATGAAGCTTTTAGAAAAACAAATTCCTGTGGAAAACCCCATTGGCAGTGGTACAGCTTGAGAATGGGTACTTGGTCTCATATGTTATTGAGCCACATGTGAGAAAACAAGCGCAGATGCCAACTGAACACCCAGATGAGTGAGCCGACACTCTTAGGTGTGCACAAACAGGAGAAATAAACAAGAGAAAATCCCCATGCAGTCATAAAATCATTTTAGTGTTCTACACATAACATGAAAATAATTCATTTGTTTTGCCAGTATCTGTTGTGCACAATCATCCTATTTTGCATCTGCTTCAGCGATTGTCTTTGCTTATACCATTTCATAGTCGCAGGGTATTGCAGCCTATCAATTTAAAACCCTGATCAGGTTGCCCATCACAGAGCTAACGGATAAACAATCATTCACATGCATACCTTTCGGCAATTTAGAGTCTCCAGCCGACTGTGTGTCTGGAATGGGGGAACAAAACATCATACAAAAAAATAAAACTCCAAAGAAAGAAATCTAAAACACACAAACACGGGTGCTGTGAGGCAACAGTGTGAGCACTGCTCCGCTGTGCCACTGCTTGGAAATTCATTACCAATTTATGCCAACACATAGAAACTACACATGTAGAGCACAGCTTCAGTCTAACAGTCACATTTTGTGCTAAATGTGAGAAGACCAATACACGTTTTCATTTGAAAAACCGCCCAAAAATGGTAGGCCTACTCTGAATAGAAAAACAGGATACTGAACCGAAAGATTTGAGCAAAAAGTGAAAACACTTCACAAGGTGAGTGATGACATGAAGAAATATGTTTAACATATATATAATTTATAAACGCATCTGTGCACTGACGGGCTTGCATGCATAATTCTAAATGAACACACTACTTGGTGATAAGTGCATTCCTGTGTTGATGAAGGTGCAGCGACTGCTACCAAAGTGAAAGCAAAGGCTGCTAGAGGGAATATTAAGGCACCTGTGATGAATGAGCTGACTGCAGTTTACAACATGTAAACATGCACTGCCCACTTGCCATATCTCCAATCCATTAGCTATCCTCCGACTCTGAGTTAAAGCTGTTTGTTTGTTTTGTTCCCCTCTCCCCCATTTTGTGCCCCTGCTTGCCTGCAACCCTCCAAGAATCACTACCTTTTCCGTTTTCCAATTTCAGCTGCTTCCTCTGGAGCGAAGTTTGATGAATGTCGCTCACATTACGGTGACCTCTTAGATAACCCCTCCTTTCTTTCCCAAGAAAATTCATCAGGCAGAGTCGGCCAGCCCCAGGGATGTGTGATTCAGCACTCAAGGTGAGTGTTTGTCACAGAGGCCTCAGATGGCCAGATATTGGTGAGGAGTGAGAAGGACAGAGATGTGCTGTTTCTGGAGCTCTTATAGTCTTACAGACTGAGCCGCAACATACATAATTTGTATAAATACATCAACAAAAAGCTGCACTCATTGATATATTATATTACCAAATGTCAAAAAACGTATGTATGTATTGTAAAAGGTGTTGCTTGTGGAAACAAACCAACAGAAAATTATCTTCTACACAACTCTAATAGGATCTTACGGCTCATTGTTGTGGTTTTACAGCACAAGACTCTGATGTTGTGTCTTAGCGTTCTCATCAACACTGTTACCGGCTAACTACTGACTGTAAACACACCCAGTACCAAATGGCTGACATAGAGAGTCAACAACTAGCTGGTGAACATGATGGAACAGTTAGTAGCTACATAATTGTCAGATACTTGCCAACAGAATCAGTAGATATCAAAACAAAAGCTAGAAGGAGAATGAATATTATACTATAATATATATATCCTAATGATAATATATACTGATAATATATATACTTTTTTATAATGAGTTTGGAGTTACTGTGTTTGTAGGAGGGTGTGTACGTCTTTTGGTAGACATGAATGCTGGTAATAGTTTATATGTTTTTATTGTTATTGTTGCCATCGAACCTTACGTCTGTATCTGTATGCATCTAGTGGACTGGGATCTGGAAATCTGAAGTCTTAGCAGGCATTTATACCCTGTTCATACCCTGTTGGCAGACAAACACATAAAAACCCAAGAAAGAGTGAACTGCTGCCTTGAAACAGTACAAATGGACGCAAACAATGTGTATTGACCAGCAGTCAGTCAAGGCCCTGCACAACGCATACATCGTTGATCTGCATTTGTGACACACCACATGATGAAAACATTTACTTGTTGTTTTAAGCACATCTAATAAGTTAGTCTTCCAATCTGCCCGCTCCGCAAGTTGTTTTCTACATTTAAAGCCATTGTAAAACCATATGACATAATCACAATAATAGCTAAAATTTCCATTGTCACTGATATAATAAAAATAATAATAATATTAATAATAATCAAAACAACAACAACAACAATATCAATTATAATAGAACTAGACATTTGGCGCACAGCACAGGTTTCTACTTCAGCTATGTGACTTCATATCGCACCTCAACATGAGGGCTACCTGAAACAGCAAAACAACAGGTGGGAGCAGTGACTGCACTTACACAGGTATTGGCCTGTGTGACACACCACCAACAGGATCAGCAACAACCTCGTCACCTTAGTGGGTCAATCCCTTCCACAATCCACTGAATCCATTCTTGAACCCAAGGAGAAATCCAGGAACTCAGTAGTGGTGCTTTTTTTGGTGAACCTAAAGTCCAGCCTGTGTGAAAAGGAGAAGGGGAGAAGGAAGAAAAATCTGCCTTTTATTGCACATTAACAGTTTGACTTTCATTCATGATGTGGTCAGAATTTAATGTTGGTCATTTTTATAAAGTTTAGATAATGGTCTTTTTAAAGCAGGTGTTTAACAAGCTATGGACCATGTGGAAATAAAATATATTGAAAAGTGTGCTTGATCTGAGAAAAGGTTTAAATTGGGGTAATGCATGTTCCTCCACATTTCCCTCTCATGGGCCCACGTCTGATGGAGAAGTTGTGGAGAATGCACCATGCCTTCACAGATTTGCATTTACTCTGGTTGGTATAGTGCACTAAACCAGTGTGATGGAAGCAATTGAATATTATTGTGAGGTACCAAGGCACATTCAGTTACAACACTGATGCTGATGTGGGACCAGCTTTACTGTAGCTTAACTGTTGGACTGATGACCACAGTTATGATCGAGGGTGCAATGGAGGAACACTGTCGGCTAACACGTAACAAAAACAAAAGTTGTATATTTATTTACTGTGCTTCAAAACTGATGTTTTACGTGTCAGAAAAAAACAAAACATTCACCAGGTACAACATATTTCTGATGTGTACAATCCAATTGACATGCTTTTCTTCAATAATAAATGTTTTGGGGATACTAATCCCTTTCCATTTTGTGACTTTGTGTGTCAATTAATCAAGTATTAATTTAAGACTCAAGCCACGAACAGTATGACGGTAATAACTGAATGGTAGTGGGAGGTTCAAGGTTGTATTTTATTCCTGCAAGTAGAGAAATTATGCAGTTACTCTACCCATTGTTTGAAGAACATATAACATTATTTTACAGACCTCTTCAAATTTACACCTGCTGTTTAGAAGCAGATTTCTTACAAGAAATCAACCCTCAGTAACTGTGTAAACTGTGGTAGAGTATAATTAAATACACGATCAACCCCACTTCTGATTTCTCCACGCATCCTTTGTGCAAACTTTCTTTAAATGCATGTGCTAGAGAGTAAGTGCACATCCTGATGGCATTAGGGTCATAGAAAGTGTTCCTTTCAAATCACATTATCGTATAGATAATGCAAAATAAATAAATTAACTATACTATTAATTAATAATTAAACAAGGCTAGGATTCTACAGCAATGTTGCCAACTCTGTGAAGTGAGAAGAGCTTCTCCATGCTTTGTTTTCTTAGTTGGGCCGGCAGTGCATTCTTTAAGTAAATAATAATAATAACAATAATATACATTTTATTTGTATAGCACTTTAAAAGGAACTCAAAGGCACTTTACATGGTAAAGACACAAACAATAAAAAATAACAATGTAAACAAGGCAGAGAGATGACATTATAACAGTAATAAACAAAACAACAACAAGAAAAACATAAATAACTAGCATCACAGGTTGAAAGCAGATTTAAATAGATAAGTTTAAGTGCAGTTTTGAAAGTGGTGAGTGACGGGGAAGGTCTGAGGTGTTGGGGGAGACAGTTCCAGAGGGAGGGGGCAGCAATTCAAAAGTGAGGAGGTTGGCAACGGCAGATCTGAGGTTGCGGGTAGGAGTGTGTCAGTGCAGGACGTCAGAATGGTATGAAGGGGCCAGGTTGTGAAAGGCTCTGTATGTAATGAGGATAATTTTGAACTAGATTATTTGCTGTATGGGGGGCCAGTGGAGGTTTTGTGTGGAAGCAGGGACAGTGGTGCCATCGCTGCATAGGGAGAAGTTGTGGTGGGATTTGTTTCGTGATTTGGGGCCGATGATGAGGATTTCAGATTTGTCGCTGTTGAGTTTGATGTGAGGCAGTTGGTGATGGTGAAGTTGGTGGTGGGGCTGATGGATTTGATGGAGATGTAGAGCTGGGTCGCATCAGCATTTCTGTGGAAATTGAGACCATGGGGGTATGATGTTACCAAGGGGAATGTAGAGGATGAAGAGGAGGGGACCCGGTACCGAACCTTTGGGGACACCTTGAGAAAGTTAAGGGATCACCAAAAGTTATCTGAGGTCATCCTTAAGAGGGACTTACATTTGTGTACCAAATTGTATGGCAATCCAAACTGTTGTTGAAATATTTCAATCAAATCTACAAATTGGTGTTAGAGAAAAGTTTGAGGGTCATCAAAGTCATTGGGATTCATCATCTGAGCACCATGGCTATCTGTATCTAATTCCATGGCAATCTATTCAATAGTTGTTAATGGTGGTCATAATAATGACAGGTGTCCTAGAGTCTCAGAGGTCTTAGTTGTATCATGGGCACATCAGTCTCCCCCTGGCTTCTCTACCATGAAATGCTTTGGAAATGTTGAAGTGCTTGTAGTTTTTACTAAACATTCCTGTGTAACCCACAAATGTAGAGGATATTACAGCAGTTTCAAGAGTGAAGACACTCATGAAATCAAGAAATGGGGACAAAAGTCAGTTCACATGAGAATCAAGTTACTCACTTCCAATTGATCTATATCCAAATCACACAGATTTTTTTCTGCTCTGTATTATAATAATTAAAAAAATAAAGACAGCCAATGAATAGTCCAAGAGGTGAATACATTTTTTTATTTTTATTTTAAAATAACCCAGTAAACTTAGGGCAGTCACAAAACTATAACAACTTAAAATAAAGTATGTGTAGATTTGAATTATGCAGCCTCTTAGAAATGTGTATTAAGCTTCCATCTCTAAATGTATTTGCATGTGATCTCCTTTTGCCTGTGATGATTGATGTCTCCTTCCCTTTATTCGTTTTATTTCTCCTCCATCTCTGAAGTCTAAGTTAAAATATGTTGTTTTCCAACCCAGGCCTTGGCGGAGAGAGCACCACTCTGCTATGCATCGTTTTATTCTTCACCCCCTCCCCGTCCATCATTTTCATATATCACTCAAGTTATTGCAGCCTGTTACACATGGAAAAAACAGGTATGAGACATTTGGGAAATCCAATAGATTTTTAGACATATGGTACACCATCCTTGCTTATCTGGGCTGTCGTTCTGCAGACACTTTAATTGTTTATTTATCTATTTCACTCATTCATTTAATTCCTTAAGTAAAAATCCACAGAACACTTCCATCTCTCTCTAGTGGCACAGTACACACATACATACTCATGTGTGCATATGTACTATGTGTCTGTGTATGGGCATATGCTAGTTTAGTGATGAGCTTTGTAAAAGGAACAATGGACCTCTTAAGCCCTATCCCTAGAAAAATTGCCTGAAGTTACCAACCCAAAATTAATCAGGAATATGTCCTTAAGAATATATGCATATTTATGGTTTCCCTTGAAAGGTAAGAAGCTAAGGAATATTAAAACATTGTAGGTAAATATATTTCTACAATTCCAGACTAAACGGAATGCCACGAAGGAAAAAAAATGACATTTCTATCCTTGCTTAGTATATAATCTAAATTTTGAAGGCAATATCACAGTTATAACCAAGATCTATGGATAGATGAATGTATTTTACTACTCTTAAGTACAACTGCAAAGGTTGATGAGATATGAGGATCAATTTGATGAAAATACACTAAACACAACATTTATGATACAGTTTCTAAAGATATATTCAGGTGGTCTCCGTGTTTTTGCCTTGTTTACTGTTTACATATTGACTTTTTACTGAGAATTTTACTTCCAAACACTATGTTTTTCCAAATAAGGCCATGTTAAAAATAACACAAATCTCCCAAAAATATTGAAATAGTAATAAACACGTTGAATAATCAATATCCAATATATAACTAAAATGAATGATGAATATTCATAAATAATTGAAGGTTTCAATGCTATACAGATGGATAAATGGAGAATGCCATAGTCCACAGTGCTCTATGAAGTGTCCACAGATCTCAGCAAGATGAATAGAATGATACAAGGCTTGTTGGTCTGAATAATTTGATACAGCCATCAGGGACTTGTACTTCAAAGCAGTATTTGGGGTTAGAGAGGTAACTTTGGGGTTAACCCTGTGTTTTCAGTCCAGTGGTTCACTTCTAGCCGTGGTAGATGGCCATGTTTACTTATGCTGCACACCATACCTGCCTCAGAGCAGGTAATGTTTGGGATAGCAAATGAACAATCAAAGCATGGCACGCGGATGGTGATATAATATTGCGCAAATACGAAGAAGTTGAAGTCATAATCCAGGGGAAATGCACGACAGCTTAGATTGCTGAATTCAGAAAGGGCAGCTGCCAAAAGAAAGCGTCTACTGTGTGAATGTGTAATTAAATAGGCTTAGTGCTGTTGGGCATTTCAAAATAACAATAATGGATCTTTTTCTACATTTTCATGATAAATGGCAAATGAAAATGCATGACCCTCAACCATTTTCTTTTTTGCTGCATGCACTGCTGGAGGTTTAGGGAAATTACAGTTAGACTTGGTGGGTATGTTTAGATACACAGTACCCTAATTTTAGCACTGTTGGTTGGTTATTTGATAAAATATTAAAATACATAGCCTATATAAAAAAAATAATGCTAATCAAAGTTCTACCCAAACAGAGAAAAAATCCCTCTTTCACCCATGCATGTTATGAAGCCAATCACTAATGAAGATATGGATTCATCAATGGAAAAGCTTTCAACTTATTGTTGTTGGGCCACATACCTTATGTAAGTTGTTTTACACTAGATGCAACAGAAAAAAAGAGTAAAAGTCCTTAACAAAATATGAACTTTCATAAAGTGATCTCTAATATTTTGTTATATTCTGCTCTGTCTATGGTTGAAGAGACAGGGTCAGAATATGAATAGGAAGTACTTATGTGTATAAGCATAGGAATAACACTGAGAAGCATGCCAATAATTACAAACAAATTTAACATTGATATGGAAAAATAATTATTATAGTGTAAACAACTACAAGTGACTGTGAGTATAGTGCTCATTTTATAAAACTGCATAATAATTGCATGATAGGAAACTTTTGAATTAAATATAACCTAACCGACCTAGATAGATCACCATTATAACCAAGCAAACTATTTTTCAGAGACACATTTAAAAGTTTACCCACATAAACCATCTTATGGCTCTCTTCAAGTGCTGCTGTCACACATTTTGGGATATTCGCTTTAACTTAATGTCTGTGCTCTTACATACTCCTGGATTATCCCATGTCAAGGGAGGTAGAAAAAAGTGTTCATCAATTTTACTAAGCTGTAGAAACAGTATTGTGTGCGTCTGACTTCCTGTCAGCAGTGTTTTTTGTCAGAGCAGTGCAGTCAGGAAAAGCTTGTTTCGTGTGTCATTCACCCCAGCCGTGCCATGCTGTGCTGTGCATGTGTGAAGTTAGCCCTGTAAGAGACTGTTACTGCTAACAACGCTGAGAGAAAAGTCTGGGTAGCTTATAAGTCTATATGCAGCTGCCCTATTATTGGGAAATATTGAAAAAACAACTCCAAAACAATACATACACATTATAAAGGAGATAAGGAAGTTTATAATTCAATGATGCAAGACGCATCAACAGCTCTTCTGACATAACACTAATGAGACAAGGTGGCATTCATGCAGAGGGAGGTGGCCTTCTTGTATTTCTAGTGGAAAAAGCAAGTGCTGGAAAGGCATTTATTTAAAATGTTTTAAATAAAAAGAACAGCCTGTAAACAAACCCTTCCTGTTCAAGTGTAATACCAAACACCTATACTACATCTACCAAACTGCACAGATACATAAATAACATGCAGCTATGATAAATGCTGAAATGTTATTTAGTCATTTGATAGATAGCTGTTTCATAGCTCTGTTTCAAGCACTTTAATATTTACAAAAGGTACAATAGCATGTTGTTAACATGAAATGCAGTGATATCTGTTTGGTTGGATTACAGCTAAATTTGTTAAGTGTAGAAAGTACAGTATTAATTCTACCAAAATGCATGTTGCATAAAATAAGTTTATCTACCAGTTTATTCTAATTATGTGTATTATGTGTACTTTATCCACACTTGGTGGGTATTCGGATAAAAAAAGGAGGTTGATGATTTAATTTTGGGTCTGCAAAATTGGAATGGCCAATCAAAATTTTATGAAATTTATAAACAAACAAAAGAATATAGAATGAATCAAGAAAACAATCAGCAGATGGATCAATAATGAAGATAATTGTTAGTTGCAGCCCTTTTTCTTAGTTTACAATATTTTGATTTCCAAATGCAAGTGTAATCAATTCCAAATTTTTCTACATGATGAAGTTGCAAAAAGGGTTTTTGAACAAGAGGAGGCAGAGTCACCCCAAAACAAACACAGTAACCCAGCCATATTATAACAAAGCAGCTGGAATTTAATGGTTCATGGTTTTATGGTTTAATTACTCACCTTGCCCTTATAATGTGGATGTATGCTCTAGTTCTAGTATAAACAGCCCGGAAAAGCTGCCTTTCATTAGCTTTAAGTTACTATTCAGACTTTAGCAGACACACACTTCTAAACAAAACACTAAATTACAAAGACTTATCAGGACATGGCTTGCCAGATTTATCCCTATTTTATATGTATCTATTTTTAGCTAAACGTAGCTTAAAAGAGCATGGGTGGGGTCAGTGGTAACATAAATATGTTGCTTGATGGAGCTATAAATTTATCTGATGCTAACTTTTCTGTGTATTAGCAAGACAACAATTTATATGACCAGGAATACAGGTTTGCTTACTAGTGCATTTTGCCATAAGAGATGCCACCCATCACAGCATATGTTACAGATGTGTACCGTTCTCCTTTAGGCCAATCAGTGCAAAGCATACACATGTTACAGCCCCTAACGGATAACATCGTCTAGTGGCGTCCAATTCTGTATTGCATTAGGAACAGATCACATCACGGCTGATCCATAGTTCTTTCCTTGAATTCATTACGGGGAGGAACAGTATGGCTGTCATGACTGACATGGCATCAAGCAGATATTATGGATATATACTGGCAAACAGTTTAAACCATTAGTTGTGCATGTGTTTGTCTGTGTGTCAATGTGTGCCAAGATTTGTGGATGGGAAGCCATATTCAGATTTTCATCTTACAATATGGGTACATGCTAGTGTGAATACATACCGTATATTTTCTCCATCTGTGTATTGCTCCTGAAAAGGGCTCATTAGGTCCCCATCTGGTGGATCCAGTAAATGCTACAACCCAAGCTGCTGTAAGGCCAATTGAGCAGTAAAATTATGGAGGCTTTTTGGAAAATTCATTATCTACAGATTTATTTTGAATCAGCTCTTCATACTTATTCTCATCATTATTTTTAGACATTCAGAAATACAAATACAAGTATACACATGCATTCTACAAAACACAGCTTAAATGGCATGTCAGTTCAAGGGTGCTTATTTAGAGCACCCTTAATTTCTTTTTTGGATTCATAGGACAGTGGGCAGTACACTTGTCCGTAGTGGTTTTAATTTAACAATAGTGTTGTATAAAGCAGAAAATAAGACATATTAGAGGAGACACAAAAGGGGGCCCCTCTCACAGGTAGCCACTGCACGCTCATGTCTTGTCACAGATTGCCATCCACAAGATATGGTGAGGCTTGAAAAGGTACAGCATTCAGTACTATACCACCATACAGAGCTTAAAATAAAACCGGTGATTCAGGATAGTGGAGCATAAATACATCAGGGAGCATGGGGCATAGGCAACCGACTATCTCATAACTGTGAATGAGCCTGGACATCCCTCACAATGGAACACACAGTTTCTCATTAAAAGGCTTTAGTAACACACCAGATGGGAGGGTGAAAGTGTAATCCATGGTTAATACTAAACAAAGGCAGGCTGTCTCAGGGACATTTTCACGTCTGAGTGGAAGCTTAGATGCTAATGTAATGCTAATTTAAACAAGGCTTCATTACATTATTATTAGTTGTTAATTTTGGGATATGAAGGGCAAATAGACACAAACTGTACATAGATAAAGAAAAGTGTAAGAGTTGCTCTTGAAGCCATTGCAGTCAAGATGCATTGCATTGAGTTAGTTTAAGCTCAATTGCTTTCATGTCCGTCCTTTCAAAGCTAACAGCAGCTTTTGCTTGCTCACAGTATAATGGCACATTTTACCTACTTACTCAATAAAGTGATACAAAACTGAATTTAACTGCTACAAAAGGAGTATTGCCCTTAAATTTCAAGGACAAACAAAGTAATGAGTCTTTTAAAACATTGCCAGAATATTATTGTATATGTTACATATGGTCAGCAATAGTAATGAAAACGCAGGAAAGCATAGCATAATGTCCGTATTTGGATTAATGGATTTTGGATTGAGTTGAATATGTGCATTCTTTCCATCCATTTTCCCTGGGTTTAAATGGCAGTGGCTGCAGGCTAAACCAACAGAAACATAATCTAGCTCATCCAAGGTGATCCTCGACACATGAGATCTAATCCTTTCAGCGTCCAATCTGACTCTGCCCCATTGTCTCCTTCCTGTTGGACTTTCCAAACTCTACATTTGTAGATGCCCAAATCCCCTCAGCTGGCTCCTCTCGTTGTGAAGAATCAATAGTTCTATACTAAGATCCTTTTAGATGTCTTATCTCCTCACCATATCTCTCAAGGTAAGCCAAGCCACCCTGCAAAGCAAACTCATGTTATCTTAAATGATAACACTTGTACTAACCATAGATGGGTTGGACTATAGAGATACTGTCCACTCAAGAAGAACGACAGCATCAGGAATTTCAGTGAGTTACTCCAAACGACATGTGACTATGCTGACTAAGCCCCTCTAGCGGTCATAGTAATCATGACAAGTAGGACGTTAGACTTAAATACGGAAGACCGTGGCTTATTTACAGTTGCACACTGCAATTCCTGCAGCAGTTAAATTCACAATTGTTCCATTAAAACCCATTTTAATTATTATAACTGTGATCAAAAAGGTCCCCAAACCTTAACAAAGAAATAATTTATACTCACACCACAACGTCACACTGACCTTAACTGAGTAGGCTTAAATCATTTTAATCCAAACGAAAATCTTCCCTTCAACCGAATCAAGTTGTGCAAGATCCAAACTAAAGTTTAACCATGGCAATGCCACATCATAAAACTGATTTTATTTTTCAACAGTGATTATTAACAGTTTTGAAAGGCACCAAATAAACACCTGTTTCCTGTTCATATGGATGTCAGAACAAATAAATAAAAAAAACGCTTGTTTGTGTCATTTTAGAATGATTTGGGAGAATTTATAGGATTTGTTGAGCATAAATTAAACAGTCTGGGACCTAAACTGCTGTTGGTGCCAAACAAATCAGCCTGTAGGTCTTGTATTCCATCTTACCCTCACTTTTGAATTCTTGAAGATACTTGAAATTCTCCACTTGAGGACTAACTTCCAACACTAAAGTGAGACACCCAACACTTCCTGGCCGAGTGGCATCACTCGAAGGTGAACAATTAACGGCCATTTGTGTGATTAGCCACTTAGTACCAAATACATTAGATTGAGGTGCTGTATAGTTCCCTCTTATAGTTAGACAGGTGCAAAGACATTTCAAGTATGTCTAGTGTCTAAGTGGTAAAATGAAACCCCACTGTCCTGCCAAGAGACCTTAAGGAAACACAGGTATTAGTTACCCCATATTTTATTATGACAACTGAGGTTTTAAAGTTGTATCTGACAAAACAACCAACAGTGACTGCTGAGTGTACATGGCAATATTGGAGATGAAAAGCACAGAGGAAATAACTTTGTTTATTCAAGTTGTTGATATACCTGCAGATTAGCCTCAATGCCTCTCTAGAAACTTCAAATGATAGTGAGAAATTAAAATGTATCTTAGACTGTCTTTGGGCAGAATGCCGCTTCTTATGTTTCTGTCTTAGTTGTATTTTGTGAAGAATAGCTCCGTCACAGCATGCTAGACCTACAGTAAGGGGGGGCAAACATTATCTGCTGTACTAAACAGATGCTCAGAGGACATGGATTCTTAATTCACTCCCAGCTGTGTATCAGCAGAGCAAAGAAGCAGAAATGTTGGCCCTAGGAATGCTAAATTAGTGATCAAAATAATTAGTCTACTCCCTCTGCAAGCAAAATGAAAGTATCTCTGTGTATTGCAGCCCACTGTGTGTGACAGGGAATAACAACACTAGTGCATTGATTGAGAAACACAAATCAAAGGCCAGTCAAGTTATTTTCATTTCAATATGTTTTACATTTTTTCACTAAACATAATATTGAAACAGCTGAACAATACTCATAAGAGTAAAAGTAATTTCAGAGTAATATTTAAAATTGAGTGCTGAATCAAATTTTTGGATTCTTGGGATGACTCATGACTTCTACACCTTTTTGAGCTAACAGCACAGTTGGTCAATGTGTTATTTTACAACAAAGGTCATGGACTTCTCATGGCTGTTAGAGTGAATTGAGTTGCATGTAACAAAAGGCTGTTTTTGTACATGGTCACACTTTTCTGTGACCTTCCTGAAACGGGTTTGATTTTTGACCGCATAAAAGCTGCATAGAGGCCACGTTTGCAGCTTCGATGTCTATTTGTACAGCTCATGGTTGGTTGGGAATTTAAGCTAGTCCTTAGACTCACAATGCTTTTGAATCATCCCTTGTCTCAGTATACATATTAAATTGTAAATATTGATGTGTCCATCCCCTACAGTTCAGTCTATCAAAGGGGCCCACTGATTCAGCTCTTTAAGAGCCTTTGGATTCAAATAATATATTTGTGATCATAGTAATTACCATGAGGCTATTGTTTTAATATTTTATCTTTTAATACCCCCTTCTAAGACATGTACAACTGTCTGTTTTCATATTTGATCCTCAATATTTTCTAAGCCTTCACTGCAGCTTGACCATTTACACACTTTAGGCTAGACAGTGAGATTGCAGTGCAAAATGATGGGTTTAAACACAGTCAGGCTATTTGATGCGTTTATATCAATATCATCTTGAAGATATCGCAGATAAACATTAGCTAAACCAATCGCCCAAAACTCACATTTAAACTCTTGGGTGGCTATTGCTCTTTGCAACACGGAGGACTGAATTAATACAATTTATCAAAAGCCATGCCACTTTTACTGTGATACTGGGGGGTCAAAACATCACTTGTTGAGCTTTTAAGGAATACTGTGCCACTCTTAAATCATTAATGTGAAACCACATTGTCTTGAAAAATATGCATAGAAGTTATCTTTCCTACTGTATGCCGTTGGATTATTGCGATTCCCAGCATGGTTTTCCACTGCTTTTACCTTTGTGTGGGTGGTGGCACATACTGAGAAGTTAATAGAGCCTTCTTATCCAACCCCAGGAAATGCACACCTTGGGATTGCCCTTACAGTACCATTGTGAAAGCATAAAAAGAGCTTTTCTTTTACGAAATATGTTAGAAAAAATAAAACAGAAAAGAAATTGTAAGAAAAAGAAATTCATAATGTTGAAAGTTACTCTTGATATAGACCCGGTTGTCTGAAAGGATTAAACAATGCTACAATTAAAAAAACAATTTCGTATAACCTCCGACTGTTAACCATCTTAATTAAAGAAAAGTATCACAATTCAAAAGACTAGAAATCAAAGTTGGAAATAAACCTTAAATTGAAGGAGCACTTTTAGACAACATTTTTCACTCAAATCACTCATGGAAGGTTGGCGTACTTAGCATACCTAAGCTTCTTACCACAACTTAAAGCTAAAGTTACCCTGCTAACACAGCTGCTGCGTTGTCTACAGTGTTAGTCTTCAAGTATCAAGTGTAAATCTTTCCAGTAACTATAAAGCTGACCTTTTTTAAGTGTGATTCCATCTTTCACTATCACGATGGCTTAGTTTGGTGAGTTTATTACTGTATAGCCCCTTTAAGTTCCCATTCATCTGCAATGTGTAAGCTTGCATCTTAGATTTAAAACCACCTCCTGCAGTCTCATTTGTTCTTGTTCTTCTCTTTAAAATAAACCTGAAAGCTTTATGATGACCTCAAATGCTACTGGTGAATTCAAGTTGCTTTTGATGTGACATGTTTGATAATAATATCTGCAAGGAAGTAAAATAAAAAGCCTCACATGTTAATATAGTAAAATTAGGAGAGGAGAGACCACAGAAGGGCATTTTTTTCTATTATCTTGAGTAAAATTGATGACTATTCACAAATGTCCCTGTGATGTTCTTCTTTGCTGAATTAAATCTGCCAATCTGTTGCCATCCTTCTCCTCCTACACATCTTCGTCCCCTCACCTGGGTGCCATTGCCAGTCAGCAGTGATGCAGAGGATACCCATCATAGTGATGAGTGCACAGCACTTTGATGGAAAGAAGTGAAGGCCTTAACTGGACTTTTATGTCTGTGCTATCCTCTACTCACATGTCATCCTTATTTGTTACCGTGCCCTTGAATCAAGAAAACAAGATGAGGTTTTTGCCTTTACTTTCTCAAATATTATGCCAATCTAATCTTGCCAAAATGCCCTGTTTTTTATTTTTGTTTTCAGTTTCCATATTTCCTCCTTTTTGTACTGCGATGGTGTGTACACATCCCATTTTTTCTTCATAGATGCATAATATCCAAATGTAACAGAGGTCCCATACTGCAAAGTACATTTTTCACACAGCAGGAAAACCCGCATGAATGGATGCCATTTGTATTCTGGAACATCCCTTCCTTTTTGCTTCTGTAAAACAATTTCAAATAGGCAATGACTCACCCTGCACTCGGTGGCGTTCATGGCGATAATCCAATAAAATTAGACTTTGGGTGGCTACCTGGTCACACCGGTCATGTAAAACCTCATTTCACCCCTTGTGAAGATTTTTTACCGACTCCTTGTCACTACAGTGTGGGCAGTATATGCAGACGTCCACCCAAAATATTAGGTGGAGTTTTGCCAGTGCGTGAGCGGGGAGATGGGCCAGCAGTCCTGTGTAGCTCTTTTACGCTCTAAACTCTAGGTCTTTCCACTTTTAAGCAGATCAATAAACGTGAAGGATTTGATTTCATTCGGTCTTGTAACTGTGCAAAGCTCGAATACTCCGTTCAACTGTGAAATACATCACAGTACAGAAGATAAAGACGCTCTGACTTCCATTTCATTGGGACTTTAAGGGCTACATTGTCCTGCTGCAGTCTTACTAGCTAAATTCTAATTTAGCAAACAGACAAGCTTGGAACCCATCGGCTATCACACTGACGACAGATACGCCTCTGGGTACAAGGGGCTTTATTTCTGGGGTTCAGGTGTCGCCAGCTGATTTCAATGCCAAGACTTACTTTTCCATCCGCTGCTCATTGTTTACAGTCCAATAAGCAAATTGTAATGCGAGACTGGAGTTGAGAGACAATGTATATGAAGAGGTTATTTTACTAGTAGCCAGTTTTCAAGCAAATTTAAACCCATAAAAAGCTGAATTGTCATCAGACAATAACCGTTGGGTTCAGAGATTAGATCTTGGCCAATGCGTTCCGCCTCTTTTGCTCTCAACCCGCATTCGACCAAAGCCTGCTGAAACATGATTGGTTAATACTACTCGGACTACAAATAAAAACCAGAATGCTTCAGATACCCAAATTTTGTCCTGTTGCCCACATATTCTGCTTAATAATGAAGAAACTGTTTATAGAAATTAGCTAGTAGTTAAAATGATAAGCAGGATTTAACATTATTAAATGTTACCTGTATTGTAACAAGATTTAACTGAATTTATAACAAATTATTCTGCTTTACTATCAGATTGCATGATCAAACATTGTTTGCAATGTTTCAGTGATATGTTTTGTATGTTACACATATGGAAAAATACTTCACATAATCAAAATTAAGTTAAAAAAATTAAGAGAAATTAAAGAGAGGTTAAGAGTTATTTGGTTTAATGATTCCACAACTGGACAACTTCATATTAGAGCGTTTGTATCAAACTTTTGATTTAAGGACTGTAGTTAGAAGTTTAAGATATTCTCACGATTTATCCTGCAATATGAGATACACCAATAATCCTCTCATGAATTCTGAAATTTTTATGTAACCTAAAAAAAGCGGTTATTTGAAAGTAGATTAATGAAACATCCCTAAATATCATCACATTGAACATTAGTTTTCCTTCTCCTTCTGTTTACACTCACTCACTCTCGTGAGTTAGTTTATAGCTCAGTTTTAGCTTTTACTTTTGGCGATTGCCTTCACGCATCAAAAATCATAAAATTGGTGTTCATTTGTGAAGATTATCTTTGCTGAGCGAAACATGTAAGTATCATGAACTTTTGTTTGCCAGAGAGCTTATTTTCTATAATAATCCAAAATCCAATGAAAAAAATCCCATTGATTTTTGTAGAGGGAACCGGTATGATACTAACTTCCGGTGTTGGCTAACATAAATATGTCATCCCTTCTCCCTTGTTTTACCAAAAGCAAACAATCATACTCAACGTTCAACTCAAAAGTATGCATTCAAGTGTGCCAATTTGTGGCATCTTTTGCCTTGGTGGAAAGGCTATAGAGTTCACCTCTCTTGTCGCATGCGCCACCTGAAACAAATGACAATTTCATACCATTTTATACCAGATTAATAATTTCTACCCAAAATTTCCTGGTCCTTAAATTATAAGTAACTGCAGAGGTTGTTGTGGTCAGTTAAGGAGAAACACAGGCCAGCATCTGTGTCTAGAGTAACTGCTATCTCAAATGTCAAATGATTTTTTTTTTCAAGTTGCAACAATTGAAACAGGTTTTGTTTGTTGTAATCAATCTTTTTGTACAGGCCCTCAGAAGATCCATTCCTAAACCAATTTCAATGGAACTGCTCCTTAATGCCTTTGTTCACCAGTGTTGGATTGGGCTCTAAAATGATTACCATTGACATTCACAGTGAATATTTACTGTTTTGTTTTATTGGGCTTAGCAAAAGTTCAATGAGGGACGCTACTTTATTAATTCTCCCTCTGAGCCTCACCTTTTGGTTCTATCCATTTAAATGCATTCCTGTTTTTCTCCTATTATCATTTTTAAATGAAATAGGCAATTCTTTCCTAATTTAATTCATCCAATCAATTAAGCTTAAAACTTCCGCACCTCACTTACTCAGATGGGAATAAATTGTGGCTTTGGAATTATGAGGTAGTATTTCATAAAATAGTTAGAAGGCACAATTTTTTTAAAGAAACATCACAATACGTTGTAGTATGCCATTAATAAATAAATGTATTTATTATTGTTATTATTATTATTATTGTTATTATACACAATGCTATATACATTTATACCTTCAGCTTTAAAGTAAGTTATTTTAACAGACTGTATAACATAAATGACAAGAAAAGGAGTGGAAGATTATGAGTAGGTCACTTTCAGAAAAGACATGAAAGACAGTGAATGATTAATTTTTGTTCCATTGCACTGTAATCTAAAGTTGAAAGAGGCGGTTGGTCTACCTTGAAAATCTACTCACACTTAATTCTCTTTAGGAAATTTCAGTTGACCCCTCTTTGATCTTTGGGTTTGTAATTATTTTTGTGCTCGTATCATCCATTCACACACCTAGTAATGTACATAAGATGACCTTGGAACCTCAGGGAGAATGACTTTCAATATGGCTCTCTAATGATACTGCTCTCCGTATCACCATAAAATTGTAATCATTGGTAATGTATTCTTGAAGGGTAAATTATTTCATTGCTGATCATTTAAACAATATGATGACACAAGTGTGTCCTTCCTGCGTGTATCTTTATTTTTGCATCTGTATCCTGACCTGACACAGTTTCCTAATGTAGACTCTCTTTCACTGTTTGAATCAAAGTATATCAAAGTGCTTGTAGATTTCAGTAACAGGACAAAGACGTTTGCAGTGGGGAACCACAAATATGGGTCTTCTCTACAATAAATGCTTCTAGATCAATGTGTTCCATGTCACCTTATTAATAGTGTTCGCATTTTGCTACTCAAAATTGCACATCTCATCCTCAAGTTGACAGCAGCTAATCTCGAAGCGTTGTTTTTCAGAGAGATCCACTGCTTATTTGAGGCGGGTGTGTATTGAATCTATCAACCTTTAAAAGTTAACAAGTTGTCTGGGGAAATGCCATTTGTACCAGTTCAATAGGAAATGTCAGACTCTGATAAAATGGTGAAGCCTTATACGCATTGAGGATCTGCACAGAAGTAAGAGTGAATTGGAAGACTTTGTGCCTTTGTGACATAGATGTTAAGAATTGCTCTTCTGTGTTTGCCGGGCTTTCAGTAACAAAGAATGGAAGAGGAAAATAACATCAATAGTCATTTTAATACTAATATGAAGCTTTCCTGTCCCTTCTGACAAGACTGACTGACTCTTTGTCCCAAACATGCTGGCTGCTTTAGCGTTGCCTACAGTGAAACTGCTAATCAGAAAGACATTGTTGTGTTCTTAATATTTTCTTTCTGACTATAGTCATTCAATGATTCAAGGCCCCGGATCTACCTATAGGAGAAGAGAGCTACTCATCTTTCCTATGAAGAGCACAGTTGGGCACACATAAAAGCACGTGCACATAAGCCAATATTGAAGCAGTTGTTTAGTATGAAAATTGCTCCACAATTGGAAAATGTGTTGGTTTTCACCAGCATCGGACTGGTTCCCTTGACAAAAAGCCAATGGGATTTTTCGATTTTGGAATATTGCAGAAAATAAACTCATGAAGAGGGGTATGACATTGTTTATATCGCAGAAAAAAAACAGGCCCTATTACGCTATTTTCCGGGTGCATATTTTTATCTCAAGTTACAGTTACAACATGTTTACATGCGTTAATGCTCATAATCTGCCTTGTTTTTCTCATCCTGGCTGTCCTGCAGCACCTTTTCTCACTCTCTCTCTGAAATGCTCTGTTGTAGCGCTCGCTCCTCCCTCCAGAACACAAAGTCTGCCCTGATTGGTCAGCTAGCCCGCTCTGTTGTGATTGGGCAATGTTTCACATTTAAAAAAACTCTTCCTCTGGAGCTTCATCTCCGTCTCTCTCTTTTGTTGTTTGAGGGCGGGACAAACTAGCCGGAAGGAGTTTTACGTGACTTCCGTAACATTGTGACCTCATAAAGTTATGGAAGTGAAGGAGATAATTCAATCAAGCCGTTTCAGGCAGCTCAGGAGCTTCTGAGGCGGAGGGTAACTCCTTTTAGGAGTGGACTTCAGGTTTTACACTCTACAGACCTTTTTCATGTACAAATATATTTAAAACACACTAAAAGGGGGGGGGGGGGAGTGGAAAATAATAATAGGGCCACTTTAAGCTTGTTTATGAGGTGTTTAGTTGTCAGAGATAACACCAGGATTTTAAGTTGAGACATGAGACATGACATGTTATTGATCCGGTACAGTACAGAATTATGTTTTTTACTTGAATATTATGCAATGTTTGTTTACAATAAGGATACAAAAAATAACTATATAGAAGGCCATTGTTTTCCCTCCTGTTTCATGCAGACATTGTGTATACAAGATGATATATTGAAAATCAGCAAGTTAAAACTATAAAGCTCATATTTGTACAGTGAATTCATTTTTCCCAAATTCGATGAATCTTTCCACCCTTCTTAGAAATAGATGGATCCAACTGTTTCATCCCTAATGTGTGTAAAGATTAATTAATTATAGAATTTAAAAAAATTCAGAATTACCTTCCAGGCTTTCTGTCCCCCCGACACACACACAAACACCAAGATACCTACTTCCCTCCTATTTCCTGTCCTCGTCTTTTCTCTTGACCTTGATCCATTGACTCTGCAGGTCACCTAGCCCACAGGTCACAATGACAGAATCCCCAATGAGCAGATTTGTTACCATTCTTCGGTCGGATCACTGTTGTCCAGTGGGATCTGGTTTGGAAGTTGATATGCAACTGGGAGTATTCAGGATCTCTGGCTCCATGCCATGTCCCTGAGTCTCTTTTTCTCTTCCCAGACACAAGACTTTTGTTTTCTTCTCTTCTCTAACAATGAGAGTTTTTGTTCCTCACTTTATTGCCCTGCTAACAACTCTTTGCTATTCTTCACTGTATGCAATATATAAACAGAACAAAAAAATTAAATCAACACCAAAGCTCCCTGTAAGAATCTTCTTTAAAGAAACCCACAGAATTTATGAACAAAACTTTTGTACTTTTTCAAAGCTGCTACTCAACATTACAGATAAGCTCCACAACTTTAGAGAATATTTGAAAACTGACAATGTTTAATGTGAGTTATAAAGGCAGAGTACTTTAGCCTATAATACATCCATAAACCAAAAACGGCTAACACAAATGAAGAATGTCAATCTCTATCCCTGCAGGAGAGACTTGTTCATTTACATAAGTTCATAAGAGGCTTATTTTGTGGGCTCTGTACTTTATTCAGTACAATAATTATGTCCCTGTTGTTCACTTTTCATTGAGATATGCCTATCTTGATCATATTTTTAAATACAGTTGTGTCATAGTTTTAAAGTGGAAGCTTTGTGACAATTTATTTTAAGGTGTAAATATGTCTTAAGCAATGACAAACAGCTAATATAAATAACTCCTGGTGCGCAAGAGTTGGTCCCTAAAACTATAAGATTTTGCTCTGCACATGTCACTGCAAGATACAGCTTAAAATAGTATGAGCCTCATTGGCATTTAGGTCTTATGTGGAAGAATTGCATTGCCAAACCTGAGAGCCTTTGTTCTAATGCCACTAAGTCAGTTAATCACAGCCATTTTTTCCATGCACACTGGCAGACCTGATTCATAAAAAAAGCCATATTGGTGCCTGTCACAAACAAACAAGTAGATGATAGGTCAAAAAGTTATTTAGACCTGGAAATTACACATTTAAGATGGTGTCATGTTGGCTTATTGTCTTAGGCGCCACTGTAGAACCTACTGTATCTCCTGCATAAAGAATCGGCTGCTCCACTGAGTCTCATTAATCACTTGCAGCTTAACTTAATTGTGTAACCATATTTGGTCACTGAGATGAATGTTTAAATGACACTTTTTCTTGTCTTTTAAATTTTTTATGAAAGCATTATATCTCGTATTTAACTGCAAAGTACCATTTGATTGAATTTATCATAAAGAACTATATTTAAATCAGAGGGAGACAGCGCTGACTTGGAAAATAAATTGTCCTTAATTGATGAATTGCATTGCCTCAATTAGTCTCCTCATGAATTTGTCTTTGTAATGTGTAGGTTTCTAGATATAAATGTTCTTGCCTCTGCTATTTTCAGCCCCATTTGGAATATGAACATTTTAATATTCATGTGTTAATAGGGGGCATTACAACTCAAATTAATCATAACAGGTCAAAATCATTCAGATCATTGTAGATCAGACACTTTGCTGTCAGAGAACTAAGGTCTGAGTGCTTTTCATTTTTCTGGTTTATATATTATTATCATGCCTACAGTAATTTACATTTTTCTATGATGCTCATACCTATTATTATTATGTATGTTCAAAGACTGAATCATACATAAACAACATTATGTTATGTACTTTAGGTTCAGCAAATGATGATCTGTGTTGTAAATTTGCTACTCAATCAAAGTTCTTTGGCCCCAGTCTTATTTACATATTTTACTAACATAATCATGTAGGCATGTGTCAGAAATCTATAGTAGACGTGATATGACTCTACCATCTAATAATATATACCCCCCTTATGAAAACCAATCAAGTTCCTATGCTCATTGTTCTGTGTCATGAGTGTCATACTGTGTGCCTGGCACTGCATCAAGAGTTTTATAAATTAACTATACCAGATAAATTAAATGATGAAAAAACCACTTAATTTTAATCTAACAGAACCACAGGTCCTTAATGTGTGTCCCACTAAATGATGATGAGATTAACAGCAACAGTTTCTTTGGAAACATGACACACCAAACCAACACAGTCTAAACACATTCCTCAAGTTCAAGTAAATTACGGGATTTAAGGTTTACCTATGGTTGCTGCACAGCCCATGACTTGAACTGACGCTGACGAGAAGAAAACAAAAATGTGCAAAACAGACTTTTAAAACCAGCTATAAACCAACACTTTACCCTATTTGTTTTATCCCAATATATATTTTACATTGTGTTTAAAATATGTACAAAAATGTTGTAACAACTCAAGGCATATCGCTGAATTACTGAAATGACAAATGCGAGCGTGCATGTAAGAAATATGTGGATTTCTGGAAATTATTTCAAATCACAAAAATATAACCACCACTCAGTGCTAAGGCCTGAGAGAGCTCTAAGTCAGTAAGTCATTTTCAACATTGCTACCTTGACATATAGAAGGGGAAATAAAATCGCTTTCAAGATTTTCACTGAAAGAATATGTGTTGATACATTACATATCACATGCAAATTTTTGCAATTGTGGTCATTAACTGTGCACTTTTTATATTTTGAGAGCATGCCTTTAGCAGAGACAACCATGAACACCTGTAATGCTGTCCTTACAATGCAAAACAATACAACCTTTTTAAAACTTATATTGATCTTGCTAAGACAGTGTCGGAGAGACATCATTTAGGTCATTGGTAAGTTTTGTTTGTGGACTGTTTAACGATCTAAGGTGACAGACTATTCTGTTTGCTTTTGCAACTTTTTATCAGAAAAGTGAAATATATAGCAGTTTTTTCATAGCAGGAAACAACATTCTTCATGATTTTGCAGAAGCATTTCATTTTACACCGTGGTTGCTCATAATACAAGATAGAAATAGAGGTCTTAAACATGAATTTTAAAGTTATAACTCCCTGGGAAGCTCATGCTTCTGTGTTAAATGTTAGCTCACTTGGATCAGATCACAGCTGGGGGAGAATTAAAGGCAGCTTTGTTTTACACTTTGAGAAATACGCCTATTAACTGTATAGCCTTGATTTAGATAGGTCCCACATGCACATGCAGCCCACATGTATGCACTTATGCACGCTCCAGAGGCGTTTTCATCAGTACAGGGGAAAATTATTTTAGTGCCAGCTATTTTATAAACTAAATGGTACAGCTCTCTTTGTAGTCTCTCAATAACTCCATAGGCTATATCATATAAATGACTTCTTAATCTGAGCTGAAAGTTTCAGATGTCACCTGCATTTGCCTTGCTGAAGTAAATGCAATGTTGGACGGCGGACAAGTCATCGTTGAATTCAGAGGCACGCTGCATTCCTTTTTTATTATGTGATAATTAGTGGGACAGAACATGATAAACATCTAAGTAAATGCTGAAATCAAGAATAATATAATTTTTTATTATATAAGTTTTGGTAAACAACTGGAACAATTTGGAAGTACTCTGGACACCCAGCCCTAAAACTTGACAAACCTGGACAAACTGGGATGTCTGGTCACCGTAGCCTGTACCCTAAGGGCTGTAAGGGCCAAGTGCCAAGAAGATATTAGCTTAGTTAAGCATATAGCTTCAAACCATGATGCTCAAGGTACACTTCTTTTATCAGTTTTGAACATGTGTTCACAGGAAGTTAGGTTAAGGCAGGAAAATCACTTTGTTAGTGCTTGGTTGACATTAATTCTACTGATTAATGACTTGCACTACTACTACTTTCGCACTGGACACGAACAGTTGTCTCTTTGTTTGACCCATCTGCCTCCAACCCTGCCCACCCTGTGTGGACTATCTTGCACTTTACACAAGTCCAGTTGCTTTAAGCGTGTACGCAGTTGTGTCTAATTGGAGTAAGTTGCAAGCCTGGTGCCCCGCACACGCTAAAGGGTGCATCGCACACGCTAAAGGGTGCATCGCACACGCTAAAGGGTGCCTCTGTGCATTTGTGTCAGAGGCTAGCAATGAACAAGCTGCATTATTTGACGCATTGGGAGTGAGAACGAGATTGCCTATCAACATCTCTATTGCTTGGTAATGAACACATTGTTTCTTGTTTGTTTATCCGTATACAAGGAGAAATGTAAAACATAACAGTTTGTGATTATACCAGGAGTTTTGTGCTGTTATTTCCGACAATCCAATGATGACAAGATTCCAGGCTCTAGCTTCATGTTTAATGTACAGACATTACATTGGTATCGATCTTCTCATCTAACTCTCATCAAAAAAACAAATAAGTATGTCTCCTGTAAGCATTCATAAAGAAATGCTTTTTGTGATGTTATTTGTAATTGATATGGAAACACCAAAAAAAACATGTAACTCCTAAACTAACCATAAACAACACAAACTCGTGTCACTGCCCTTTATTTAAATATACAAATAGCATGTGACTTTTACTCACAGTAGTGGTTATGCAGGCTAGTTTAAGTCATAGTTTGCATCATTACTCTTCACCCTGATTAAAAACGTGTTGAATTCAGTGTTACTAGCAAATCACTGCTCTTAGTACAGCCAATGTGGGAGAGTTTTCTTTTTCCCAGAGGTGAACCCTGCCAGCATTTGGTCCCTTTTCTCATTTCTCACAGTAATGCAACATTCCCCAGAAACAAAAGTAGAGGGATTTAAAAAGAACATCCACAAATTATTTGTCTGCAGGACTAACGTATTAGGTTACAGGATGTTAAAAATTGATGAATTTAAAATGAATGTATCTGAAAAACAGAAATGGCAGGACACAGCATGCTGTACATATTGCACAAAGGATTGTTGCTTTGGTATTTATTTCTGTAAAAAGAGAGATTAATTTCACAGCATGCACCTGCCCAGCATACGTACACATGCAGAATAAATGAGTTTTCACCTTTTACGAATTAAAATGCAAATCAATGATCTTAAATGAAGAGTTTCCACATGCAGATTCAAGGCTAATGTGAACACTGAAAATCCACCAAATTGTGCCATTTGTTCTGGATACAATACATAACTGTCATCATTACATGTTGAAATAAAGTTTATAATGATACAGGCCCAGAATTTGCAGAGCCATACGTCTCATTTTTGGTGTCTGTTTGAAAGTAAAACACAAAACAGCCCATTAAACCTCCAAGCTCAAATTGTACAATGAATCTTCTAATTGTTTGACAGGCTATTGTTTGAACCTTTGAATAGACATTCTTCCAACCTTTTAGCAAGCAGCATCTTGTAATTAAATGTACACATTTCTTGAAAGTTTCCGCAGCAGAAAATATTTTGACTTGATTATGCATTTGTTAATAACAATGCACAATTAGGGTGTGAACAATCAAAAAATAACTGATGGAGCTTTTGTGTCTATTTTGGATTGTGAGATGTACTGCATTTTCTTTTAAGAATAGACTTATCAAGACTATAGTGTGCAACTCTGATGACAGCGGTTATACCCTATTCATAGTTTCGCTATACACTATTCACATGCATGCCTTCAGATGGGAGCAGGATCCTATATGGTTGGAATTACAAACATTTTATACCTAAAATGGGGGCCTTTTTTGAACCGTCTGTGGTCATGCACAAAAAAAACACATTTTAGAGGGCACAGAGGAAGTAGCAGAACATTTGTTAAATAGTCAATGTTGTTGTATTTTCATTTGAAACAAACACCAAATCAAGATGCCCTTAAGAAATTTACAAAAGTGTTTTAGGGCTAGTAATAATTACGGAGCTTATTTATGAGAAAAAACCTTCTCTCTTCTCTGAGAGTAAAGTGTCTGCAAGATTATTAAATTATACATTTTCAGGAAATAAAAACCCTGAAAATACAAAATTGTGAAAATATTTTAAAACACTTTGCAAGTAATTATTATTTTTAACTACAATAGCCCTAATATGCGGTGTAGAAATTAGATCCTTTTCAAGTGGAAGCATGTGTTCATTTTTAAATAAAGCTCTAGTGTAAATTCAGTCAGGAAGGCTATACTTTTGCATGCCTAGGCCTGTAGTCTATTTCTCATACATCCTGCCATACACTCATCATGCATGTTAACTTATCATTTCGTTGCTGTCATTGTTTGTGGCTGTGATATGACATGATATCAGCTGTTCTGATTCTTCTATCAGCCGTAATTGTGTAGCAATTATGTCGTTAGCCTTTCCTCCTGCTGCCGTCTCTTTTAAACATGATTGTCTCTCTAACTGTTCTACGTTCACTTTGCTGTTACGGGGCCCTCCACCTCCCCATCTCCGCCCAGTCTTCATAGATTCATCAGCTTCATCAACTCATCATTCTATCAGCCTCTTCAGACACCACCACCAATGTCTGTACTCCATGGGGGGATTTATCATGCACCTGCTCACGGCAGACACCCCTTGATTACAGATCCCACTATAGAGTCCGAGCGCCAAAGACTCTATCAAGACTTTATCACCACATATCATCAGTTAATAGTAAAAAACATATTTTCTTCTCATGACTTGTCGCTCCTGATTGAACAACAAACTAATTGCTACAAATGAGTTACAGGCAAAAGCTAAGTCAAACGGGGCATCATTCCTCTCCAACTTATGGTCATTAGGTCACAGTACTGCTTCTTGACTGTTTGTTCTGCATTCTTTCGGCAGACCCCAGAGGGTTCAGTTTGTTGCTCAGAGGGTATGTGTTAAACTTCAACTGAATTACGGGATCCTCTGTGTGATGAGAAAGTTCTAACTCCCTCTGGCTGATGAAATGTCTTTCATCTTTCAAAGCTAAACAAGTTGTTTTTTTTCAAGATACTTTCATCAAGCACCAAAATACACAATAAGAAAGACATTATCAACAGTATATTATCACCAGACTATATACTGTATATTTTGCAGCCCATTCAAATGTTTCAGGCTGTACACAGGCTATTGATATTACAAAATTTCAGTGGACTCACATAGTAAATACTTTGCTTGGCACAAACATGTTAGTAGTTGTTTATCAAGGGGCCTCATATCAAACAGCAGCCTGTGGGATCCTGACCCCAAGGCTAGGAAAGCTTGAGCTAGGGGTTTAGACGAGAAATAAAATGGCATAGCAGATTTCCAAAGGCAAACTAAGCAGTTCTCGTAGATATGAGTGCACCCTGTCCGCTGAATGTGAAAGAGTGAGTGCAGCTCAGTTGAGATTCGAAGATGGTACAATTGCCCTCAGCAAGTCGCTGCATCAACTCTTCCTTCAAAACTTGAAAGGCCTGCTGGTCTTTTCTCATGTCTTCTGTCATCACTGCAGTCCACACTAGCAGGGGGTCCTCTCTACATCCATGTCATTAGCTCAGCCCTCAGCATGATGCTTCTCTTCTCTCGTCTTTCCTTTCTGTCTGACCAGCAGTATATAGAGACAGAAAAGAGTTTAAATGTAAGTGGCTACTACCATATCTTTGTTTTTCTTTAACTTTGAAAGGTTAACCCTTAATGTATTAAATCTACCTAATCCTTAGAAAAAATAGATAGTTTGTCTTAATACACTTTATAATATGGTAATATAAAGCCAAATGTTTATAAATATGTACTCAACTATAAGGCTACTGACAAATGTCTCTAAGATCACACTTATTAAACCTAGTTTTGCTCAAATTGAGCTCACTCCTCTAATTTTACATATCTCTTAGTTCCAAATGGGTGATGTTGAAAAAAAAGAAATGTACAAATGAAAATGATTTCCAATCATTAATGACCGATACTAAAATTACACTTTTAATTAAACCTGCACTCAAAATAGAGTGCACTCTACATTTAGCATAAGTGTAATGACTAAACTATTCCACCAATTCTGATTAATTACAGACACTGTAGCAGAAAGGGACAGGAAATAAAACTTTGATTTAAATTAAGCTTTGGTTGTGCTGAATGTCAAATCAGAAAAAAGTCGTCTGGGCTGGAGAGCTCACCAGTGCCAGTATTTTTGGTAACTGTGTCCACTTTATATTTGAGTTTGCGTTATTACAGTAATACCCAAATGAATCCACTGACGTCAATCGTAGAGTTCTTCCAAAATGTCATTGATATTACAAACAGGGTAGATAGCTGTAATGGTGGTTACATTTATAGCCATTTGTTCATGTCAACTTTGTATTGTCATAATCACAGTCCCCTTTGAGGAAATAGATGCAAACATCTTTATGCTTACATGTCTGCCTTTTTCAGATCTCAACATTTTGTTCATACTTCTGTCACTACTTTTACAAGACAATCATGGAAAAATTAAAAGAGGTAAGAACAGTTATATAATGTGGCATCGCACAAGGATTTGTCTCAGCTGACTGAGGACAAGACTCGCTGTTCTTTCTTTCAACATTAGCATAATCTCCTGAGATCCATCTGACCCAATGCATTGCCCTCTCATCTATAGAACAGTTCTGAGAAATGACTGTGTGGTTTGATGGTTCAGATTATTGAGCATGTCAATTGGTATGTCTCTCACTCTAATGTAGGGTAGATGGTGCTTAAAATAAATTTGGCTCAAACCTGACAATAATGGAGACATTCACTCCAAGCCCTGTGAGCTACCGTCCAACTCCCACCTCCCTCTCCCTCTCTGTGATTGTGAAACAAAAATGTCAAAAATGTGCTAATATTTGACCTCATTTACATATGGTGTACCTTGATGCTAGACACAGACTTCACAGCATTTAAATATCTTAAGTGTACTGGGTGGCAGCAGACTTCTGCAAGCTGCTTTGTCTTTCCCACCATATGGCATCTTGACAGTGTTTTCCTCACTAATTAGTCTTTAACACATATGCCAAGTCCAAATGACTATAATGCAGGGCTGCACTGAGGATCCTTGTTGCATCAGAAATGAGTTGCCATAGACAGTATCAACAAAGGAAAACATTTAGCTTTAGTTGTGGGTACTGTACTGCTCACATATTAAGTAATTTTACATATACATTTGAATCCATATACTGTTGGCAGTAACTAATTAAATCAGGAATCAGTGATGGATGTAAGCCAGCTCCTTCAAATATCTGTGCTACAAGTGCCAAATATCCTCTAAGAAAGATGGTTGGCAGACCACATAACTATTCTCTGCAGAAATACACATACACATACGCATACTTGAGTTATTTAACTTATTACAGGAACACAAACAATGAACTTCAATGTCAAGTTCTTTGACTGAAATGACAAAATATGTTCTTTCTGATTGAATGCCCTTGGGTTGCTCTGGCTCAGGAGGTAGAGCAGTCAAATCTGGTATTTTATGGCTTGATGTGTAAATGTAAATCAACTTTATTCTGTAACTTATTGTATAAAACACAGCACAAAGTTCAATGTTGCCTCTGCATCTAACTCATCCCAGTATTAGGAGCAGTGGGCAGCTACCATACAGTCCTAGCGGAGCAGTTGAAAATATTGTTAATTTTAACTTTTAGAATATTCTGGCTTCGAGGTAATTTAAATACGACAATACATCAGTCCAATACCCAAGCTCAATATGACTTGACTAGTGTCGTTCAAAGGCAAAAGTCTAAACTTAATAAAGTTAATGATACTGTAAGGACACAGCCTCCTACATACTGAAGCCTAGTCATTTGTGTATTTAAAACAGTTGTGAATTTGTATTACATTTCTGTCATGCAATGCAAACTGCTGGTGAACTGTTCTGTCTTGGATAATTAATGGTGGTTTGTGGGAGTTTGCAAGACATGCTAACGACATCAGAAGCCTTTAAAAGCGGAAAAAAGACTTTATATCTATCCTTGACCACGGTACTAAATTGAATAAAAAGCAAGGGAACCGACCGACAAAGTCATCTTTTTCCTCAAAAGACATTCACAGAACAGTGCTTAGATTGCTTCTCATTTTGAGTCTCATTTTCTCTGCACCACATTGTGCAGCTTTGTCTTATTGTTCTCTGTGTTGCACTTTCCAGTACTTGAAAATTGTCTGAGCACTCACATACTCAGCAACAAATTGCTGAAATGGAGATCTCTTTCCTGTCAAAAGCAGTCTTTCACACCATATCCTTTAGAACAAAATTAACATAATGGTCGTGTTAGGGAAGAGCACAGGCTTACCAGACTCATGTCACAGTCACAAAATATCCTGTGTAAACTGATTGGTTGTTAAGGGTGTCTTGGTGTAGTTTTCTCAGACTACAATAAATGGAAAGACGTTGCATGCTGACTGACCTGGATGAGGCATCTTTCAGCTCAGATATCTCACTCTTGGTACTAGCAAGAGAAAGTAACTTGCTAACCCAGCAAATTTGATGCTGAATCAAAGCTTATCGGTTTAGTTTTTAGACCCTTTTGCTAATAGATGGGTAATTGGGTATATTGGCCTTGTCATATTTACACAGGTATATTTATTTATTTATTTATTTATTTATTTATTTATTTATTTATTTATTTATTTATTTATTTATTTATTTATTAAGCTGCAAAAATGACATGTAAAATATATTCATTACCCAGTTAACAACTAATTTAATTTAGTTTGATCTCTAGAACAACACACCTGCATTTAATGAACTGACTAGATTAATCTTGGTTTTTGACAACAGCACAGGCTCATCTCTATTTTTTACATTTCAATGTCCTTTAATTTCAAGTGAGAGTAAACTGTACAAGTAAAGGAAAGGAAATCAGGAATATATTAATAATTGCTGATAATATTGCCGAGACCTATGCAAGAATGCAAACAAATAGCCTGTTTCCTTTATGTTTGATCAAGCACACTATCACCTAGAACAGTAGAGGAGGTAAGAAAGTGCACAACTGGATCAACCAGCTGTTGTTTTTGACCATAACATGCAGACTGTTATGCCTGGAAGGGACTTACAGGCTAAAGAACAGAGAAGAGTCGGAGGAAAAAAGTAAAAGAAAAAAACCCATAAAGGAATCCGATCTAACTCTGCCATCAGTTCGGCTTTACACATACCCCATCTGTAACAGCACTTGTGGTTCCTAGACTGTACTGCGGGTAGTCAAAAAATCTCACTTTGAGGCAGGTGGAAGGGTTGAAAAGGTGTGTGAGACAGACAAGGCAGACATACCCCAAAGACCAGGGGAGTCTCAGTAGGTAATTGTATATTGACCATTGACCAGTGAGGTGAAAAAAAAAACTTGATGAAATTGTAAAGCTTTTACATTTTTTTTTTTTTTTTTAAAAACACTTATACATTAAATTAAAAGCTATTATTGGATACATATAAAGTAAGTAGTAATAATAACTTTTCATTTTAAGGGTTGCTTAGGCATCAAAAGTCCTCCTTTGGCATTGTATCACTGTAACCTTCCTTGTATACATAATACTATCTAATGATATTTTGTCTTAAAAGTGCCAAAGTTTTGAAACAAATTCTGGAGCCTAATTGTATGACCTTTCTCACAAGAACGTTTAGCTGCTATGCTATGCACATTGGAATTAAGTGACCTTTCTTTAGGTTTAGAAGAAATATGTAACAAATAATATTATAACAAAGAAAAACGATGGTAGAAATTTTCAGAATGACCAAGTAATGAAGCCCCCTTTTTTGTGTAATAATAATGATGATAATAATAATAATTATTATTATAATAACAACAATAATAATACATAATAATAATAATAATAATAATAATAATAATAATAATAATAATAATAATAATAATAATAATAATAATAATAATAATATACTGCAAGTCAAAGTTAAACCATGAAGTCAAACTGTGAACTCTTATTTACAACAAAGTTGTCAATCCAGCAGGTTTTAAAAACAAAACACAAAGTGACAGTGTTGGAATGGGGCACAATACTGTACATATGGAAAAAGCCTTACATACACTTGAGTGTAACCTTTAGGATATGGCCATCCTGAATCTGTAATTTGTCCCCTAACACTTCTGGCAAGGTTGCATCCATGTGGTCAGGTGTGCAGGGGCTTGACCGGTCGATGTTGAGCTTCCTTGCACACTAAGGAGTCTGGCACTCAGGTCAGCGGTAATGGCCGCAGCCAGATGGTACCTATCCACTGGGGACGAAGGACACAGACATGCTGGTCACAGTTTAACTTTGGAGGTTGCATATTCTAGCATTATTTAATGCTTGATTACATGCATCATTTATCACAATTATGTCTTGATAAAAGTTTGATGCAAAACACAACAGAGGCATGCTGAATATTCAAACTTTGCCCTCTCCTGTCTAATCAAGCCCAACGAACGGAGCGAGGTAGACGGAAAAGAAAGACCGAAAGAAAAGAGAATTTAACGGCAGCGTTCAACACATTGATAAAATGATAACATTTTATTTTTCAAAGTTTCTTAATGAAGCAATTATTGTTTACTTACTGCTGCTGAATAACATTTTGATGTAGCAATTCTACATTAAAATAAATTACTATCAATTGGTATTGTGGCCCAAACACTATGCTTGATGTTACTGTAATAAAATTGACTTCCCTTAAGCAACATTTGCAGTTTCCTCAAAATCTCATGTTTCAATTTACTATAAAATATGTAAATGGAGATGTGTTTTATTATTTCTTTTGCCTTTTGCCTTTAATGGACAGTTTTGAGGGAGTGACAGGAAACACAAGGACAGAGACAGAGGTAGGAGAAGAAATGTGACAAAGGTCTCCAGTTGCACTCAAACAGGGAAACATTTGGATTTTAAAGTTATGCATTTGATGTCATTGGTTCGCCAGGAATTTTAGGAATAGGTTTCAGACTGACAGTGAATTAAAGATCCTGACACAAATGTGACAACTTAGGAGAAGTGATGAAATAAAAGGCTGACACTAAGGGTCCGGTTTACTAAGCCCTCTGTGCCTTATTTCAGCATTAGCTATGCATGTTATTTATCAAACAGACACACCAGCCTCGGAGATCACTTTGCCTGCCCTGTGTAGTGCTCCATGTGTATCATCAGTAAAGTGCTCTTCATAACTATGTGAAAAGTTATGTTGCTCTTTAAAAAGAAGGTACAAATTAGCACTGTTGCATTAAAAGCTGGTTGAAATGGTCTGAAGAGAAAATTAATATGATTTCTAAAGTCTCAGACAAAGAGTGTGCCCAACAGTGGAAGTGTGCTAGGAATAGGAAGCCTCAGTTAATCACTTCAAAACAAAGGGTGATGTAGCCAAAAATAAATGAAAATAAATGTATAAAAACCTTTTAAAACATCTAACAAAGGGTGGGGGAAATGCTAATGTGCCATGTTTATTACAATCTTTTGACAAAACATTTACACCTGTGCATTAGTCTGAAATTGTTTTAGGATTTCAGTTGTGTTAATGCCAATTACATTCTCTGCAGCAGTCCAACATTGGTTTGCATTTGAATGTGGCCATGTCACTTTTTATTTGGAATTTGACTCATGTCTCCTAAAATATATTTCATGAAATTGTTTTGTTCCTGTTGTATGTTTCATAGTTGGACTTGCATTGCTTCCCCCTGAGTAAGCAGTGCCAGTCACTGACAGTTAAATTAGCCTATCATTAGCCTAGGATGTGCATTTTTTTGCAGATTTCTATTGAAACACCATGAAACATACAGTGCAAGCTAAACAGCACCTCTCATGTGTTGCAAAGCAATTGTTGCAATGCATTTCTTAGAGTGATGCCTACTTAATGACAGCAGTGCTTTAGCCTATACTATACCTTGACCTTCGACCTCTTGTACTGAACCAAAAAAAGAAATCCTCCAAAGGTGAGCACCCTTTCTGAAAGGTAAATTAAAATCATGTGATACACTATAAACAGGCCTTACTATGCTATTTTCCGGGCGCATATTTTTATCTCAAGTTACAGTTACAACATGTTTACATGCGTTAATGCTCATAATCCGCCTTGTTTTCTCATCCTGGCTGTCCTGCAGCACCTCTTCTCACTCTCTCTCTGAAAAGCTCCATTGTAGTTCTGGCTCCTCCCTCCAGAAAGCAAAGTCTGCCCTGATTGGTCAGCTAGCCCGCTCTCTTGTGATTGGTCAACGTTTCACATTTCAAACAACTCTTCTCTGGAACTTCAGCTCCGTCTCTCTCTTTTGTTGTTTGAGGGCGGGATAAATTAGCCGGAAGGAGTTTTACGTCACTTCCGTAACATTGTGACCAAATAAAGTTACGGAAGTAAAGGAGTGAATTCAATCGAGCTGTTTCAGGCAGTTCAGGAGCTTCTGAGGCGGAGGGTAACTCCTTTTAGGCGTGGACTTCAGGTTTTACACTCTACGGACCTTTTACATGTACAAAAATATACATAACACACTAAAGAAGAGGGGAAAAGTGGAAAAGCATAGTAGGGCCACTTTAAATACCTGCAAACTGAACTCTCTCTCTACTTGCTTCTCTTTTAATATATAATACAGGAAACAAGATAATAGACCCAATGGATGTCAAACTGTAAGAATACTACACTCGGCTTTGCAAGCACCAGGGGACTGATCTGTTTGAGGATGCATCCACATTTTTGATTGGATTATGTAAAATAAAAATTGAATTCTAAATCCATTTGACTGAGACTCTGTGAAGGCTGTCCAGGGACGGAGACATCATTATGAATATTAATTGTTAATAATTATCCTCCTCCTCAGGGTAACTCGTATTTCAGGACAGTGGAAGTTGATTTAAACAGAAAAAAGAGAGAATGATGGAGAGGGAGAGAAAGACGGAGAGCAGAGAAAATAAGCGAGAGGATAGAAGTGCATCAGTATCTTTCCTGACACAAGCAGATTTTCTTTAACTGTTGTATAGATTGCTTAGTGTCTTGAGGCATTGAAAATAAAATCCCGATTAGTGTCACACCATCTGCTTTTGAATATTTGTACTCAGTATTTCATTTAACACAAACACAGTAAGGAGAAGCGTCATACATTTTTGGAACGTTTTGTAAGCATGGCTGTCTGTATAAAACTGTAAGGAAACTTCTTCACACCATTAATTTCAGTTATTGCGGTTCATGATTGAATCAACCATTTCATCTTTAGATTATTGTTTGAATGTATGTGCGCAGCTCTGTGTTGTGTAGCTTGCTTCTAGGATTCAGACCTTGCACAATGCTATTTTTTATTTTATTTAGGTTTTAGATTTGAATGCAGTGAAAGCCAAGTCCATCTGTATCATTACTGTTTACATTACAGATCTATGCCCTTTAAATGTTAAATATATAAAGCACATGCATATATTGATTAATCTATCTTCAAGTTAGCATGGAAACTGGCAGATATGCAAAAGATAATCCATTTATTATTGAATGACATTACTGATTAGATTTTTAAAAAATGCTGAATCCTATGTGTAAAATGAAACTAAATATATAGGGTCATCATAGCGCAATTGTATGCTCAACAACACAGAATAGTTTGGATTTCCTCAGTTTGAATTTCCATGCAATCACTTTAAAAAAAGAGTCACGGTGTTGCAATAGGGAGAAAACTTAACAATCAGCCTCATTTCCTGTCAAGTATCACTGCCAAGCAGATGGGCCTAACAAGACCACAGCCTTCTACAAGTGAAATGATCTCCCATGACTGTTTCCAGGAAATTGTTTCCTGCATCGTCTTCAATCATCAGAGTGCGGAGCAGATGAACATTATGGAGGAATGAACTGACAGACATGTATCTATACTGAATAGCAGCTCTCTGAAAACTCAGTGTTAACTACAATACAGGCTCAATAAGTCAATCTGAACCGCACTTCAGCCTTATTGGTCGAAGTTTCTGGGAATATCTCAAACAATTTTTAACAAATATAAATTCCTATTTTAACTGTCACAAAGTTGTTTTGTGTACTTTTGAGTAATTATTTTAAATAACTGATTTAACTTTAGCTTTAGTTGTTCATTGCTTAAGTGTTGAACTTCGCTGCATTACAAGTTGCATAATTTACAGAGTTAAACAAAACAAAAAAAGTAATTAAAAATTGTGTTAAAATTGAACAGAAGAAAGCAGCCAAATCAAAGAGGAAGCTGCTAGTGCAGCCGTTCTTGGGCCGGGGATAACAGTTTGTGAACAGTTAGCGTTAATGTTTTTCGCTATAGGTAAAGAAAAAAATCTACCTTAATTCATCTCTGGTTTAATTCACCATAGAGCCATCACACTGAGTGATCAAAATCAAACAAACCAAACAGGTGCAAGTGTGGCTAACATTCTAGATGACTTCTGCGTTCACTAAGGATTTGTTTATCTTCGTTTAGGTGCCTGAAGCCTCAGACCATGCATATGCACAACGGATGATTGACCCACTGTCTGTCCTGATGTAAACACACCTTTTAACAAAATGGCATATTAAAACTGCATTCATTAACAAAAGGCTTTAATAACAAAATCTAATACCATTTGTTTAGAAATGCATTGGCCAAAAGTTTTAATTAATTATGAAATTCATGCCCTATTAATCTCAACAATTATTTTCATAATTGAAATATGTTATATATTTAGAATCTTTATTGAGGTTTTTGAATGAAGCTTCAAATTTCTATTGCCATATATATGATGCCATCACCCTAAAAACCTTTGATTTAATGTTATTGTGATATATGAAGGTAACTTTTGGGGCAGTTAGATTGCTTCTAGACTGCCCCATTAATACAGGAGTGTGCCGACACTTTTTTGACCTTGGTGAAAATGTTGTTTTTAAAAGATTAAACACCAACAATTGATTAGAGCAGAATATATAGTTAGATAAAATATATTAGGATTGAATCTATCTTCCCTATAGATTTTGACTTTTGGACATTAAAATGCTGTTGAGTTTTCTAAAAAGTTTCGATCACACGATTCAGAAAAACAACACGCAGCCATGACTGAAATATAATTCTACAAATAGTATGATACTAATAATATTAGTGTGACTTAATCTTTATCGGCAACTGTGAAGAAATACAGAAACTGAATGAATAGATGAATGAATGCTGCCCTGCTGCTAAAAAGCAGCAGGGCAGCATTCAAATGATTTAGGATTGGAATGTCAGGCTTCTAACTATTTGGTACAGCCATAATAAAAATATGAAATGACCTCTGGGTGAAAGTCCTTGCTGGATGTCATCACTTTCACCTCATTTCTCCCACTTATGGATGTTTGTCCAATAATTGAGGTGAGTCTCTCATCTCGGGCTGACGGGTCAGTGGTCCTTGCCTTCCTCCTCCACCTGTTTCCTAATTTTTCCTCTGGTCTGTTTCTCTTTTTTAGGCATAAACTTTATTATCAAACCATTTATTTTCTTTACCCGAGCTATAGTCCGTCTCTCAGGTGAATCAGCATGCACCGCCTCGCAGCCGAAGCACCTGTGGAAATACTTTTCCTTTCCTGCCCCCCATTTTGGACACTTTTGTCAATTCCTTAAGTATCTTTTTTTTTTAGGGCTATGCTTCTCTCTCTTTCAAACTTCACAGCTTTCTCCAAGATAAACCTAAAATAAATAAGTTTTCTTTATACAGAGAAATACAGGCGTGGCAGTATGCTATTGCAAAGAGCCAGCAAAATGTAAACTCTTCTTGGCCCCTTAAAGCATTGGAACCATCCTGTTCTAAATTACCCAAGTTGAATCCTTAATTTAAAGCAACTGGACTTTGCACAGTGGTGTAGTGGTTAGAACTCTCCTCACAGAAGGCCAGCCGGTCTGTGGAGTTTGCATTTGTCAGCGAGGGTTTTCTCCGGGTTATCAGGCTTTACTCCGCCAGTCCAAAGATATGCAGCTTGGGTTAATTGATGACTCAAAATTGCCTGTAGGTGTTGATATGAGCCTGAATGGTTGTCTGTCTCTATGTGTTAGCCCTGTAATAGCCTGGCGACCTGTCTAGGGTGAACCCTGCCTTCAGCTGAAGCCAGCTGGGATCGACTCTAGCCCCCCCGCAACCCTGAATAGGATAAGCAGCTACAGATAATGGATGGATGGATGAACTTTGTCTGTTTGGTCTAGAGGACATTTTCATCAATCAGTTTCAGACTGCTGAATACCCGTGAATTAAAATTCAGTACTACAAGTCCAGTTACCTGCACAAAGAACCAGATTTTCTTTTTACCTTCTTTGATTAATAATAATATTTAAAAATCTAAATTGAGCATTTAATTTAAAAAGAAGAGCAAGTGCACTAGCTTTTCCTTTAACCACGCCTCCCAGTTGCTCGATTTTGGGCTCATTATCATGAACGGGGGCAGGGAGGAACTCTGAATTCAGCCATTAATGCAGTTTAATTGTTCATTAACAAAGTTGATTTACACTTAAAAAATAAGTATCTAGTGACTTACAGACGTGTCTTTCCCAATGTAAGTATACAGGGAAAAATCTTTTGGGGCCCAATGGCATCACTTAACGCACTCGATCCACCGTTCCACCTGGGGTAAATCCAGAATCCATCAAAAAGTCCTATTTTATTATTCCAAATAAATTAATTAATAAGCCATATAATAGAATGTTGTAAAAAGTCATTAAAAAAACATATATGTATGTAATAAATTGTATAATATTTTGAAAAAAAGTTAAAAAAAAAAAAAAAGCCATGCTTTAATGTGTTAAAAAAAGTCAGAGAATTGTATGTCAAAATACAAGCCATGGTATTGTATGACAAAAAAGTTATTAAACAGACATAGGTATATTATGTCGAAAAAGTCATAGCATAGTAAGTCCCAAGTTGTAAGTTGTAAAAAGGCATATTAGTATGTCATAACATTCATAAAATTCATACAAAAGTCTTTGTATAATATGTCAAATAAAATGATAAAAAGTCATAATATAGCATGTCGCAAAAAGCTTTAGTTTAACATGTAAAAAAGCCATATAAAAGTCATAAAATAGTATCTCAAAAAGGTAATAAAAAGTCATATTATAGCATGTCGAAAAAAAGACATACTATAGTATGCCCAAGAAAGTAATAATAAAGTCATAGTATAGTATGTCGAAACAAGTTGTAGTGTAGTATGTAAAAAAAAGCCATGTGTCGAAAAAAGTAATTAAAAAGCCATATAAAGTATGACCAAAAAAATCATGACTTCATAGTTTTAGTATGTTGATAGTATATATAAATTAGTCATTAAAACTCATACTATAATATGTTGAAAAAGCCATGGTATAGTATGTGGAAAATAGTCACAGTAAAGGATCTCCAAAAATGTCATTAGAAATTCAAAGTATAGCATGTCAAAATGAAGTCAGCAATATAAAAAAGTTTAAATATAATTAATCTTTACAGTCATAAAAGTCATAAATAGTCATTGTATAATATGTCGGAAAAAGTCACAAAAAAGTCATAGTTTAATATGTCGGAAAAATTTATGCAAAACTTGTAGTATATAGTATGTTGATAAAGGCCATGGTATAGTATGTTGAAGAAAGCCATGGAATTGTATGTCCAAAAAAGTCATAATAAGTCATAGTATAGTATGTCGATTAAAGCCATGGTATAGTGTGTTAAAAAAGTCATAGTATAGTATGTCCAAAAAGTCATAAAAGTAGACTAGAAAAGAGTATGCTATAATGAAAATAACCATAGTACATCATCTCCAAAACGGTGATTGAAAGACAAGTAAAACATTAATAAGCTCACCTGGTAGAGCAGGTGTACCATGTTCAAAAGCTGAACTTAACTTTACCAATGAAGATTCGATGTTTCATCACTAGAATGACAAAAAAAAGTAATTGTTTAATACTTTGAAAATAATTCACAAAAAGATCATGACTTAGTATGTAAAAAAACTATTCAAAAAGTCAAAGTATGGTATTTCAAAAAAAAGTTAGAATATATTATGTCAAAAAAAGCTACGGTAAAAGATGTCTAACAAAGTCATAAAAAAGTCATAGTATAGTACATTACATTTTTACATTACAGTCATTTAGCAGACGCTTTTATCCAAAGCGACTTACAGGAAGTAAGTATGTTGGAAAAAGTCACAGTAAAGTATGTCAAAAATAGCCATAGCATTGTAATGTAAAAAGTAATGAAAAAGCTGAAATATGTCGATAGAAACGATGATAATATGTCCAAAACAGTCATTTCAAAGAAACAAACCAGCCATTAGCTCATCTGGGACAGACAGTGGCTAATGTTTAAATGCTGAGTCCATAATTTAAAAAATGTTGGTTTGAATTCAACATGTCTCATCACCGAAAAATCTCATCACTATCAATATAAAAAACATTAAACATGATCATTAAATATAAGCATCACATTATATTACATGAAAAGAAGCATTGAATAGTATAAAGAAATTAAAAGGACAAAGTCTAGTGTGTTGAGAAAGTCATAAAAAAGACCTAGATCATATGTCAAAAAATAATAGTAAAGTTGGTCAAAAAGTCAAATTATAGTTTGTTGAAAATAGCCATAGTATAGTGTGTAGAAAAAAGTCATAAAAGAGTCATAGTATACTATTTCGAAAAAGTAATAGTGTGTCGTGACAATCATAGTGTAGTTTGATAAAATATAGTATAGTACGTCAAAACCAAGTCATAATAACGCAATTGTATGGTATTCCGAAAATATATAAAAAAAAGTAAAACCGATAGTATAGGGGAAAAAAGGATAGTATAGTATTTTGTAAATGTCATGAAAAAGTCAAAGTATAGTATGTCAAAAACATCCATAAAAAAAGTCATACTATAGTATGTGAAAAAAGTATTAAAAGGGCATAGTATTGTACATGAATAAATAGTGTAAAGTATGTTGAAAAAGTCTTGAAAAATTCTTAGTAGGGTGTATCCAAAACAGCCATAAAATTCACAAGAAAAGTTATATAGTATTTTAAAAAATAAAACCAAAAAATGAACGTAAATGGAGAAAAGTCACGAGGAATGGAGAAAAAGTCATAAAATTGTCGTCGTAAATTATATTTAAAAAAGTCATAGTAGTAAAATGTCTGAAAATCTCAGTAGTAAGTAAAGTGCAATGGAAAAAGTCACAAAATACTCATAATATAGTTTGTTGAAAAAAAACTTCCTAGTACGTTCCTAGTATGTTATGTCTAATCCAATCAAAATGTAGTTTGTACTAAAAAAACATAAAAAGTCATGCTATCGTGTGAGGAAATGTTCATGAAAAGCCATAATAATATATAGTAAAGTTTGTATAAAAAAGTCGTAGAATGGTATTTCAAATACAATCATTAAAAAGCAGTAGTATAGTTTGTAGAAAAGTGAGTTTATGTCGATAAAAGTCCTTGCAATGTCATAGTTTAGAGTGATGAAAATAGCCATGTGAAAAGTGAAAAAGTCATAAAATGCCATAAATAAATGTAAAACAATCTTTAAAAAAGGCAAAGTATAGTAAGTCACAAAAAATGACACTAAAAGTCATATCATAGTGGGCCTTGAATTGTCATTTATGAGGACTTTTTAATCATATTTTACCGTTTGTTTGGCATTTTAGATCCATACTCCAAATCATTTATTCTTAGGGTTTTCATTATTTCACTTTGTTTATTTTTTCATTAAACGTAACAAAAATGTTGATCAAGGTCAAGTGTATTCTGCATTTAAGGGTTAAAAATATTTAGGGAAAAAAAACCTAATAATAGCTCAAGTTAAGCTGACAGTGTGAACAGTGAGTAGTCCCAGTGTGAACTCAAACAACTCAAACAAGCATATTCACATTAGACCTACCTGAAATAGGCTTTCCCCAATATAAAATTAGTTGACCAAAATCTTCATTATGGTGTGTGAAGTGGCTGAATGGAGGGGAAGTGACTATTTTTTGGAGGATTTTATGGAGACCAGCTCTTTCTGCTCCCCCGATTTGTTTTTCGTTGTCTTTTTTTGAGAGACGATTCTGTGTAATGTGTAATCCAGTGTGCATTCCTTTAAAGAACAGTCCCGATACAGTATTAAGAGTTAAAAACAAAAAACAGGTTATCCCAAATGTAATCAATTTGAATGGAGCACAGAACTATCATTCTGTGGATTGCTCACAAATGCACTCACAATTAAAGTAAAGCTGAACCATGATGCTCTGAATATTTCACATATTTAATTGTCCTTCTTTCTTTTATAAGGTATCCACGCAACAAAAATATTGTAGAAAAACACAAACAGTAAAGACACTCTCCAGCCAGTGTCCAATTTTTGCTATCACATAACATTCCCAAGTCAGAGCTTCATCAACCTACACAAATGGATTTGTACTTCATTCTCTGAATCTATGTCAAATGAGTGGGGCACACAAAAAACGCAGGACCTTGAGAGACTACATTAATTAGAACATGGTTTATCAATTGGAGGATCTTCCACCACCCATGCATCTCACCTCCACAGCACTTCCTTGAACTAAAATTCTAACCTTGAACTAAAAACTGTCTTTAAAAGAGAAAGTTTCACAGAAATTTGTTTTGAATTTAAAAGTTAACATCTTTACCTTGTAATCTCCTTTTTTCTGTATCTTCTCAAGCTGTGTATCTAGGCTATCTGAGCATTTACCTAGTGCTCAATAGATTTGTAGTGAATGTTTTTAATTACCAATGTAAATTGTATTGTAAGGTAGCAAGGCTAATAGAAGTTTCTGAATCCACTACTTGTTATATTCTCATGAGTAGTGTAAATAGCAACTTAAATGGAATTTTGAAATGGTTATTGCAATGATCTATCTAGCAATGAGCTGATATTTTGCTTAATGTTTTACCAGTGAAAATTGTGCCTAAGGCTAGACAGTTTGCACATTTTTTGTCAGTACTTGTGGTGAAAGGATATAAAAGGCTGAATTTAATTATTTCATTTTCTATGCCTCAAGTAGCCACCGAGTATAGTATAATAAATCAATAGCATTTCCATGAATACTAATTGTGGTTGCAGGGAAAGTTGGTGTAGCAGATAGGTGGGAGTTTGATCATGCCTGAAGAACCAGCCAGGCGAGGCCTCTACTTTTCCTGCCATGCCCAACAGAGGCTGACTCCTACCCCTTTGAAGTTGAGGTGCAAAATCAATTGAACATGTCTGGGAGTAAATTAACTTGTTTGGAGCTTAATTTCCAATGGATGAAAACTAGCTACCAAGTTATTTATGAGAACAGGTGGGGCATTCTCTTTCCTCCTTCTAAGGTAATGTATTTCCTGGCTGGGCACTGGATGAACACCTTAGCCTCTATATCATTATTAAATCTTAAATCTGTGTGTATGTTTTTCTTTTCTTCAGGCCAGATAATCTATTTTTTAACAAAAAATGAAACTAGAAATAGGAATATTGTTCCAAGTAAGCTTGTTTTTGCTAATTAGCAGCTGAACAAGCATACTTGCTGCACTTTAACGCTTTTAGTTTTTTGTAGTTCTAAAGAGGATTTCATCAGACCTATCTGAGGTCCTTACATTTTATGCTTAGGTAAACTAACTTCTTGATGCAGATTGACCTATACCTATACCACCACTACAACAACAACAACACTATTTATGCTGCTATGTGCTAAAAAAATGATATTTTCAAAAATATCTATAAAAATAGTTATTTTAAGGTTACCAGCCGATTAGGCAAACTGCTTTGGGCTTTTTCAAAAACTATTTAAAAATTAAAGTACATACTCATTTATCTGAGCATTTTTTAAATGTATTTGAATGGCCTTAGTTTTCAACAAGCCATCATCTATGCTTGTTATGTCTTCTCTGCTTGTTTAAGCATTGATGTGATTTTTGATCAAAGCAAGACGTCTACTGGATTGCTGCCCTTGGGGCATTCCCAAGTGAATAAGTCTAACCTTTTACATTAATTTTGAGGCAGAAAAAGGAAAAGTGTAGTTCTCTCTGGAAAAATATTGCGTTCATAGGGGTACATTTACATGAAATTAAAATACTTATGACACGCATCTAATTATAAAAGCATTTATCCATGTAAATTACTTGTAAGCCACATTTACAAGGAGTGCTTGTTATTCATTTACATTTTAATATGTCATCTTTGTCAATGTTGGGCAACATTGGAGCAACTAAAATGTTAAATGTTTAAAAATAATCAGTGATCCATTTAAAGCATTTTTCAATAATTAAAAATAAAGATAAGATCTTACCTTAAATGTTTAAATTTTAATTACAAAAGGTGTATCCCCATGTTTACCTCTGCACTTATTAGTGCACTTTTACATTTCTTTCACAGAAAACTTTTATTAGGCCAAAATTACTTCCATGCATCCTGACTTCCTCTTGAACATGAGAACATTGACACTATTCTTATACAACCTAAAACTAGGTGATAATTAGTCAATGTTATTTAACCAGAAAAAAGGCAAATGAAACAGCAGCCCATGAAAAGAGACATAAAAAAGTAACTTGATTAGGGGGAAAGGAATCAGTAAGACGGAAGAAAGTCTAAGCTCTTTAACTGTAGCTCCTTTGCATATAAATGAGAGATTAGGCAGAAACTATATCTTACTGCCCGTTAGAATACATATGCCTAATTACAATATATTCATAAAGTGAGAGTGTAATTTCCACAAAGGAGATTACGAACGAGGCACAAGGTCAGGAAAAGCCCTTTCTGTTCTCTGCATACCATTAGAATGATGATGCTGATGCTGCACAGAAAAAGACTCATGCTCATTGGTCCTTCTCAGAGATTATGTTTTTTCAGACTGCGTATTAAGACAGGATAAAAGGACGAAGAGTAACTATTAATGAGTTAGACCTTAATAATGTTAACGAAAAGATGCAAAGAAGAGACATTTGGAATCAACCTTTCCTGGTTTAGCAGCAACTGATGAGTGACCATGACTTGTCTGAATTATGATGATCTCAAAGCTTAGAAAAATCAACAGTTCTGGTAGTTCTGAATCTTCCAGTCCTTTAATAAGACGTATTCCTATATTCCTTATAATTGAAAAGCAAAAAAATATCTTACTTCTTCAATTTATCTTTTTGCAGTGGTCTGCATTAGAAAAAAAACTCTCAATTGAACTGTCCTTTGAGCAATTATGAAATGAAGCCAGTGGTTACAGATGCATGTCAAGACAACACGATTCCTCATAATTCTTCAAGCTCTATCCACGCTAGAATAAATATGCACTGTCAAGAATCGGTGAATGTGGCTTCATAGCCGCACCTCAGTAGTAGTATTTTAAATTCATGTTTTAGCAACAACGGATAATTCATAATTTAGACTTGGTTCACAAAAGAAGAGCATTGATAAATAAACACACCAAACAAAGATCTTGCTGTTCAAGTACAAAACTCGATAGGTTGATGTGCAGAAATCAGTTAGATGTAGAAATTAGATCATGTTGTGTGTTTTTATTCAAGTTAATACACATAATATATTTAACCATTTACTCTGAGTTAATACCTCTGTTTGGATATCTCTTTCCATATATATGCACAGGTATTTGTGCATGCATGTTTGATATATTGAAATGTGCCTAATATGAACAGATGTTGGATACATTCTAAATTGGAAACGATCTGAGATAAACTCTACTCAGTGAGAAAATTATGCTAGACAACTTGTCCTGCTTGGTACTACTATATCACAAGTAATGGCAATGAGAAATGAATCAATTTGTTATAAAAACACATTACTACCTGTCATTTGAAAAGTAAGAAACAGTTGCTCATTCATTTAGCTTGTGTAGACATGAATAGATTTTTATATACCATGCCCTTGAGTTATATTTAGCCACAGTAAAACAGTGAGTGCCAATCAAACTGAATGGCAAGACTATTGTTTTAATTAACATACACAAATATAATCCACATGTAATGCAATGACGTGTACATTCAGACACACTCATAATAATGAATACACATTTTACAGTAAACAATCCACGGTATTACATCTTAATTTATCAATCTTTTTCTCCAAATCAAATGCCACTGAGGAAGTCACTGAAAATCCGTGTCCAATTATTAGCATGTGAATGACTAAAAGCTCTTATTTCTGTTAATGCTCAACTGCAGACTTTTCATTAGAATTTTAATGGAAATCGCTTATCTCAGTCCTGTCTTTCAGGTGTTCAAAAGACCTTGCGTGAAGTTAAATAATCCCCAAAGCCAGCACAATTACAGCTAATTCCATTTTAATTCAGTCAAAAGGTGACGAGACAGGGCACATTTCAAATGTCTGCGGGTAGTAAAAAAGGAAATTTTGTTTTCAATTATGGGGACTAAGTCTGAAAGGGAGATCTTGATTTGAACTCCATAGCTTTTAAAGTACTGTCTGTGTACCTTCAGAGTACTAATAGAATCAAAATATCAATTCTCAAATTAAGTTATGCTGTTTCAACAGGTTTGAAATAATAATAGTCAATCCATAATGACTATTATGGGTTGACTATTAGTCAACCCATAATGTTTTATACACATACAGTAAGCATACTGTATGTGTATAAAACATTATGGGTTGACTATTATCATTTCAAGTTCAACAATTTATTTAGATCTGTAAGGTTTCCTCATACACGAACAGTACGCAACTTTAATCGTATATTGTGACTGCCTTTATTCACTGCCTTTATACACCTGCTCGTTCTTCTAACTCATAGTTCGTTCCCTTAAAGATATTCAGATTACATTTCCATCTTTATTTCTTGGGCCAAATTTAAAAGACATAATTTAACTTGTATGTTTCAGCTGCTGGATAACCGATAAAATATATAATTATTATAACAATAATAAGTATAACCTGCTTTGTAACATTAGGGTACAGCATAATGCACTTAAAGCTATTCACTCCAAGGTTGATGCAACAATCTCTATATTAATAAAATGATTGACAATGTTCAATGATCGGTCACTGACTTATTGTAATTCTACATGATCTCTCAAGATCCACGACAATCGGGAAACATTCCTTTGTGGCTCCTCCATACCCTTTTTGGTTAGAATGACATCAAGAAAAATGTTTGACCCATATTGTCTTTTTTTTAATTTGTAATAAATGTGATATTTTTGCACTGTGTATTGGGATCACTCCAAGATGTATTTCCTTACTTTCTTGTCACCATTTTAGTTACTGGGACTACGGGTAATTTGGCAAAATATCCTGACCGCAAGTTAAATCACCCTGCATGCAAGTATTTTGATGAAGTTAGGTACTCTCTACATTCTTTTTTTTTTAGACTTAGACTGATGGCATTAATATAATCAGATGTATTGTTTGCTTTGTTACAGAACACTGATCAAACATACAAAAATATTTTTTTCACTACTTGAAAGTACCGAGAGTATAGGGTCTCGGTCATTACAAGGTACCAAAGAGAAGGAAATCGCAGGAGTGGAAAAAATTGTCTACAACCTGTTCTAACAGACTGTATTTAAAGACAGCTGGTGTTGACAAGAATCCTTTTGAGATTGGCTTGGTGGACAGGTATGAGTCCTGTGCTGGCACATTGGTTTCTCTTTTCGTGTGCACAGATTTACTACAGACTACAGAGGTTAATCAACAATCCCTCTCTGCTCTCTCTTTCATCTCTCCAGATGAGACCAGAGCTCTCATCTGGAGGGAATATTGGCAGAGTGTTTGTTCCTTGATTGGCTTTGGGGGAACGATCCATACAGATGTGTCTGTTGTGCCAATGTGGATCAGATTTCTTGAAGGGCCAAGACAGACTGAAGCCATCAGATCTTTCTCTAAATGGCCTTTGGGTCCAGGGAATGGGTTTCCCAAATAGTAGAGTGGTCAGTCATTGATCCTCACCAAGGCATTAACGCTTGATGAAACCGCCAAGGCTTTATATCAATGGTTTCATGAACTGTCAGGTTTTAATATTGTTCTTTCTCATGATGTAGCAACAGATGTATTAATCTTAACAGCAATAGATGAGGGAACAGAGAATACATCACAAACTGTGTTAACTGTTGGCCAATTAAATAAAAAATATATACTTTGCATTTGAACATTACATAAAACTGTGATAGTTATCTCTCTCAACAATTTAATAAGTTATTTAAATGTATTGATTCTCCTTTAAGATTGGTAGTAGTAAAAAATCATCCTAGTCATACTTGTGTACCATGTGCCAGTTTAGTACTAACTAAAATAGTAAATGGCAAAATCTTAGCCAGCAAGAGCAGTAGATATATAACAACCAAAGAACAAGAAATATCTGAAACAATCAAAGGCTAGAGAAAATACATTAAGATGACATCAAGAAGGTTTTTCAGAATTCAACGTCAGTAATAATGAACTGAAAGCTTTGTAACCCTTTAGCATCAGTTTGTCATAATTACCAAAAAAATAAGCTTTTTGGTGTTTGTGACTTAATGTTCCTAATAGTATTTAATGGAGACAAAAATGCTGACATAAAGTACATTAGGATCATAACAAGTACAATTTAAATAAGTTCAAAGGTGATGAATGAGTTCACAAGTCACAGTGGTTAAAGAAAAAAAGTATTTGTTTATGATAAAATATGTAAACATGATTTATCCAGCTTTTTCAGAGAGACTTTAAAGATAAAATAAAAATATATAAAACAACTACCCAAACTTGGTTTTGGGAGTCCCATCACTCGGCCCTCCTTGGCTGCTCATCTTCCATATCTGGTGCAGAAGTCATCTCACACAACCACATCATTGGTCTGTCACCACCTCCAGTCTGGAAGGGATTGGCTTTGAAAAGTGTTTAACTGTGTATCTGATGTTATAGTTCATGTTCCACTGGTAGAAGGAACAACCAACATACATGCACAAAACAGAAAATATGTGGTAAAGAAAATACTAAACCTCAAATATCTAAAGAATGTAATACACACAAATAACCACAGCAAAGAATACACTATGATGTGTATTCACACAGACCTGGGGAGAACATGCAAATTCCACACAGGGGACAGTGCTAGCAACTGATCCGCCGTGCTGCCCTTGTCTATATGTATAGGATGGGAGAGAGCGACAGAAGTAGCATGTGAGCCCAGTCTTCTCATCTTTAGTTTTGTGGGAGAAGATCTTAAGAAACAAGAGTCTGTTAACAAGGATGAATATATCTAAAAGAAAAAGAGTCTTTCTCATTTCCTCCTTGATTCCTTGCTTCCCAATCTTCCAGCTTGTGACCCAGAAAATAACCTTAAATGCTCCATTTTTGAAGGGCATCCAAATTCTTAAAATGCATCTCAAGGAACGAGGATCGAGGAGGCCTGCTGGAGGAGCTATGAGCAGTACACCCCGATTGGTTGAGGGCACCGCCTGTGCTTATAAAACTAGGGTTACACTAATGTAAACTTTGTTCTAACTCCCACAGGCTTCTTTCTCTACTTGACAGAAAGCATGCTCCATCAGGTCCATTGTGGCAAAGCACCTATTATAATGCAAAGATCCAACACGGGTCTGAAATTTCCTGACTTCTTGGGACACAGGCAGTACGCGGAGATAAACCAATTTCTGTCCATCGTGAGTGGGGATGACAGACATAACCTGTTTATGTAACAGGATTTGGATCTCCGCTGTGAGATAGTCCACCTCCTTCTGGTCGGGTAGATACACCTTCTTGACGCCCATTAACATCGGTAAAACGCTGTAGAGCTGGAGAAATAACCCAGTCCCGGTATCCTGTCCATCCACTCCATTAACACGGAGTTGCATCACCACTCCTTGTAAAACGGCACTAGAGAACAGACAAACAGCTGTGGGGCAGCAGCAAAAGCTGTGGTTTTCCTGTCTCACACCCCAGAGTCTCCAGACCTTCCATAAATGATAGGCTGGCCCATGGGATACCGACATGGAAAACTCTGAGCCACAGATGAGGTCCCTGAATGCATTACTGCTTGAACAGCTTGAGAAGTTGCAGCAGACGTCACAGAACTGATTCCAATCCCTCCTGTTTTCCTTGTGGAGATCAGTGAGGGAGAACATGGAAAGGGCCGAGGCAAAAGATAAAGGTTCATGAACACATCCACTCGCCTGTAAACATAGCAGCTGACATCCTGGCACTTCGTTTCCCTCCTGGCTCCCTGGGTGGAGATAGATGATGGAGGAACAAACAAGAGTGTACTCACCTCCATCCAAGGTTAACAAACTTGCGTGAGGTTTATTTCCCACCAGGTTTTACATCCATGTCGAAGGTTGACTTCCCTGTAAACCTGATGTACTGGGCAGGAGTTAGATGTTGTCATAAGCATCTGCAGATTGTCTCAGCAGGGTTAACCGGAGGCAGCGGCTCCATTCGCTCTCATTGCAGCAAAGCATCACATCCAGCGTCTGAAGTTATCCCACTGCTGAGTAGAATCTTAAGGAAGCGCAAGTTAGGACGAGACTGGTGGCTGCTAAACATCACTCTCTGCGTGGTCCATGCCAAGACACTCGAATCAGCCGTTGTGAAGGTCCGTCCCTGGGTTAAGGCCATGATGGGCCCTTACGAGGTTCAAATTTCCAGTGGGCGAATGTATGCTTGTGATTTGATGAGAGTATTACTTATATAGTCCAGTAGAGAGCTGAGCCTGTGTGAGTTAGAATGAACAGCTCCATCAAGGAAAAGCGGAAATGATCACCGCTCCTCACTGATGGAGCTGTTCCAGGCAATATGATCTTTTGATGGTTTCATTGACGTTTTTTCTCCCCCGAACCGGCGGAATTCATCATATACACACAAACTTTTCGAGTTCTAGAGGATTATAGCTATCATAGGGGGAACTACAGCAGCCCCAAGCCCTTCCCTTGCGACACCTATGCTGCATTTAAGCACAGCTATGCTTTGAGTTGAATGCTACTAAATGCTAATCTCAAAATGCTCACAATAATAACATGCTGTAATGCTAAACAGGGTCACCATCTGTGTTGTGTCACATGCCAATCATATATTTAACATATAAAAATAACAACCACTAGTACAGTCTCTCAGAGCCACTCTAGTTCTAGTTTACATTATTTGTGACAGTGGTTCTAAAAGCTTTTTCATAAGAAAGCCTCAGTATTCACTCACTGTTTTCACCTACAATATTTCAGAGTGACCTCAGGGAATGTAATAACTCAAATGATTCAGATTTGTGGTAAGGTCATAGTAAAAGGAGCTGGCTAAGGTACAATTTCTCCTGACAGACTCTTAATCTGTCATAGTTATTGCTGTGGGTCTTGCATGACAGTTCATGTTCTCTCATCATCTTCTCCGTTGACCTTCATGTTTAATTTGGTCATCTTCCTCTTCCTCAGGGCATGTAATATTATTATATTGTTCTGCTGTTCATTTAAATGGAGACCATCACGTTCAGAGTTTTGGTCAAAGATGCATAGGCCTCAGCTTAGTCTCTGACAGTGTCTCAGAGGCTTACTTTTTATGCACTCAGATATCTGTAAAGGTTATGCTGTCAGCTCTGTCCAAGACAATGCGCCCATATCTAAAGAACATTACTGCAACTCACATTTTCCATTTTAACTGTTTTCCATCATACTACACATTCATCTGGTGTGAAAGTCCAGAACAAACCATTCCTCTTTATCCTGACTTCCTGAGACATTTGACAATGCTACTATGGTTTATCCAGAATAGGCTTAGAACACAGATAAGTATAATGTATGTATGTAATAAGACTGGAAACCTGCTGTCAAAATGCATTGAAACTTTGTAGATATCTGCTCGGTTCCTTGATCTTTTCTAGGCTTTATGTTTTTATCTATATGGCTTTAGAATAAAAAAGAAAACATTTATTTTTTTTATTTTCAAGACATTTTAATGCTTATGGCTGTTAAATATATCTAAAATAACTCATGAAACCAGACTTATTCTCAATATTTGACTTAATCAGGGTCTGAATAATTAAGCTATTCTTGTGAAAAGCAGTTGGTGCTTATAATTTGCACACTAATCTATATTTGAATCTTCTGAATTTCTATGCCTATCTTAGCCACATGTGTTATACTGTACCGCAGGAAAAATACCTACTATGTCACTGAAAGGGTGATCACTTCTGTATCTGGTCAAGGAAGACAACTTGGATTATATAGCTTTTGGTTGCACAACCCTTACCTTCTTTTGACTGCAGTCTACAGAGAAAATTGCTCTTTTAAAAACTCCACTGTAACCAGTTTTAAAATATTGGCTTACCACACAGCTCCTCTTCCAGAGAGCCAAACAGGAATCCCTACTGGCTGAAGATATTTAGGCTCACAAGGCCACAGACCCTGTAAGAATTCGCAGACTTTCAAGAAATGATATGAAACTATCTGAAGTCTTGGAGCAGACTAACATTAATTTGAGCTCTTATTATCTTCAAACATGGCCTTCAAAATATGTAGATGGTGCTGTTTCTGTCGACTGTATCTTTGTGGAAAGTTGTCTCTTCTTCTGTCTGAAGTGCATGCCTTCTCTGTGACTGATTCCCCGCTGAACATTCATTCTGTTCCACTTTGTGCACAGAGGGTTTCCTGAGAAAAATATTCTCAAAGCCATATAAAAGGGAAATGCGATTGGGAACCTTTTTTCTTGGTTGTGGCGTGACACTAATTTACTTCCCCTCACACTTCCAAGGCAATTAGCTTTGAAGCTTCTCAGAAACTATTCTTGCCTAAGTCGATAGCTAGCATGGCAAATAAGAATTTAAGCAGGTCCATTGGGCGACAGCTGATAAATATATTAAATGAGGTTACAGCTAGAAAGAAAACCTAAAAGAATAAAGAAATATAATTACTTCACCAGTTATGCTGGGTGACTGGCCCTTCATTACTGGCCAGTGGTAGCATGCAAATGTTTTGCTGATTGCCTGTGTGTTGATAAGAACAACCCTGCAGTATTATCAAAACAACCTGGGAAAGATGAATAATCTAACATGACTTACACTAGGGAAGCTATAGGAAGTTGGTTTGGAGAAATTCCCCACAATTGAAATAAAAAAGTTGTGTTCGTTGGCTGTACACAGCTCTCCGCTAACAATCACGCAACGCATCACATTTTATATATTTGAAAATCAACATTCGTGCAATTCTACATCTGTCAGTGGTGACGCAAAATTACAATATTTTGTAAGTGTCGGAAATCTTAATTTATTCTTCTATATTGAGTGACTATACCATGACAGAAGTGAAGTGAGTCAACGATGGAGTGATTTCACACACAGTTAGGGGCTTTAAGACAATGTTGGTGTGACTACCCTTTTAAGTGAAGCTCCTAGCTCTGCTGTTACAAGCACCTCTACTTCTGCAACATATTGAGACTTCCCCCCTGGGTCTCTCAGCCTCCCCAAAGTCAGCATGCCTGCTGTGCCTCTACCAAATATCCCTACCTAAACTGTCTCTGAAACCATTTTAGAGGAACAGCAGAAGCCCACCTTCATTGTCCAGATCTTTGACCTCCTCTATTTGAAATTGTATTATTTCATCACCTAATCAAACCTCATAAAAAAGTTTACGATATTGTAACCCCTGACTTTCCAAATACGTAGGGACCCGACAGTATATAATGCAACACACCTTCCTGCTCAGTTATCCTTTTTCTCTTCAGCTAACACCAGTGTGCCCACTGAGGGTTACAAAATTGTAACTTTTGTTCAAACACAGGCTCTGACCTCTATTGGACTCTAAGGGGTCAGTGGGTAGAGCCAAAAAAGTGCACATCCTGCTGCAACATAATATTTACCCATCAAAACTGAACATTAGCTGGAAAGGGTTAGTTGCCGCAGCCCACCAATGCAACTGAACTGGGTAGAACCTGCAGGGTTTAGGCTGTGGCAGCAGACGTCCTGCACACCACATTTCTTTGTTCATCACAACATAACGGACCAACAAGCCTCCCCTTTCACCAGTCGTTCCTGCAAGTGCATGTGTCCTCGACCCTCACCCCACTAAACAAGGCTACTGACCCTGCAATGCTGAGTGTAGTATATGAGTGGACCGCAGACCAACATCTTTTCAAAGCACAAAAACAGCTGTGCAGTGTGTCTGATGAGGGCAGTGTTTTTGCCTCTCAGTTTAACATGGGGTGGAAGACAAAAGGATCCAACTCTATATCCCTCGCCCTGAAAGAACACCTTAAGTTTTTGCTAACAAAGGAGGGACTTGGTCTGAGGGTAGCCCTAATACGGTCACCACGAAGCAGCAAGACATTGGGGTGAACCAACAGGACAGTTAGTTCACACATTGTTTTTAGCTGAGGTCATTGCAAGCATCAAAGGTGTCTTGATTGGCAACTTCTTCAGAGAGGAGTACTCCAGAAGCTCCATGGCACCCATTGACCAAGGCCTTGAGCATCAATGGCAGTCCACAGTGGGCAGGAGGCACGCATCACTCCTGCCACCCGACCCCTTGCAAGAACTGCTGTGAGTGAGGGTGTCAAAAGGTTGGTCTGTCACCAAAACTCTTGTAGCAGGACGAAGTCCACCAAATACTGCAAAGCACATAAAGGAATAAAGCAGCTTTTTTGGCTGCTAGAACTAGTTCCAGTAACCACTGGATGGTTATCATATGGAACATGTTGTAGGCAATACATTAGTTTAGGACATAGGAACATCTTGCAGGCAATACATTTGTTTAGGAAGTAGGGTTCCAAAATGGGCCCAAACTCTCTCCTTTTAGGAACCAGGAGGTACGCAGAATAAAACTATCAATCTGTCTTGAGTGGGAGGACAGACACAGCCTTTTTCTGCAACAGCCAAGCATCACATCAGAGAGTCGGAGTGATCCCACCACTGCTGGCGTTGCATCTTGGCAAGTGGAGATGAGCAGTGAGTGGACATATTGCCGTTACCTTTAAGAGAAAAAAAACGGCAGACAGAGGTGAAAGCTAACTCATATACTGTAGGGTCCGGATGTATTCGGCTGACCCTCCTGGTTGGCCAGCTACATGTATGCAAATTTTCCGTGGGCGATCGCGTGCTTGTGATTGAAGGAAAGTTTTACCCTAGTCCAGTAGAGGGTAGATGCTGTGTGAGTTAGAATCATATGATTAAGTTCTTTAAAAAAAAGAAAAACTCATTATTTAAATGAGAGCTGCCTTTGTATGGCTCAAAACCTTTTCCATGGCAACCCCCTACTAGAAATTTCATCATACCAAAAGTCCCTCCTTCAGGATTCGCTTTTGGTAGATACACAGTAATGCTGTGTTCATGTGATGGTGAAGGACATCAGTAGGTCTAATTCAATGACTACTGACTAATGAGAACAATCTGGCTGTTTCATGAAAAAGAAATACAGAAAATATAAGGAATAACTCAGTTGTACCTCATGAGTGTGCTGTGCACTAGAAATTAATTATTGACTTATTTTACAACAAGAATTTGACCAAATTATTTAGAAATATTGGTTGGTAAGCATCTACACAAAACAGACACATAACTCCTCAGGTGATAATCCTGCACACAAATTAAGCATACACATAGTTAAAACATTTATTGCAGTAGCTGTATACCTGTAGAGTAGTAACAAGGATTAACTGTTTCAGTATCTGTGATGTCAAACACCCTCACAACTGACAAACATACTGCGATAAGCAAATCACTCCATCCCACTTAATTTCTTTATATTGTGACATAAATATGAAAGTGCTTTACAAACTGAATGTTTCCTTAATGCACAAATCAACTATATTCCAACAAAATAAAATGACACAAAATGATCAAGTTCATTTTTAAAAGCTATATCTTTAGCATGCTATTCCATTGTGTAATTTGCCTTCCATGCTGTGGAATAAAACAAACTTTTTCAGACAGTGGAATGACAGATGATCTTTCATGGTTGACCCATTATCTGCACATGCCTTTGTGTTTTTCTTCAGTACCAAATACTTGATTATGTACTTTAATATCTGTGTGATTATGTCTCTAAATTTGGCGAACATCCAATGCATAAGACATTTGATTATCAGACAGGATAGTCTCTGAAGCCAACATGTTCTCATCTTTTAAATAAGCACAATTCAGTGGTTGAAGAAACATCATGAAGGCACAGTGATTAAATTGTTATCTTAACCTGTGTTGTCTTACGTATGGAAAATAATAGTCTGTGTGGAAATAATATATATATACATATGCCAATAGATTGCAGGTACTACTGAGGGATTGCACTCAGTAAAATCACAATTTGAATAAAATCTATACAATAATAAGATCAACGTTAGATAAAACATTTAGCCATTTACAAATATATTGCTATTTAATTGTACTGAACACTTTCAAAATCAGTTTATAGAGGAGAGCTTTCAGAGCTTTTCATTTTTATAATGCACATATTGAGCACTGACATCCTTCATACAAAATGTTTCTTTAAAAAATGTTTGCCTGTGGTTTTGCATTACTTGACAAAACTCTTTATGAAATATGGGCAACATTGAGTATATTACGGGATGGAAAAATGTTTCAAAATCAACCATCGGGTTTTAAAGAATTAGGTTAATGTTTACTTGTTGTACATTATGCCAAATTATAGATCTTTGTCCAGCTGAAATCCCAAATCCTGATGAAAAGCCATTATGATGACAGCCAAGAACTGTCCTATTCACTGTGGTTATTACATGTACATGATAGTGGTTAATAAGTCTTATTTACAAACTCACAGACAATGACAGAATAAACAAGTGTCCACTAACAGTGTTATTAGAACACCTTCAGAAATGTAATTCCATTTTCTTTGATTGTGTTGATTAATATAGTCCTGAAAGACTCAATAACAACCACACCACAAATATTTGTATATACTGGTCAGCCATGGTAGTTTTTTTTTTTTTTTTCGTTTTTTTTGTAATTTGTTTTCATTTTCTCCATTTTACGCATGTCCTTCCTTCACTTGTCCAAATCACACATAAGGTGGACAGAAAGTGTAAAGTTGAAGAAATCCATGAAGGTTCATAAAAAAAAGAGTTTTCCTCCAGAGCCATAATAAAGTTGAATTGTAGAGAACACAGCATAAGCACTATAGTTTTGTGGCCTACAAAGTACATGTGGCTATCACACTGCAGAAGCATCAACTTAAGTGGGAAAAGATGAAACAAGAAAGAAAACAATAACAAAACAGGAGAGGAGCTCAGGTGGACATCTCACAGCACAAGAGCAAAGTCCATCTTATAGCTGCTGGTCCTTCGGGCTGTCTGGACAGGAGGCTGGCTGACAGGACTTCAGACTCACCAGCGGAATATCAGCCATGCCACTGCTTGTGAAGTGTCCCTCACCGCTCCCAAACTGCTTCCTGTCACCGAAATGCTCTGATCGCCCACTCTCATTTTTCCAGGTTCTGGTTAGAGTATGTCCATTGAGGAGTTTTTCCTTTGGACCCCACTCCCTCTGAGACCCAAAGCTAGACACGGGTGACTTGGGCTGCTGGTATGTTCCCAATGTTGGGGGCATCCAGCAGTTGTCTGAATGTCCCAGGACTAAGCATTCCTGTGTGCACATCTCTGTAGCTTCCACTAAGCCACGAGGTCCCAGGGGGCCATCTAAAGGAGACAAAAACAAAAACAAAAATAAAGGTAAAAAAATATTGAGATCAACCATAATACCTGCATCATTATCTGTTTGTTACAGTCGTATGCATGACAAACAAAATACAACTGAAACTGCTAGTCACCCTCAGGTGTTGATTCGTCAGACAGAATTTTATGGAAGAAATATATCAAGCATTAATAATGGCATGTACCTGTAGAGTACATGTAGGCTATTCTTCTGAGTTAAAAAACAATATACAATATACTGTTAGTATTTCATTTGTTTTTCCTACAATTTCTGATATTTAAGTACAAAGTCTTTATTATTGATGTTATGTTTCTGTACTAAAAGCTCTCAGTTAAAGTTAAGGAATATTGGTGTCATAGTTAAAACATTTGCTGTTGACTTGAAGCACAAAATAGGACATGTATACTTAATATTTAACACTTTATTAGATACACCGGTTACCTGCTTGTTAATGTAAATATCTAAGCAGGAAAAATTATGACAGCAACTCAGTGCATAAAAGGATGTAGACATGGTCAAGAGGTGCAGATGTTCAGAATGGAAAATAAATGTAACTTTGACTGGAATGATTGTTGGGGCAGGTCGGGATGGTCTTAGAAACTGCTGAGCTCCTGGGATTCCAAGCACAGCAGTCTCTACAGTTTACAGAGAATGGTGTGAAAAACAACTTCCTGTGAGCGGCAGTTCTATGGGCAGAAACACCTTGTTAAGTAGAGAGGTCAGAGAAGAATGGCCAGATTGATTTAATCTGACAAGAAGGCAACAGTAACTCAAATAACCATACTCTCAAACATTGCCATGTAGAAGAGCATTTCTAAACACATAACAACTCAAACCTTGAAGTAGATAGGCTACAGCTGAAGAAGACAACAACTGGTTCCATTCCTTTTGGCTAAGAACAAGAGTCAAGAGTACAGTGGGCATGGGCTCTCCAAAACTGGAAGTAGAAGATGTTGCTTAAGATGCTAGGGTCTTAATTTGCCTTACACAACATTGATCCATTCATACCTAATAAAGCGGCCACTGTGTGAATAGCCCAAACCACAATCTTTCCCCTTACTGTATTGAAAGTGTCTGATATTACCTCAGTAATTAGGCTACCCCAATAAGCTGACTTGCGTCGTGTCTTTCAACTCTTGTATCATTTGATCTCAGACATTTGGGAATAAAGTTGTGTATTAAGTGTATAAAACAGGCAAAATCTAAGCTTTGTCAGTATGAATAGGGTCTGTTTGATTCTATCTATGATTTTGACCAACTCAATGTAAATATGTCAGTTGTTCCTGCAGTCTGCAGTCCACACTTGCAGATGCTCGCTATTTCTCTCTTCAGTGGAAATTATTTCTCAATGGAAATTTCCATAACACCCTTACCTTAAACCAGAAAAAATGAAAAAAAAAAAAATGTTGAAGGTCAATTTGCATCACAATAAATCATCAGCTAGACATTGCTTTCTAACGCTTTCATACCTTCTAGCTACTCATCTGATGAATATCCATCACCTTTCAGACATGATAAATCAAAGTGTTTCAGGTTGCATTTGTTTAGATCTCATTTGATAGAAAAGGATTCTTCTCCTTTGAGTTGGGTTTATTTTCCAGTTTTAGAGAGGCAACCGATTCTGTCACTGTTTGTAAATCAAGCTTGAAAGGGTAATGAATTCATCTGTTTTTGTCTTAAAAAAGAAAATGATAACTATTTGTCCTTATTTGTCCCATTGCTTCATAAAAAGCTAATTGGCTGGTGAGTAAATACTTTTATATTTTATAGCTTGTTTTACAAACTTCTGCCTGGACCTTTTTTTCCTCTTTAGTTTAAATTTACGTAGACAATTCAAGATTTTTCTTTTTACTTACCGTTATCGTAGGAGCAGAACGTATCAGAGATATCCTTATGCTTGTTTATATTGAGTCGTTATGTTATACTTAATGCCTTAGAACCAAGGATTTAATGATATGTACATAAAAAAATATATTTTGCAAATATATTCAAATTAATATCAACATTATGAAATAAATTAGAGAAAATAGGCATATTCATGTTATTTTTTTGTTCCTGTGCTTTTGTCTGACCCAAAACAAGACGAAAAAAAAAGTTTATTACCTATTGTCTCATTTGCCATGTTCTTATAACAGGGTATTTGTGTGGTATTCATGTGTCAGACAATATGTATTAATATAATTTTAGTTAAATAAGAATACATCCTCATATTCCACTATGCTGTGTTGACAGCACATTTGTATACATGATTTGAAGATAGACGGGACCCCAAAGAGAGAGTCAGTCACTCTTCTTCATGCATGTGGAGTCCATCACAATAACAGAAACTCATGATTGGCATGTGAGGAGTCTAACCAAGACACACATTACTATAGTTGCATGGAGAACCACAGAGAGCCGTAATACATGGTACCCGGGAGACAGTAAGATGAATTACTCAAATGAGATTGTAGATGGGTGAGCAGACATCTGAGGAGCTGTTACGGGTGAGAGAAGGAAAAAAGAGAAAGGACTGTGCACATGTAGATGGTATGGAGTGTCGAGCAGAGGAGCAATTTACTGTGCTGCCATTTATGTGACTTTTGCTGTTTTTGTATTGTTCGGCAAATTATTATAATAAAGTCATAATCATGATGATGTCACCAATGCAATTTCTTCCAACTTTGTAATCAAGGGGTCATTGGAAAAAAAATATAAAAATGGACTAAGAAATACCCTGACTGATTTTTTATTCATAATATATCTGTTTTTGATATTAACAGTTTGTGTATTGATTACAGCAGGATTAGGTGACTGTATTGTCAATGTTTCTATTTTGATTTTATTTTTTGTAACAAAAGCAGAGCCAGCCATTAATCAAGGGCACTTTGTGCTTTGCTATTCCCCTTGTGCAATAAACATGACCATTTGCATGTAGATTGGTACAATCAGTGGGCAGCAGAGGATAATTTGAATCAGCCATTTTCTCCTCTAATCTGTGCATGCCTGCTGTTTGAGACACAACCTGATTGAAAGACCACTTGAGGCATAGAGCTGGTATGATTAGAAAAAGAACCTATACAAATCCAACAGTAATATGTATATAATATAGACCAGTGTTTCCCAACCAGTGATTCATTTGCATTTGTATCTTAGATACTTCCAAAAATATATCCCCATATTTGTGTTCAAGGGGAAAATAAATAGCGAAATAGCATTACAAATTTGAGTGAGGTCTATCTTTGGCATATTTAGTGTCACAATAACCAACTAGAAAGGTGCACTCAGTAGAGTGCAGATGTCATGTTGATTGAATAAAAATTGGCTAACCCCTCGTCTAGACTGTAAGTGTATTAGACTTGTTTGTCACTCACACCTCTCAACAGATATGCTCTCATTTTGAACTATGCGGATGTCTGCACCGGCTCCCTGCAGATCCGCGTCTCAGCTCCAACCTCACGGGCGCAACCGCGACTGGAAGCATTTATTTGGGCTTCGAGACCATTTTTTTTGTTAATACACGTATAATCTTGAGTTTGATGCCCAATAAAAAGGCATAGAATGAATATACAGTGTGTATTTACATTTACCTACTGAGGTAAAGAGTGTGCTGCTCTCTGGCTCTGTCCAGATATTTGCTTATAATCCCACATACTCTCCCTTTGATTTTGCCCAGCAGCTGGGAAGCAAGACACGGGAACGTCTTTGGTATTGAGGAGTATTTTGTGGTAACCTAACAAGGTAATTGACTTGAAGATGTCGTATAGGACACTTCATACAAACTGAAAAAAAACCAAACTTAATCTCACAAAGTTGTCTGCCTGCTTAGCAATGGTTGAGCAACCGTAATGTACTCATCAGTGTGTGTACTGGTAGTTCCTTTAGCTGATAGCATCGTCCAAAACGATAAAAGTGTTTAAAAGTGCGAACTGTTTTTAAAAGTTGTTTTAAGAAAGTGTGAGTCATTGCAACCACGAGAAGTCCTTGAGCGCTCATAAATGCACACCTAAAATATTATGCCATTTGGTTCAGCAGTATGTGAGATTAGCTGCGGACACATAGATGCACATGCACGCACACACAAACAAGCACATAAACAACTGATCTCACACTCTCCTGGCAGAGATACTAAACTACCAGCTACAGTAGGCTTACTACACAAGAAATGCTGCCAACCTCTGTTATTTGCAGAACCTTAAAGACCATGAGTGCATAAAAACAATTTAGGATGTAAACAGAGAAGCCCAAATGGCTAAATTAAAGTATAAATGACTGGAATGTCCCCCGTCTGCCATTAGAAGTGGTAGTAGTTAAAATGCAAACTTGACCAAACCTATCAGTTATCCAATAAGATATTTTTAGGGCATATTCAAAATGAAACATTGTGCCTGTGCAGTCAAAATCCAGGTCTCAACCTTTTTTTTTTTATTTCTCATTAGAGCACAATAAAGCACATTTGCACTTCAGCAATATCTCCAGGGTAAGGATATATCATCTCCTTTACCAACTAAGAAAAAAGCAGACCATTTTTTTGTTCCCTTCATAATAAACTACTGTGGTATATCACTCTCCAGAAACTTTACACTTGCTTATTCAAAACCTTGACTCAGCATTCCAAATCTTTCAAACAAAGCCAAAACACAACACTACACATTACTGGAGCCTGGATCTCTCTTTACTGGCTCCCTATTGATGCATATGTAGGGGGGAGCGCTACCATTAACATTGTGCAGGTGATGCTGATCCATTTAATTGAAAAGACAAAAATTGAAAGCGGTAGAACCGTCTCCCATCAGCCCTCCTCACCTTGAATCAGACTTTCTAACTTTCTGACAAATAAGTCGATATTCAGTATTTGTTTACTACATTAAGCACAGCCTGTAGCCTTCCTGAGCTCCTGCCTTATTAGCCATTGTCTTCACTTTGTTTACTTTTTTGTAGTTTGTCATTGACCTACCCTTAATTCTCTTGTGGCCTGGCCTACTATGTCCAGTCCTTTTATATTCACATAATCATTACACACATACTCACAGAGACAAAATCCCTATTTATATCGGGTTTTCCTGCATAGCTCGTCGTGATAATCTCTACTATGAATAGACCTATGTGCATTCTATCTTATTTAACTTGACAGACATTGGCCAACAAGGCTTATTAGCAGCTAACTGTATTGTATTTTGTCCAAGAATATGCTTGTTTGCATTCCGAGCCCCCACTCTGTAATCAGTGACATCTCATGACAACATACTGTATACATATACATACACGTTTCCATGGACAGTAACATAGCTCTACGTGCAAATAGCTTAATCAATAATCAGTCTCTGCTGAAAACCTTGTGACTTGGAAAAGGCCAGAGGGTGCCAAGTGACATCCTGCTACTCCTGCTGAAACCTTGAAGAGCTGTGGACAGATGATAAGCACCAGCACACCATGACACTACAACTGCAGATAAGAGGCTGCTGGGTATGTACTCCATTGTACTGCAGCTCGACAAACACGCAGTAAATCTGAAATAGATCCCGTACGGCCCAGTGAAATGTAGAAATGTAACACTTTCTTTACTTTTGCACATTGCTTATAAGTGTATACGCTACTTAAGGAAAAGATTTTAAGGCAAATACACTTGATTTTAAGCTAAGTCAGTAGCTCTACTGTACATGAGCTTTTATGTGAATTTTAAATTAATTTTAAATTGTAAGGTTTAAGCAACAAAGAGGCACCTGGTTCAGCTGCATGCTAGTGGAACATGCACAGGGAACCCTGTTTTGTAAAAGCACCACAGCATTGCTGTGAACATGGTTTTCTACACCTATGATCACTTAAGAGACTGTATTATTGCATTTTGCCATTATGTCAGATGGACAGACGGACGGACGGACAGATGGACAGATGGACAGACAGACAGATAGATAGATTTTCACTTAAATTAATTTAGTGATGGTGCGACACAGAACCTTATTTGTATTGATGTCCACCTCCAAGAATCAACATACCTCAGTTCAACAGCAACATGCATAATCAGCTATTTTGCAAAGTCACAGCATTTCTACATAGATAAAGCTGGGAATGTAACATTAAGTTCCAATCATTCACACAAAATGGCTTTCACATTGTTTAGTACTACTTTGTCTGTGCATAGCTCGTTGCTCTTGGTTACTATGCTCAAGAAGTCAAGTTTCTCCCTGCATACACACACACAGACACACCACACACACAAGCAAATAGCCGGTGGCTGATGTTTGGTGCAGAGCCCCTGAGTGCTTTAAATAACATTGAGGCACAGGTGTTGAGGAATGCAAGGGATTCAGAACTGTGTCAGATGATGCTTACTTTTGCTTACAGCTCTGTGCAAATGCTGCAGATGTCCACAAAGACAGATAACTAACAGACGAAGAAACCATTAGATTGCCTCCTGATAAGGAGTCATTAGGATGTGCTGGGGGCTGGTCTGTTTAATTCTGCAAAAGCTGTTGAATAAATGTGAGCCACGAGCAATCGCTGCTTAACAATGGACACTTTGACCAAACAATATTCACATGTCTCTCTTTCAGTCCTCCTACTCAGCATCAACAGATCACAGAGGTTAGAGAGGAGGAGAGCATCATACTCATTTTAAGCCAGAGGTTGTTTGCAACTATAAGGGAGTATTCTTGTTTTAGTCTGCCGGCTATTGCTAATGAGATAACGTTTGGCTAATTAATTGGATGCACACTATCAGTGCTGATGTGCCAGTCCACCACCAACAACCTACAGCCTTCAGAATGGCAAGGGGGAACGAGTGGAGAGGGAGTGAGAGTGATTGAGTGCGGGGGAATTAGTGTCCATAGGGCTTGTTTATTTATCCATGCTGTTAAGCATGCCCAGATGTTGTTATTTGAGGATGAATGAGGCTTTGTTTTGGTCCAGCATGGAGGCTGAAATTGCCATACCACTATCTCCAGCTGCTGCTCAAAAACACACAACATACGTCTGGGAGATTAATTCTTTAAATCTGCTGTAGGTTTTCTCTGCGACCTGTTCATCCTTCACTACAAAACATACATACATACAAGACATATACCGCCGATCCATCACTGTATACACCAAGGCATATAATGATATACAGTGTTATGAACATAGCCTGTATTCATAAAGATCTGCCTCATACTAAGAGCAAGAGCAAATATATTGCAAATGGTTTTGGGTAACGTGAGTGGTATGGTGGTTGGTGTTCAACAAAGCATAGAATTACAGCTCCATACAGTTTTGCAGCAATGTCGAAGACAGGTCCTGCGATCTACAGTAAAGGCTATCTGGGGTTGGATAAATATGATAGTGAGCGGAGCAGAACAGAGCAACATGCTGGATGCATCCTCAAGAGAATACTAGTCTGGCTGATGGATCCTTTCTAGTGCTCCCTTTGAGGCCTGGCAGCAGCTTCTCATGAGAGGAGATGAAGGGCAGTAGGCAGTCAAAATAGAAAAAGAAGACAAAGCTTGAGAATGGAAGATAAGGGTGTTCAGATATATAGAAAAGAGGAGCGAGCAAGATGGAATAGAAGACAAGCAAAGTGAAGGTGAGGAACAGTAAGAAAAACAAAAGCACAAAGCCCGTCAAAAATTGTCCCTCATTTACATAATTTCCATGATCCCTGATAAATATTATTGGCTTAGACCTCACTTAAAACTATTTTAAGATCAATTTGAAATTCAAATTTTCAGCCCAAGGTACTTTGTATTGGACCCACACATTTTTTCCTGTTTACAGCATCGTGCGTGACTGAATAAGTGAGCTATTGATGCTAGTGTGGTGGAAATGAAGCTCAGGAAATATTTTTGCATTTTCATTTGTTTTGTTCGTCAAAAAGTAATTCGGCTTGTTTCTTTAAACAGATATGCACTGGACAATGCACATACCACATACTGTGCAAATATGCACTCTACAGGTATGCTGCATTTATTTACTAAAGTTCATTAAACAGTAGCAGGAATTGAACAGATATACCTCTCATTATTCAGTTCTTTGTGGAAGCAACCATGTTCATTTCTCCCAAACTTGCCCTGCACTAATGGGTTTCAGGGTTGGCATCATTATGTACGATTTGAGAAGCATTCACGGTCTGTTGCCTAAATACCCTACAGTGCTTTAAAATTGCATGTGGTCTGACAGCTCAGGCTTCCAATGGACAATCACAATTTTTAATCTTGTGATAGACATCGAATCATTTGGTGAATAGTATTCTCATGAGACTCAATTAATTCATTCCTCGTTCTCTTTCCCCTCTATTAGAGTCATGAGTCAGTAGATACTATGTAACAGTAAAGATCCATTCTGATAAGTACTTCACTTTTGTTTTTTAGGTGGGGAGAACTTATAAAAACCCAAGTTATCCAAAAACATATTTCCCTGTACCCCTGATGCTCTCCTCACTCCGTGTTTCCCTCAAAACTCCACTGCACCACTCTAGGGTTTAACTTCGCATCCACTTTAAGTGGAATATTCTATCAAAGTTGTTGAATTTTAGCAAAGTAACATTAAAAATTAAACAGTTGTTTTAGGAGTCAATATATTTCCTTCTAACCTCATTTAAAAGCTAACTTGATGTTTCATCTATATGGAATAGTAATGATTATTCATTTAAAGTGTTGTTGTTGCTATTTTGTAGCTCCAAGATATATAATTCAATGACAACGAGACTGTATTCTCAAAAGCATTGCCTAATGCATATTCAATTCTAGACTTAACTTTCAATAAAGATGTTAAGTTAATATGGGATGAATCATATACTATGGGTTCTCCAGTGCATTCACAACCATCGGACCTATCATGCTTTGGAAAGAAGATTAAGGTTGTCATGAATCAGATATTGTGGGCAGGCCATTGAATCTGAAGAGCACAGCGTCAGACACACTGCAGAGTAACAGCACAGTGGAGCTCAAAAAGACTCTGACCTTTCCTGCTCATCCTCTACTGTTCACCGCAAATTTCATTTGTAGTTCTGGGCCATGCCACCTCCAGAATTTTAGGTGGCTCCTGCTTTTTAGATTGCAGCAGTGAAGAGGAGTGGATGAGACCGATGGAGAGCTTTGTCAGTTGGAGCAGCCTGACGAGAAAAAGCTTATAATAAGAGATATACCAATCATATTCTTTTTGGGGGCCTCAATCCACATTGAACTTCATTGCAGTAATACTACATATCTGCCCAAATGGAATTAAATCTATTTGTGTTAGTATTTGTGTTTGTGTTTTACATGATACGTCTGCATAGTGCACATTTTGTGAAATTAAATTAAAATTGCTGAGTAACTATGCATTTACAAATATATATGTATCTGGAGAGATGAGTGTCATCCTCTAGCAGAAAGGTTAGAAAAGATTTGGACAGATTTACACGTGAACAAAGTAAATACTAAAGTTGACGGCATTAATAAATTGTCAACTGTTTTAAATGGGCTCAATGGGGAGATTTTGACAGCTGCAGTACTTAGAACAAACAAACAGACAAAGGACCCAAAATGGATTGGGCTACACATAGCCCATACCTATCCATCAAAAATGCCAGGATCAATCCCAATCCCAGGTATCGTCTACCAACATACCTCCTGGATGGATTTTTTTTTAGTTCTGAGAGAGCAACAAGAATCTTACACAGTGTCAGTAAGCACAATGGAAATGTGGCACTGCTGCAGTTGCAAAAAAACTGTACTGTACTGATAACATGGAGGAATGGTACAAGGATGGGCAGATTTGACTGTTCTCATGGGGCTCCGATGCAACAGACCAGATATTCTTAATCAATTTGGGGAGACCAGAACACTGTTCTTTGTGGTGGTCTGCTAGTATAAAAGGTGCAGAACATAAGCTTGATTAACAGTAAGAAAAAGTGCCTTCTGGCCTGGAGGCACCAGCAAAAGAGATGATGAGGACTAAACCAAACTCCATTGTAGAACACACCTTCCAACCCTTTTGATGAGATGATACTACAGTACAAAACATATTCACTCTTTGTCTCAGCATCCAAACTTCAGCTTACAGCTATTTGACTGTACAATGCTCTGTGACCAAGCAACTCGAACCTTAGACAACAGCGAGGGAAGTGAGGCGGGACGTCTGAACTGCACTGAAGAAACTGAACAAGTCACCATGGACTGCTTGGTGCATTTGTATGCACCAGACAGCATTTTAGCTTTTTGCAGTAATCTTTCTTCCAGACATGTTCCTGCATATTCCTGCAGATTATCTGCGTCAGTTGGTACATAATGCAATTCAACTGTAGCTATGCTACCTTTGATATCTTTACATTTGGATAATACAGTGGAATTGTGAAAATAAAGCAGATGCATTTTGCATACCGATATTTTTCTACATATGGTAACTCTGGCCTTGAGTATTTGTAAAGAAGACAGCTAGGAATACGAATTACCAAAGTCTATACATTTGATATGATGTATTGTTCCTTACAAATTCATATAGAACATACCTTTTCAGGCATAACCTGGTTGTGGATTTTTGTAGACTTACCCACCATACAATTGAACATTGGTATATAAAATATTGGTTTTTTGATGTTACAAAATACAAACTAGAAGAACAAAGAGAATATTTTAAGTCTGTTAGTAGATGTGTCTGAAATAATGTTTTGACAGCGCTGCCATCTGATACAAGTAACATATCTGACATTCAGACCTTCAGTTTGATAGTCATCCATGCTGCCATGGTCATGTTTCCGTCATCCATCTATTGTCACTGTCCATTCATTTAATCATCTTTGATTGAAACAAATTTGTCATTCCATAACTATAGCTATGTATATAAGTAACACAAAAAAGCTAAAGTGTGGGATACCAAAGAAAAATCGGTACAGTTTGTATGTTCATTGTGCATTGGGTGGCAAAGGAAGGCAGATACCAAAAAGTGTGAATGCATTGGAGTCTGTAACTATAGTTTCAAACATAGTCATTATTCAATATTTCTGCAATGTATGATTGAAAGGACAAATTCATTATATAAGCAGATAAATTAAGACAGCAGTGTTAGAGTTCCCATGTCTGAGAGGGACTATTGCTCATATGCTTTATAATGAGATAAGCATATCACAAGTACTATTATTCCATTATTCTGATACCTTGATCAATGGTACATACAGTGGGACAACTTAATTTACTAAAAAACATTGTCAACACAATATCAAATGTATAATAATTACAATATTTAAATTAGTAAATATAGATTACTTTAGACAAAAAGAGGCAAAAAGGGATGACAACACAGGTTTTCAAAACACATTTTGAATTGCTGTTTTACACAGCTCAGTGCAGGTGCTCAGTCCCCATGACAACAATAGCCATGTAAAAATGATTTTCTTCTCCCTCTTTAATCTTCCACTGCATTAGACTCAGCCACTGACCTTGTAATCTAATTTCTGCCCTAAATCAGTGAGTTTGCCTGCTCATCTCAATCTTGGATCGAATACATTTCTGGTCAAAGACCTTTAGTAATACTGATGATAAAAACAAGGCAGATACTGTATTCAATAAATAATTCAGTTTTTACAATTGGCCCTGTAATGTATATTATGTATATTAATGTTTCGCTCACACTCCATGTTAAGACCTGGTCAAAGTGTTGCACTGACAGGCCATGCCAGAAATGTGGTTAAAATATAAATAAATGAAAAGTCCACAAGCACTTACATAGAACACACACGCATACACCCAGACGACAGTCAGTAACAGTCTCTATGTTGACATTTGAATTATGAGGAATATATTTCAAATTCATTACAAGGGTATAATCTTTTAATCATTGTGAGCTTGCCGTGGCTGTGATGGTGAAAGTAATTTAACGGTTACAGATAATGATCATGTTGACCTCATAATACAGTAACACTGCATCATGACCGCAATTCACTTTGCCTTATATACACAAGACACCAGGAAATTCAACCATGAAATGCGAGAAAATAATGAATGCAAGCATCAATGCTGCTTAGTGGTCCGGTCCAATTGCTTCACGGAGTGGCATATTACACTGTGTGTCCATGTTTTTATTTGTGATTAGGTTCTTTGTGGTATGCAGCGAGTATTGATTTCAATCTGGAAGGAATGACAAAATAAGAAATTGTGTTGTTTTTTTTACTGCAAAATGATAATGTAAGATGTGTTTACTGGAAACCATAACAGATCAGTATAACATATATTTATCCAAACAGAAGATCTAATGGACATGGACTGTTGTTTGGCAGCTGGTAAACATGTACTAATTCAAATAATCAATATTTAGGATTGTATGTATTTAAACAACATTTTTTTAAAACAATTTATTTTTGCAGTCAGAACTTAAACTGAGTTGAGTTTTATTAATGGATTGTAAACCTTAAAACTGAAATGAAGAGCTTCTCTTTTGAATGCCAAACTAACATTTTTATTAAACCAAAAACTTGTTAAATATTCTGTTGAATAATGTCAAATTTAAATGCAGAGCATTAAGTGTCTTGCAAAGTGATGGTATAATGGAAGTGTATGCCACCTTTTAATTTAGAGTAGTGATTGAATTACTTGGTTACAGCCATGCAGTTGTCTTAAACTATAATAAAAGCTTTTCCAAAATGATTACTTAACATTTATGGTAAACTATGTTCTATATATTTTTGTTTTAGACTGATGAACATATGCTTGGGATTGTTCAATGCAACTTTATTTTCTGCATATGCAAAGTACATCTGGGGTAAGTGTAATGAGAGCTAAAATAAGAATTTAATAAATATATTAGGCAAAATATTAAAATCTCTAGAATATTTTATAAATGTCAAACTAATGTATTTGTCAACATAATATGTCCAATTGTTATTGTCTAAGCGTCTAAAACATTCATTTAACGTTTGGATTACAGTCAGAACATTGAGAATATGGCAGTTTAAGTACAACATGGTTAAGAAAGCCGACGAAAACAACCAAAGATAAGGTCATGGTCATAGTGTGATAATAGACATTACAAATATCATCACTGACCTCCAGTATAAAATGTGTCATGAATCTGAGACTGAGATGTCACAGTCATCCAGTAATCCCCCTCACCAACCTTCCTTTGCCCAGTTATATATATGATTACTTTTTTTAATTTGTTGTATTGGCACTAAATGTAAAATTGGCATCATAAAAATTGCAGTTGCAAAATAGCTACATATGAATACAATTTGTAGGAGACAAGGATGACCATTTGTGGCTTGCCACGACGCATGGATTATTTTCATTGCACACAGATATTGTACCACAATAACGCTAATGCCCTGTCATAATATAAAGATGTAACTGATGCATTGCAAATTTTGCTGCAAAGGTCAAAAAAATCAATGATTACATTATGAACTTATTTCTATTCCAGTTAAAACTGCTATATTTTTAACTTTTGTGTTTACATACATTTATTCTTTCTAGCAATTAAGCAGTATTTTTAATTCATCATAAGTAATTCATCATTATTTAGCAGTCTATGCCAAAAAATACCTATGAATCTAGCATTATTGTTTCATTTTTTGGGAACGCTGGATGTCATTTCTTGAAATTTTTGAATTAATGTGCCCTGTTTTTTTACACGGCCTTCTCCTGGAGTCACTAGACACAGCTCAACAAAGACTCAGAGTGCAGAGTCCGAATGAGCATCAAGGAGGGGTAAATGGCCTGCAGCAGAAAGCAACACCGGTGTAACAGATATAGTGCTAAATATTCATAAAATTATTTGGAGTACATTCTAGGCATGTGCTCTTCCAGTAAAACCCACACATGCGGTCATAAGCACATTGCATTAGCATAAAGAGGAAGGGGACGCAGCAGGTCCCGTTACTGCTTACTTGCACGGGTACAGCAAAAGGGGTAAAATGAAGAAAAAAAAAAGTAAGAGGTGAGAGTGAAAGAGAGAAAAAACTGAGAGGCTGATAAGTTCTACAGTGAAGTAGTGACAGAGAGACATGTATTTCTATGTTGATCATTACCTTGAGCCTGAAGGAATTCGATAATAAAACAGAACCTTGTTAATCCCCTGAGAGCTCTGTAATTGCAATGTTGAGGTACATCTCCTCTCTGTTAATAATTGTAATTTCAGAGCATGCTCTGCCCACATATACATTTATTCATAATTACCTGAGGGAATGGATAGTGCTGTACTGTCTATTAAAATTGCCCTGATTTAAGGGTATGCATGAAAAATGAAAGCCAGCAACTATTGATTTTGTAAAATAATTCAGCTCTTTTGCTTTCCGTTTCAAGGTCATGAATATGTTGTATGGATTATCCATACAATTCTATGCCATACTCTTTACAAAATGTACAATGAAAGTGTAAATTCTCTGTTATTTAATTAGAATTCAGGAAACACTTTTTGTTTCACAGCACAGCTTCAATGTGTCATATAGTTCGCAACCATGTCTACCCATTAAGAAAGCGGAAGTGTAAAATCTTGATGTGATGGAAAAAGTTAGCACCTCCTCTTCGACACTAAGAACTGTCTGCCTCGGCTGCAGTGGTGTTAGGGTGTTGACTTAAAATGTCAATTACAAATATAGGGTCACTGGATCACATGAATTGGCGAGAAAGCTGTGTACTCAGTACAGAATATATGCATGGAATAATAGACAAATCCATGTTAAATTGATGCCACTTTCAATGCACAATCCACCTATCAAGTGTCTCAAAGTTAAAAAAAATCCTTCTTCAAAGCGTCACTCACACACACAAAGCACAATATGCACGATATGCTACATCTCCACTGATTAGATTGTTAGGTAATTAGGGAAATATGTGAGTGATTGTGTAGTTTGCAGATTCACCACATCATTAAAAACAATGTGTCATATATTATACTTTCATTGTATGTGTTGGCTTTGGAAAAAAAAAAAAAAATACCAACATGAAGGAAATGAAAACCTGATAATGTGAGCCATATGCATAAATCTGCTTTGTGAGATGGTGGGTGCACTGGGAGGAAGTGGAGGTCAGGGCCTGGCAGGGACCCCTGTTGGGTGCAGGTGGCGAATAACTTCTGTCAGCCAAGTAATTAAGTGTCCATCACATCCTTGCAGGAGGGCTGTGCAACCCCAAAGCCTCTTCCAATCTCCATCTGTGAGGAGGATTGGAGCTACAATATGGCCCTACACATGACCAGTGAATCTATACCATCACTTGGCAAAAATATCAAGTAATCTGCGCAGAAGTAAACAGAAATGTGAGCCTTGATGTAACATATTTAAAGAATTTAGAATTATTAAGTGAAGGATTGAAGAAATGAAGGGAGAAAATTAAGAAAATGACCCCAAAAAAAAAGAAATAAACTATGTCATAGTCATATTAGAAGTCAAATCAAGGCAAGCAGGTGGGCAAACAGCAGTCTGAGTTTCCTATTGCAATTTTAAAAAACATCACTAGCTGTCCCCAGGCTTCTGACTGTAATTAGTTAGTAATTATACAGTAGTGAGGAACAGTATGCACTGGCGCTTGTGCTTGATCAATGTAAAAAAAACACTGTTTTCTTGGTTACATTTCAGCCTAAAAGACACATGGCTGTGTTTTTTTTTTTACTTTGACAAGACTGCATGACTCCAACAAAGCCCTTACTGAGACAAAGAACCTTTAGGATGCTCCATGAGTTTTAGCAAATGCCATAAACAACCTTCACATTTTCACCTTTAATAATTGAAGAATGTAATCAAAAGAGATCATTAAGTGTGATAACCATAAACATGGATTTAATTGATATGGTTTCTGACCTTTGATGAGGTTACTGTAGGCAAAATGTTGAATGGAAAAGAAAATCAATTGATATGTGATGGTGATGTATTACAAATCACACACTGGCTGTAACCCTAACTAGATATAGGCTGTAAAATGTGCCTTCTACTGCCAGTAAAGCATGTCTCAGTCTTGGCTTAAACCACGTTTATCATGATTGCTTTGTAACAGTCGAAGCAGTGACAAACGCATGTGACATCTGGCTGTAGTACAACCTTTTTTTGACTGGCCTGGATGTGTGGTTACTCATTCTTAATGTCGGAACATGTGTGAAACTAATTTGTTGTTTTTGAAGATGGCAGCAATTAATCTCTCAAATGACCTGGCTAGATTAAATGAGAAGAAAGAGTGGATGCTAGGAAAATAAATGCCAGCATTAGGAAAGAAATTACAAGATGACCTTACTGAACAATGATTTATGGATTCCCTCGTCAAGCAATTACAGCAGGTGATACCTTTGAAATTTCAAACCATGGAAATTAAATTTGCTCCTTTGCAAACTGTGCACTTGTCAAGGACATTTGAACTGTTACCTACATTGGAAGGCTCCTGTGCAGTCATCCCTCTTCCTTTGGCAAATCACTCAGCTTTAAGAGTGATAGAGCCTATACCAGGATAGACACAATAATGAAAACATCCAGAAATATATGAATATCACATGGCTAAAAAGCAGTAGAGCATAAGGACTTAGATTCCGGGGGGGGGGGGGGTTATCCCTTAAATTAATGCAAGTTGTTAATATAACAACCTTCAATGCATGTTTTGGACAACTGGGAATGATTGAATGAGCAAGCACAGCAAGCAAAAAATGGGATAACATGTTGTAAAGACATTGTAGTTTGCTAAATAAAATCATCTAGATAAAGCTAAAAAAAAAAAGATTCTTAGCAGTCTCAGTTTCATGCTGCTTTAACTCAATGTGTGTTACACGGTAATGTGTGTTAAACCTCAGCCATGGAGAATCCTGTCACAAATACCAACAGAAGGTTGAATGCAATTATTTTATATTTAAGGCCTTGGCATTAAACTGTGCTAAATTACAGCACTCATGTTTCATTGTAATATTCCACTATAATGACCTCATATTTGTGTACCTGCGTTTGTAAACCAGAAAAGTTTAGGCTCTTTTGGAAGTGTAGGAAGCCTTTTTTTCAATTCTGTCATTTCTGTTAATAGGGCACTTGCACAATAAAAGTAGAATTCATTGTGCTTTCAGTGTAAGCTCCCTTTTCCCATTTCACTTGTTTTGATAAAGAAGAAAGATCATAATAACCTTGCTATTTTGAATCCTGGTTGGAAGAAACAAATCAATCAAACTAATCTCATGGATTATGTTCCCTCATTGGCTCTCTGAGGGAGTGATGATAAGAGAATATTTTTATTATGCTGCCTTGTGTAAATGCTGAGCATCATGAGGCTAGTAAATCCATACATCTGTGCCTATACCACCACGACTCTCCCCTGCCACTTGTTTTGTAATGGCTCTTTCTACCATGCAACTGCAGAACATGGATCATGAGGATGAAAGCAGAGTTGCACACCACTCAGGTGCATTCGGAGCACATGTCTCAGCCCCTCCATATGTCACCAAAACATGAAAGTACAAGGCAGAAGAACATGGACTTTCATTAGTAGTGAAGACCCTATTGGGTCTAATTTATATTAGAATATTGAGCTGAGAGGGGTTAAAATGATCTGTATACTGATAACATGATAGGGATCATCAGCATTAAACACATTTTTCTTTATTATACTGACATACATTTTTGGTCTTTTACCTTCTATTATCCAAAACAGCTGGCAGCAATAACAGCAGTTCTATGAAATTGCATTTTTATGCATTTTCATCTTACTGGCTTTTTACCTAACAAACACTATTACCAAGGCAGCTTTTTTGAACCCGGTCAGCACCATCAGGTGGGTAATTATAACAAATGTGCTACTGTATAAAAACACTACACCATCCTTTAGGCTGACTTCTCACACTTTTGATGCTTTTGACAATGTGGTAACAATGGTAGGAACTGGTGTTAGCTTTTGGGTTGATATCTTAGGCGCTGACAGGAAGCGGCGTTGGGTTGCTGTAGCTACCCCAAGGACAGCCATAGCACCCACCTAGTACCCCCAATAAATGTATGTGGTTTATTTAGAGGGAAAGAGTCACAGAAGGCGTCAGAAATCCACAGTGCCTGAAGCATATTGGACCTGAGCATATGAGCAGTGGAGCGGTGAGAATCTCCTCCCCGCGCTGACGGGGCTGTCTGTTACCTCCATTCCCCCGCTCAAAGCTGCTCCAGGCTGCTCCTCTCTTTGCGCTCTTCTGTTCTTCACCCCACTCCACTAAAAAAACTCAGCGCTCAATCCAAAATATAAAAACAAGCTGTGTAGTATTTTAATTAGGGCTGTACCAAATGTTTTTTATTTTTTTTTATTCAACAGAAGTTTCAAATGTTTGTCATCTTATTTATTATAAAATCAGCCAACAAAAAAGTTCAAAAGTCTAAATTTGAATATAGTGATTAATCAGATAAAGCTGATGAGCAAGTCTTTTTTTATTAAATCAACTGTCTTTGATGAATATAGCCCATCAGTTTCATTTGATTGCTGCTAGAACGCCCTTTGAATAGGCTTAAATGTGTGTCCTTTATGTGCTGTGAATAGACGGCAAACAGTATTTTGGCCACACTGGAAATATTGTGTAGAAAGGCTCAACACCAACAAACATGGATTGAAGCAGAATATTCTGTTAGATAAAAACAGGTTACGCATCTATCTCCTTTCAATATATGTAGACTTTTGGACTTTACAATGCTGTAGTTATTGAAAAATCCATTTATACTTAAACTCTTGATTTATTAGTTGAGGAGCTGGTTACAGGCAGCAAACTGTGAGTTTGATCTCAGAATCTGAGAATTATCTGTGTTTTTCGCTTGCTGCGTGTGTGTATGTTCTGTCTGTGGCATAATTGTGTGAAAGTTTATGTGAAGGTGTTGTTATGTGGACTTTACATCTATATCCCTTGTGTTCAATATCTCATGTTAAAACAAAATTACATTGTAACTGTTGCGAAGTGGTAAAAAAAAGTAAAAAGTTGAGCAACCCTATAACACCAGCAAAAATAAACTCTGGTGCTGCCACTGGTTTTTATTGACATTGCTGACCCAACACAGTAGTTTACATAAAGGTTGCTCTCCTAACTCCCTTATTATTTAAACAAGTTTAAACTTTATAATTATAAATTTAGTTCACTCATTTCTTTTTCAGTCAATGGAAAACCTTGACTTTTACTGGGCACTGGCTCTATCCTAAAGGATATACAACTCGAAAAGATTGTATGACTGGTAATACATTGTTGGAGAAGGTAGAAAATATAGTTATAATATTTTTTTTACTTCCCTGCATTTTTCTCTTCACTATTCTTACATCTATCTTTTGCATTTTCTCAGTAATCTTTTTGATTGAGAGGAAAAAGAGATTGTTTAAGATGTATTTCATAAAACTATATAAAAAGGTACACTGGCAACAATGTTATTTTGGCAAAACAATTGACATAGAGAAAGCTTTCAGCAATTGAAGAACCGAGGAATAGCTAGTAAATTGTAAATGGCACTCTGTCAAAACCCATTCCTCCTGCAGTCCTCTCAGTCATTGGACATTTGATGAGTAGCTTTGTCTGTTCCCCTCTCAATGTCAAAAAATCAGCAGGCACTCTGACTCTCTGATGGGGTCAAAGACCTCTGCCGCTGAGAGAGGGTGACCATGTTGAATTGAGGACATGCCCTGTCATCACACGTAGAAACACAGACACACATTTCCTGAGACTCAAGTGAAACACTACGAGCCGGTGTTTAGAGCATTCAAAAATAAAATAAATTAAATGAAATGTACACAAGATGGTGATGAAAATATAAATATAAAATATAAGCCAGACATGTGTTGTCATTGCTGTGTTTGTCTGCAGATCCTATTTTTATTCTACATGTGGATTCTGTGACTATATATAATAATGCAAATCGGAGTTCACTGACAATGGAGTGGATATGAAAGGAAAGACATGTATGGGGCATGAGCAAAAACGTTGCCAGCGGCCTCATCATTTCATTTCCTTTAGCCCATCTATAAATGGCATGCATTTTAATCCTTTTAATTATGGTTCCTTGCTACAATTACCTCAAATTAAATTACTTTGCAAATCTCTGAAGGATACATAGCTAACTGAGAAGAAGAGGATCATTCTGCCAGGGATTTAACCTCAGTTTCTCTGTGACACATTGCGCTATCACCCCCACCTCCTAAATCCAACTCCATATGGAACAAAAATATTGAAAATGCCTAAAAGCCCATACTGTACCCATTCTAGAACCCAATCAGCCCTCAAACTCCTCCAAATCCCCTCTTTCCCAGTCCTACTCTATTCATGGGGCTATAGAGATGACAGAGAAGAACCCTGCCTGGCAGGCATGCCACACTTAAATAATCTCTGGGTGAAATCCCAGTGTTAATGTGGGGTTTCTGGATCATGGCACTGCAGTGCGTTGCGGCGCTCTGTGGCAGGCTGGTCGCAGATGACAGGCATGCACCAGGAGGCAGCGGATGTACGGAGAGAGAGGGGTAGGAAATTAGAATGAAAGCAAGGAGAGTAAAAAGAGTGATGAGAAGGGAGAGAGGGAAATGGAGAATAGGAGGAGGGTGAAGAAAGAGAATTCAACAATATGGCGTGCAGCAATGGAGCAGATGAAAAGGAGAGGCAGAGGAGACATAGAGGGAATAGAAAGGATGAGAGAGATACCACTGAGGAGGCGAGATAGTCCCCTGAGTGGGCAACAAGAAGCCTGCCAAGGTCTAAATGACATTACTCTGCATGTTATATACTTCATGGCCTTGGGTGGGTGTCCCATGTGCCAAGAGATGCAGAAAATCCTGACTGCTATTCTTACCCTTCACTACAGCTGACCCATAAACACACTCATCTCACACTTGAAGCATGGCATCAAACCAAGTATGCTCAACACGGAAAATGAATTAATTACTTGATGTTTCAATTGCAGCGCAATAATTGCTTTAGTCCACAGGATAACCAAGAAAGTGAGAAGATAACATATGCCAGTGAAGACGACAGCATAATTACAGGATTAGTGTAGGTCTTAAAGACTTCATCTTTCACAGATACACATGGATTGGTGGGGGAGGGGGAGGGGGGGGGGGAGGGGGGCATCATAGACGGAGAGAGCAATCTTTCTGAAGGAAGATGATGCTCTTCTTTAACAACTGCACCCTGGCAGATGATTGTAGCTGCAGGAGTGCTCTGATTGCATGCATGCCTCGCAAAATATCTGTGCATGCTCATGAATCCTGCACATTAATATAATAATCAAAAGAAAAACAGACAAAAATCCCTTAAGCCCTGCACTCAACCTCTTCCAACCAATCTCCATCCTCGTTGGTGCCCTTGTCATTACTTCATCACCTGGCCTTGATTCTTCCTCTTCTGCCTCTCGAGTGGAATGAACTTCCCACTCAAGTCAGGACAGAAAGAGTTACTCATCAAGAGCAAAAACTTGTCTGTTGAAAAGATACTTCACATCCAGCTTTTGCCCCCTGAATGACACATGACTGAGTGATATCCTCCTCCTCAACCTGCCTACAGGTGCTCTCAAAACCTTAAAGCAAAAAGAAAAAAAGCCTTTTCTTTTAACACATAAGCACTATACTGGCAAGCGAATATTAAGGTTCAAAATATTGTCGGGCATTATTTAGCTGACCTGTGGATGGCTTGATGGTGCTGGAGATGATTTTTATTCATGGACTCAAAAGTACAAAACTATGTATGTAAAGGCAGAATATATATATTTTTTTGCCACACGATTGCAAGGTGAAGTATAAGAATTCAGTCTGAAATGTTTTTTAACTATTGTGGATGATAAGTCAAAGGTAAAATTGTTTGAGACAGAATAAAAAAGTGTCTCTGGTAGAATGTCCTGACCAGCTAAAAGCAGGAGTAATTAAGCGTAAATAGTAGAAACATGAGGTTGTGTAAAGGCCTTTGACACTTCTAATTGCCTTTATTTAAAGACTTGACCTCTCGGTCCCAAGAAAATTCATTAGAAGGTGAAGCAGCCTGAATATCCAACAATGAATGTCAAGAGTTTTAAAGAACACAAGGTTCTGTGTGTTTGCAAGAGGTGGAGGGGCCGGCCTGGACTGTTGTGTGTGAGGAAGCAGTGGGGTGGGGGGAACAATCTGAACCAGTTAATTAGCACACACAAGGGGGCATCAGGAGAGCCTTGTCTAAATCCTCCCCTTCATCTCATGCCACCACAACAAGGCCCGCTAGATTAACCTGCCCGTATTATCATTTCAGCCAATGGGGCCATCAATACACAACAGTGCAGGACAGATTCTATTAAAGCAGGAGAATACACATCTAAAGCAGGATTATTAGCCTTGAACAACATGAGGGAGGCTTGGTATCCAATGTTCCCATAATTCTAGTGACATTGCAAGCAGTGATTTGAACAAAGTCTTTTAATCTTGAAAAATAAACCACAGCCTTTTCCTGAAATTGCTCAAAGATCTCTGGGGATGTAAAGAAGACACACGATATAAGATGTATGCATGCGCTGAATCTTTTTTCCCACCCTCCATCTTTTTCCTTCATTCTGTTTTGACCCAAGGCTCTTTCTACTATTCTTCATAAAGTGCTATGCATCCAAACACTGCTGCCATTTCAGCCCTTTAACTAAGCTCCAAGACATGGGATAGAGTTTGTTGCGAGAATGCAATAACCCGTGTTCATATATCATTTTTTTTCATTTTCAAAACCAGACCAGTTTTGTGAAAGTGTGGGGTTGTTTAAAACTTCTTTCTAAATGGGGACACGGAAATAAAAAAACAAACATAAAAGGTGATTTGATCTATAGTTTATTCTACCACATTTACAGCACTCACAGGCAAAGTTACTCAAGTTTGCTTTCATACAAAACATTGCCTGTATTTTGTTGGTTGTAAGTTGATAATGATGGGTAATCGAAAAACAGATTTAATCAGAAACAAAATATATTTAGTGCTCAACTCAACATAACTCAAATGTTCTGAAAACAAAATACATTTTTACTCTTATGTTTTACTCTCCTGGACATGCTGATTAAGTTTCATTGGATCCCATGACATGTCCAAATTGTGAAATACATTTTATTAACTCCTCCATAATTTGGCAGCATGACAAATAATCTTAATGTGATAATTATCATAATTCCTTCTAATTAAATGGACTATTTTACCATATTAGCTCTGGGGGATGAATTGCATCTTAGCTGTTTGCACCTAAAATAAAGCAGGAGTTGCCCAATTCTTATTTTAAGCTGCAGAGTCCCCCAACTACCTTTGTTTTACGTTGCATTACGTTTTGTGAGGTGTATGGAGGGGTGACTGTGGCTCAGTGGGTAGAGCAGGTATTTCTTTAACCACAAGGTTGGCAGTTCGACACCCTGCTCCTTTTGTCCATCAAAGTATCCTTGAGCAAAACGACTGAACCCCAAGTTTCTCTCTGGGGCCCACTGCTCCTAAAAAAGCTTAGGATGGGTTTAACGCAGCGGTCAAATTTATTGTATGTACCTGCTAGTATATGACGACTGTTATAAAAGTTGAATACTGTTTTTTTTCCCCCGCATTATTCTATGCATTCCTCCATGTGTTGATCCAGCCCATTTATACAGTATGACACTGCCAGTTTAGGGAAACACTTTGCAATTAGAACAAAAAGAAGAGATTAAGTCACTTTACATTATGCATTTATCGCTCATTACTCCTTTCAAAAGGCCGAGTTCCAAAGCCACTGGCTGTGTGAACAGCTGCTGCTCTGCTTGGCTGTGGTGGTTGAGCCTGTGGTTGTGGATATCGAGGATTCTATGGATATGGCTACAGTAGCTGCACTGTGACTGCTCTTTACTGCTCCTGTTAACATTAGCAAAGAGAGCATCATTAAGCCAACCAAGATGTGAGCCTGCGGTTCTTCTCTCAGATATGACAGATGTGTTACCACTACAGGAGCTCAGGAATACAGTAGCTTCAATACATTGCACAGCACTGCCATCTCAACCCACCGCACACACACAGCAAATACATGTAGTCAGAGTTACACCCATTACAAACTAATGTGTCCCAGTCATAATCATAACAACCGAAGCACAGCCTTGGCTACAGCAACAAACACAATGACAGCATCGGCCAAAGCTTTGTTATTCCATGGCTATAGTCATAGTCACAGCTACAGACTGTCTCCATAAGCCTCTGAAGAAGTCGGTGAGAGAGCTAGCTTCACTAGCATGCTCTATGGTAACAACCAGCAGCGGTCTACATAATACATAATACTACCAACCAATGCTCACTACCGATGCGTTAAATACTGTTTGGTCAGTGCTCCTCATTATCTCACACCGAAGAACCAGGCTTGCAACTAGTGAACCGTTTCAGTCCTGTGCAAAACTAAGTGTGTTTTAACATCTGACCCATCTAATTCGGTTAAAACAAGCCTTGTTTGTTAGTTAGTACAATTCCATTGGGCTTTGAGGAGTATCACTGTCAATCAGACCCTGGTGTGGAAAAAACAAATGAAGCCACCCACAGTAGTATGGATCATGCGTGTGTCCGTGCGGTCCTCACCGTTCACACCATGCATTCGTACAAGTCATCTGGGAGCGCGAAAAGGGGCTTTTGTACAGTCCTATCTCTACTATTATCCACCATAATATCAGTTATTTATCAAAGGACATAAATATACACAACAGAAGCACTAAAGTGTTGAAAACATTTCTATTAGCCACCATTATTTGTTATCCTCTTGTGGGTCCTGATGATGGAGAATGACAATCGGAAAAACTGTCCAATTAATGTGTTAATTGTGAGTCTGTATAACTTCATGTTTACTCCTCTGGTTCATTTGTTAAAAAAAACTCATTGTGAACAGGAACAAGAACAGAACTAAAATGCAATAATTTGTAATTAACCAAATGAACTGAACAACAGGAGAGAAATCAGCCTAAAAGTAAATGTCGACATGTTGTCACGGAACTAGTCATGTAACTCAAGTAACATCAGCTTTGCTCTTTGCCCTAACCTGCGTGTTTTTGTGCCTATTCTATACCCTTCTTGTGAAGACTGAAGTTGATTAAAAAAAATACAATAAACATGTAAAGATGCAAGAGGGGTCGGTAGAGCTGCAAGACACAATACAGCTCCTTCACTATGGATCAGAGGGTAAGCAAAACATACAAAAATTAAAAAATGTAAAACCTTGGGAAAAAAAATCCCACAATGGCCTTTCAGGGCAGAACGTTAGTGTGAGAAAAATGAACTTGACTTGTCTTATCAACCCTTTTCTAGCTCTTGGGCTGAACCTGCATGAAAAAATACTTCTTATAGATAATGTAGTTTATGGTTCTCCCTACTGCCTCTAATAATAACCCTGGAAGTAACTACTGCTTGTCATACACTTAATGCATAATCAAAAGCCACTTCCTTTCATGATATCTTATAGCTCTGATCTCTACCTTCATTGCTCAAAGTAGTTCTCTTTAAGAGCATACATCATGCTGGGAAACGGCTCCACTTTTTTCAATAAATGATAAAGACCATCTTATTACCTTCCCATTAAGAACATAACATTTTGTTAAATGGACTCCTATTTAAAACACTCCTTCGAGCTCTGAGCCAGATTCAATGAATCTCAGCTGCACTTTAATCAACTCTGGCTCCGCTGTTTCCACATAGCCTTTTCATGATTAAGAAGAATAAAAATTCATAGTATTTGATTATTCCGAGTCCTAATTGAAAGGAGAGCAAAAGGCCCCAAAGGATAATCTTACATATATCTACATTCACGGTGTGAAATATCAATATAATTTCCATTCTAGGGCAAGTAGAAGTGACACAGGTATCAGATATAGCTTGGCCTTATTCTCTCTCGCTCTCTCTCTCTCGCTCTCTCTCTCCCATGCACACACACATAAACACACTCACACAATACTAGCCAGTATGCAGAAAACCAATCGCATGCACTAAGTAACACAGCAGACTGAGTGATGGGGAAAGAATTCACTACACGTACGTACACATAGGTTGTGCAGTGGGGCTTTGAAGAGCGTGAATAATTTACTAGCCACTGTAAGATGCCGCATGAGTTTAACACCACCTAGACCCCATTTGGGTAAACTAATAAACCGATTTGTGATTTTTTTGTATCCAAGACAAAAACACAATTTCCTCATGTACACAGTGTGATTGGGGCCAAACTCTCTAAGTGGGATTGTTGACACTAGAGGTTATTTGGACCTGAATGTCTTCTACGCTTAGCCTATCAGCCCTTATCATGAAAGTTGTGAATAGCAAAGCTTTTGGCAGAAAAGGTTATGAATGTTGAAGACATGTGCAAATGGCAAACGTGATACAGTACAAACAGCTGCATCAGCTGTTCTTTCCCAGACAGCTCTTGTACCCAAGGGAAAGGTCACAGCGACCCATTTTGAAGGGCCTCAGCTCCAAGTGAGTCATATCAGGGCCAATCATCACTGATCATGTGACACCCCAGGCAGTAACTGGCAGTTGTCAACGTTAGTGAATGCTTGTCATTTAGTCTGTCAATTTCAAACCCGTCCTATCTCTGTCCTCTTAGCCTGGATCAACAACATGTCCTCATGTGATAGCTGGGGCTCTTTTGCTCAACAGCTTCAATTAGACACTCTGATCTCAGGACAGTAAAAAGCGCAGCGACATTAATTATTTAAGTATGTTAAGAATACATCTTAAATGCTAATTCAAGTCTTTACCCATACTCATATAAACAATAGGCTCTCTCAAACTGATTTACAGATTCAGTTTGAGAGAGCCTAAGAGGGAATTTGATTCTAATCATTCGGCAATAAGCTCAACATTTCTTTTTTTTTTTTATAAAATGGAATTTTGTCGTAAAAACTAGTTTTTACGATACAATAAGTTATCTGCTTTGCAACATACTGTATTACTTCTTCCACTTTGTTGCTGTTTTTTAAGTGTGGCAATCTTAAGCAAACATCTGCCACATTCACGCACCAAGAGTTGGGATGCTATCCAAGGCACATATGGCCCCCCTGATAGGGTAGGTTTACTCTTTGTCTCTTCTGTAAACCCATCTGCTGCTGTTGTTGTTACATCATGTCTTTCTGTACACTTAGACTTCATTTCCTCTCCAAGCAGCCATTTTGTTAGAGCAAACATACAGCATTATAGATAATAAAGACAGGAATGTTTTAGCAATGAATGGTTATAGCACAGTTAGCCCAAATAGCTGGACAGTTGTTGCTTTGGAATTCACAATATGTATTCATTAAAGACAGCCAGACAGTTTTTGATTAACACTATATGATACAATGATGCAGTTTAGTATGGGGAGATCATACTGTGTTTTCAGTTGATGGAAAAATACATACACAGAAAGGGACTGTCTACCTAAAAGGAATACAAATAAAAAGTTATTGGTTTTGTACATGTGTATATTTGGAATAATTTGGAATACTTAGTTCTGCTTGTGCTAAACAACCTCCAAGACTGTTCAAGATCAAAATCAGATGCAAGTGCAAGATGCAAGAGATTTTTATTAGATCAGATAGAGAAAAATACACTGAGATAAATCATACTTTTAAATACTTTTTATGCCAAATTACCAAGCTTTATTAAGTGCAAATTTGACCAAACAATTGTTTAGCATGTATGATACATCATCCACTGTGACAAATAATGGCATGAAAGGGGAAAGATCATGTGCTTCTATTCATTATACCATATTTGCATACTGTTTTACACTGCACTACTTCCAAATAAATTTTTAAATTTTAAATGTGCCAACGAGTAACCACATTATGTCTGACACCACCACAACTCGCAATGGTCATAAGTGCTAGTGACTCTCTCAGCTTTGTGGCTTCTGTGATTTGTTTCACTTTTCATAGTATTGCAAAGCAACATTTAATGCAGCTTTAACTGCACACTTAGCCTTCATTGGGACCACATTAAAATTTTAAAGCTATTTGAGTAGCTAGTATGACGGATGATTAGTTAAAATAAAAAAAATGAAATTTGCGTGTATAATGTAGTGTCTTATATTGTATTGTGTATGTTGTATAATAGAAACCGAGAAGCGTAGTGTCAGTGTGGATCTATTATGGCAAGGTTTAGACAGCCTTTCCTCATTATAACATAAACATAAAAGAATAGTTAAAATGAAATTGTCAAGTGTAGACTTTAGAGGCATGAAATGGAGCCAAACTAACCAGTTTTAGTTCTTCTCTTGTATCCCTCGCAGACATATCATTAACTGAAGCTGCTGGATGCTCTGCGGTTCACTTGTTCTCAATGTGTTAGGAGACGCTCCAGTGTTTTAACTGAGCTCAATCGAACGTTCAACAGCTGCAGGACCCCGGAGCAAACAAATAAGGGATTGGAAATGGATCAGGATTTATATAGCCGTTGTGATCCGTGAAAAAAAAAGAAAGAATCAAATGCCAGTTGGAGGTATATATTTCCAGCCTATTTGCTTACACACCTGTAGCTGACACTTTTTTTTTTCTGCAATAAATGGCCACGCAAAGAAAGGTTTACCAGTTGTATAATTTGAGACTCATTTTCTGCTGTGCAATAAATGACATAAATGTAACAACACTGCTAAAATTCAGCCTTTATTAAAAATGTCAGATCCGGACAGCCTTGTGCACGTATTTGTAATGTGACGATGATGATAATGACGAGGTTGGCCTTGATGCCCTGAGCCTGGTCTCAGTGTTTCCCCAAAGTGCTCCCATTCTGTTTATTTCCAATTTTGTTATTAATATTTCATTTTTAATGTTGCACTGCATTAATTGTTTTTATTATGGTAGCACTGTGAAGCCCTTTGAGCCCAGCATGTTTGTTTAGCCCTCAGCTTTGATGAGGGACAATCCAAATAAACCCTCATGGGTGTATGCCAGTGAGTGAGTGACATAGGAAGTTGTTCCAAGTAAACACTGAGTGCTTGACTGTTGTTCAGTGGCTTTACTGTTGTATACTCTCTCTGCAGGCTGCATTTGCTTAATTTGTGCACTATTAGGTTGTGGTTGGAGGATGGAGTTGGGCCAGGAAAATAGATTTTTTTATTTTTTTTGCTTCACTGCTAAAGGTGTGGTCGAACCTAAATTTGCTCCCCATTTATTTCAGTAAGGAAGAAGAGGAGATTTTCTGTATTCTCCTCCTGGTCACATATTGATTGAAACCGTATTCAATTTGATTGAACTTCGACCTGCGAGATCCAGAGGCTCTCCAATGTCCAGCTAATTTAACAGTATAGGTATTGACTCTTGCCAGGCCGATTCCGATCGCGCTATTAAACCAGTTGCAGTCGGTCATTCTTCCTCTCTACATTGGCGTCCGGTGTTCATTTGGATTGGTTACATAAGGTTTCCTTTAAAATCCCCACAGCACATCTTCCTACTCACTCATGCCTCAGAGGGACCAGCAATGTTGCAGTTCAATCAAATTTTCATTGGTTTGTGATTTTCGTAAGTCCTGCCACACTAAGCAACGTTTCTGGTCTTAAAAAAAATGGTTAAAAAAATGATAAAAATAATTCATACCAATGTTAAATATTTTTGGGGGAATTTGCAGATATTTGATTATGTAATCAATTTGTGTTACAAAGCGCTGTTTTATGTGCTTCATGCTAACTTTTTTTAATTCAGTCATGCATTCAGTATATACAATGATTGGGTGAAGAGAGAGAGAGAGATGGATCGATATTTTGACCAATAATTCCAGTGAAGTCTGGCTCTCTATATTGCAAAAGACAATATCATAAATACCGTTATTTGGCCAGACTCAGCTCAACAAAACAATTCTTCATAAATATTGGTCTTAGGCTCTCGGACACATTGTAAATATGCATAAACTCCATAAAGTTGTTTAGAATGCAAAGAAAATAATTCATTTGTAAATATCTTTGTGAAACCACTTCAAGGTGAATTTGCATGCATGGCTTGAGATGAGTCGAGCTACTTGAGGTGTCATCCCTCCTTATAGTAAAATTCAGCTGCTTACGATATGGCAATTAATACAAGGGTCATGCCCTTAAATGAAGCAGTATAACCTCTGGCAGATACAGTCGCAGATCGTTGCAATAATCTGCACTGTTGGCTTTACTTCAACAAGAAAACCATTATCTGTTCATAAGATGGAAACACTGAGGGAAAAGAATATTAATGTAATCGAATGGACTTAAAGCGTGCCCTCCACAGAAACTAATGAGTGAAGTATTTTAGGATAATTTCAGTGTGTTCATAGCCGTACAGCTTGTTAATTTATTATCCAGTGTGTACAACAGGTCAGTTCTGTGTACTTTTCTTTATCAAGCATGTGCACTTTTACTGTTTATTCACTTAAGACAAACCTGAAGCACAAGCTCCCTTCATTCGTAGAACCATGAAATTTGCATTTAATCGCTACGAGATTTGTGTCTAAGTGAGAACAAACACAGTGCAAACAAATATCAGTATGCAGCTGAGCACACGTTTCAGTGCCGCCACTATTGTGATCTCAAGTCAGTCTCCATGCCTGCACAATGTTATCCCTTTAATGTTACTTTTTTCTGACATTCTTTGATTTTGAAAAGCCATACAAATAAGTGCAAACAAAGAAAAATGACATCCTGCCCACATTACACTACAAAACAAAAGAGGAAAGGAAATACACATACAATTTGTAAAGTGTACAAACAAGATATATATTTCTGGGTAATTCTGCAGCACATTTGAGTGTGTGAGGACTATGCAACATACCAACCAGCCACACTGTCTATTTGGGATTTGTTCTTTCCCTCCCAGCAGGTTAACTGTCCCCAGACAATGAGCCACAGCTCTGCTTCAGGGTCTACAGAGTAGGGACACCAGGCAGACAGACAGGCCTTGTATTCAGGCAGAGCCGATAGGCCTGGCAACTGTGTCCTGTTTGGCATTTAAAACACCTCCGCTCACTCCTATGTCGTGGGAGAAGTGACGGACCTGACAGGCTCCGTCTCTTGGGAGCTACTGGGCCTCTTTCCAATCTCCCTGGGTCAGTGCGGGGGTGAGACGCCAGTGAGGAGCTCCTGGCTAGAAACACTAATTATCATGGCTGGCTCGCATTTAGTAGTACCGTGTTCAGCACTAGGTAGCGTGCACCTCCTGGTCACGCTGTCAGATACCTCACAGGACTGACTCTAATTGTGGAGATTGTAAAGTTATGGGTGTTTAGGTTCAGGCTGCCAAAGGCAACTCTCTGCATCACTGACTTATGTAAATATATGGGTAAACAAACAAGTGTTTAATGCCCCACCCCCACTTCACTGCTGCTGTTGATATTGTTTGTCATTAATGCTCCTCTTTTTAATTTGTGTGGAATTTTTTTTTGATTGGTGAAACAGGGAGCGGCCTTGTCACAGATCGTGCACATACCAACACAGCATTGTAGTGCTCTCAGTAACACACACAGTAATGCCTCTGCCCAAACTCATGATAATTTAATAAATGCCTGAAGGCAGAGTTTGAGGCAGTGGACAAATATAAATATTAATTAACACACTAGGGACCCAAGTTATGTGTGAAAACTTCTCTGCCTATTGGCTGCTGCCGTATTAAAGGAAACTGGTCAGATTTTTAATGTGGTGCAGAATATGTATTAGAACTTCAAACATTAACTTCTAAAGTTAACATCTTTTCACTGATATTGAGGGTTTGAGTTGGAAATGAATGTAACTTGCTGCAAGTGCACCAAACTAGAAATCAGATGGTTCCATATGAGAAAGCTTTTTGACGTACCATACAGTATGAGTCGTTGGCGATTTCATAAAAAGGTACTTCCCAGCCTAATTTAATTATATTACAGCTGAAAGGGGTTACTTGTCAAAGTTTGAGATCTCTAATTAAAGCGTTTGATGGATGTAAACAGAATCATGCGGTCATTCCAAGAGTATCAATTGAAATGTTAAGGACATTATGTTAACTAATCACCAGATCTGCCATTCTTTCATCAGCCACACAATACACACTTCTTCTTACTGAAGACCCTCAGTGATTGGATACTGAGCATCAATAGTGTGATAATGTGACAGGTTTGAAGACCCTTCGGAGCTCTGCACTCCCACACTCCCAAGAGAGTGGGCAGTGTGAGACAGAGGTGGGCTGAGTCTTGACATTGCCCGTAGCCAACTAAAAAAAGCGTCACTCCCTCATTGTTATTGCTTACAAAGGTGTCAGAGTTAGTATTACTGCATGCTGCTTAGTATGTAGTATTACATTCAGTTCCTCACTATTGAAACAGGCATTGTCGTGACGTGTAGATCATTTTTATAGTTGGGTTTCCACACACTAACTGGACAAAGTTTAGTTGACATGGCACAGAGATTATCAACTCTATATTCCAAAATAAAAGTCTTGCTGTCAATCTCTTCCTCAGCACACACATACTAATACGCACACATTAGTGTCACACACACTACGTATGCAGCAACAACATACTCTAAGCCTCGACTTAACTACTCAGGGGGATCAAAGTTTCGATCCCGTATTACAACACGATATCGTGTTGTCAGTGGAAAGGCTTAGACATACCTTACATTACATTCCTGCATTGATTGAGCCGGCACTGAACAGGTGTGCCAGCGTACATGTTCAGCTTAGCTCTTCCACGTGAGAATTAGAAAGTCAGACAAGGCGCTCTCTGATCTCTGGTAAGGAGTGGGGCTGAAGTGCGAGGTAGAGGGAAGACAGATGGGTATGAGTTTTCCTGCCAGCTGTCTATACTGACTTGCTCCGTACCATCGCAGTTTGGCACAGAGGGAGAGAGAGGTTCATGTTTTTTAAGGAAAGTCTTGTACAATAAAAGTTATGGGTAGAGGTTGGCACAGAGCACTCGGGGTATAAATCGTCCGGTCAGCACCTTGACCCTAGTGAATCAACCGTGTAGTAGTGACTGAATGATGGGTCTATGATTACAAATTGTTTTAATCGTAGTCAAAATATTATGGAGGCGGGATAAATTCTTGGGAGGGAAGGCCACAGTAGTCATTACATTTACATATACATCATTTAGCAGACGCTTTTATCCAAAGCGACTTACAATCAGTAGTATATTACATATCATTCACCCATTCACACACTGATGACAGGCTACCATGCAAGGTGCCACCATCAGACTCTAACTAACATTCATGCAACATCCAGTCCACCGATGGCAAGCCTTCGGGAGCAACTTGGGGTTAAGTGTCTTGCCCAAGGACACATCGACTGCCGAAGCCGGGTATCGAACCACCGACCCTCTGATTGGAGAACTACCTTGCTCTCCACTACTCCACAGCGCCCCTAGTCATTGAGAATGACAAAATGGCTTTAGATCAGAAAAAAATATATATATGTTGTAATCGATTCATAATTGTGCCTCTCTCACTTTATGAGTTAGACCTGCACACAACAGTTAAGCGTGGAACAGAATATAATCTTTTGATCTGGCAATATTAAAAAATGTAATATTGATGATTTATTTCCAAATAATATAAACAATGCAAAGAGACATGCTGAATGTCCATTATCCAGTAGAGCCCGGATAAAGATAAAGAATACACAGAACATACATATATGTAATTGTGTGGAAAATTTAGTTCAATATAATTTCAAATTAATTGTAATTGCCCTTGGTAAAATGTTTTTCTGTGTTGTGTTTGTTAAATTTATCAATAACTGAATAGATACATTTTTTCTTTCAGTCCTCTTTATCCAAGCTAACATCAATTTTTTAGTGATGGTTTTGTAATCTAGTTACTATTGTTGAAACTATCCATTAATGACTATTTCATTTTGTGCACTACATGGATAAGGAATTATGTTAAATTAAAATGAACAATCAAACAGTCCATATTGGGAGACAATATGGCAGCCAAAAAAATATAAATACAAAGTGTTCTTAGAACTTCCAAATACCTGTTCCAAAAACTAAATTTTACTTCACACTTTTCCTTAAAGATAGTGTGTAGCATTTAGGGGGATCTATTTGCAGAGATGGAATATATTATTAATAAGTATGTTTTCTTAAGCGTATAATCATCAGAAAATAAGAATTTTTGTCACGTTAGAGCGAGTCATTTATATGTACATACGAAACAGGTCCTCTTCACGAAGCCGGCTGCTGTGTTTCTACAGTAGCCCAGAACGTACAAAAAAAAACAGGCTCTAGAGAGAGAAATTCTGAAGTTCTCCCGCATGTTTTTCACACCGGAGAATGTTATAAGAACCCAACTGTGCTTAGAAATGACCAAACATGTATTCACTGTACAATATTTTTACCACTGTTTTCTAGCATTTCTAAGCAAAATGCTGACTTTTTTAAGTAAAAAGTTTGAGGTCAGCCCCTTAAGGACTGCCCTTCGTAAATCATAGTGTAAGTCTAATAAACACTTTATCTGGGTAATACTGTCTACCATGCAAAATTGCAGCTTGTAATGGGGGACAGATTAAATGGAATCACTCTCACCTAGTGGCAAATTCCACACCAGTAAGCAACAAATAGCTTGCCAAGCTCTGGGTGACATTTCTAGGGATTAGCTCATGATGTTAGGGTTGAGGCAGGTCCCAGTAGGAGGGACAGTTGCTCAGCATCATAACACCCTCTACCCTCCCAGATCCACACACACACATATACCCACACACGAGGCATTCTAGTTCATATCATAAACTAAATAAAAATCATAAACTGCTTGCTTTGCACTAAGCAAATTAACAGAGAATTCTAATAAAACTCAGGAACCAAAAACAATTTAATCAAAAAAACAAAACAGAAAAACACTCCAATTGTGAAAAGAAGGTTTTATGTGAGAGCAACCTCTTACCACATGCACACACGTCTATTGAATTTGGTATACAGTCAGCTTGGCTGTAAAGCCCCTGCCAGATGCAAAAATGAACAGATGGGGATGTCAAAACCTTGCTTTTCTAGATGAGAGTGCAACCTAAAATTACTTGGAGAGGTTGTCTGTATGCTGACTGTATTTTTTTGTTTGTAGCCCATTGCCATTTATGTGTGTATATGTGAGTGCGCCTACTTTATACATCACCCGACCTGCTGTTTTTTTTCTGCCCACTGTTTTGTAAGGGAATTAAATGTAGATATGACTTAGTCTTTTTTTGTTTTAGTTTTCTATTTGCATTTCTTTCTCCTTCAGTCAAGATCTGACTTGCACTTGATTGGAATCTAACTCATCTTCTTTTTGATTGTGATTGCCTCAAGTTCAGCAGAGTGAAGTGAGAGAGGAAGAAAAATGAAAATGATGCAAAGCCACAAGTTCGGATACAGCATCAAATCTAGAGGAGAAAAAAAGCCAACAGCTGCTGATGGAGATGTGGTCTGGGGGGTGATGCATGGCGAGCACTGCAAGGTTATATGAAGCACAGTGGAGGGCAGGTAAGTGAGAAAGAGTGGAGGGAGGTGGCAGGAGAAAATGAAAGGAATCAGTGGATGTGTGGATGGAAAAGAGAAGAAGACATATAGGGAGGATGTTTTAGCTCATCCGCAGAATGCTTCAGACGGAGCGTTGGCGTAACGGCCGTGACACCAGCTGAGTCAGAATACTGTCAATCAACTTTCCTTCTTCTGGAACTGATTGACGATGAATGACATTTAAATGTTCAGCCTGTGACCTGCAAATTCCTTTTCTACACCTCTAATGTGTAAGAGCCCAACTCATCTGTCTGCAGTTAGTTCTTTGACAAGGAAACCTTGATCCTCACAGATATTTAGTACATTTATAACCAAAAGGGTTTTATTCTATTTCATTCAAGATTAACACCTGAGAGTATTTGCATTATGTCTGTGTGCACCTCTATCCAGTTGCAAAACATGATCTTGTGGTCTTCAGAGCACAATGTGTTTAAAGTGTTTCACTTAGAGCACAGTTGAGCTGAGCCTTCTTTCTAAATGTTTCATTAAATAAAAATGCTTTTTCTCTGTTGTTACCTTGGGTGTATTGTTCCTCCATGTCTACATGATACATTGTTGCATTTTTTAATAACAAAATTCTATCCTTTCTTTTTTCATTGAAATGTCATTTCTTATGATACACCCTGCAGTCAAGTGCATGGATAGACATTTCACACAATAAAATGTGATCATATTTTGGTGCAGTGAAGCCAACCACACTCATCATAGGAAATATGGGGGTTTGTCAAAGCTCTCTATTCACCACTGGATTTGCCTTCATTGCGTAGGTAGGGAAAGGACAAGAAATGTATTAATAATTCTCAACAGGCCATGATATATTGTAATCGCCAGACCTAACCCTCACGCCACTTACAACCACCACCAAACTGTCAGCCTGTGGGAACGACTGTCCTTTTAATTTCACTGTATACTGACCTCCCAGAGGAGCTATGAAGGTTTGCCACCCTTTTTCTTCTCAAACTTGCTTTATTTTGTCTATGACCTTTTCCCTTCTCTCACTTGCAGGATCAGTTTGCATTCTACTCTCGGAGTGATTACTTCTCACCCTGTCAGCTCACCTTGACTTCACCTGTCATCCCTCCATCTATTTTCAATGTGATATTTTTTTCCCCACCTCTTATTAGTTGTGCCCATCTGTCTCTGTTGTGTACCCGTCTTTCTGTCTTCCTCTCTGTCACACACAGACACACACACACACACACACACACACACACACACACACACACACACACACACACACACACACACACACACACACACACACACACACACACACAGTGGAGGATCACAGATCCCTATTATTACTTTAATGTAAGTAAATTAATGTAAATTAATGAAATGATCCTCAACATTGTCATCAAATCAATTTCTATTTGTGATACAATACCCAAAGTTTGTTTCTGCAAAATCCAATATATTTGCATTTAGTATTTTTCAATGGTAGTGGGAGAGTCACTTACCTGAGCATGACGCATTCAGTGGAAAATAATATTTTCATGTAATGCAGTCTGGTTGTTACTGTTCATTCTCACAGTTACTCTTCAATATCAGAGTTACATTAAGTAACTGCAAACAAAGATATAATAACACATTAGCATTCAACTGGCGATAGACAGAGATACTTATATTGTGAAGCAGCTGTAGGAAACACAATGTATTTTCACTTCAGCTAGTGCTGTAAAAAAGTGTGTGTTGTCAATAATGCGCCTACAAAACTAATTATTTTTTTTTCCATCAGTGGAACGCTTTTTAATATTGCAAAGGAGTAGTGGAACAAGAAGGAGCAGCCAACTGGCTTTGACATCGGTTATTTGTTGTAAAAAAAATATCACACCCAGTTTCTGGGATATGAAAAAGAAAAAGTTGCGGCAGTACGATCCAATAAACAACAACAGTAAACATGTTGTCCTCTACCATTGTTGAAGTCCCTGTCAGCCTGTCACTAACAAATATGTCACCTTTGTTGACCCTTAATTGTTGATCCCCCTTCAGCTATTCAGTGTCATTTTAAATACTTGAATGCAGCAGTGAGATGCATCATTCCACCGAGCTGTGTCAAAAGCAAATCAACAGTCTCTGAGATATTGTGCATGACACATTGATGAGCAAACAAATAATGTGATGCCTGAGCTTTTTCTTATGTTAGCAAGTCTTTAGCTCTCCGTGTGGAATTGCATTGGCTTATCAGTAGTGAGGCAAGATGGTATTTGGAGAGTCATCATATATTATATCTCACTGTGGCTTTTAGTGACGTGAGCATGTTTACAGTAACCTATTTGTGACTTTTACTGTTATAGTTTTCAAATGTTCAATGACAACTCCATAGCCACACTGTGCTCCCATTACGATACTGAGTGGGCTTCATATTTGGTTTAGGTTTGACCTAAATAGTTTTCAATATTTTGTATCTACAGTCTTCAATACTAATGGGAGACACATCTGATGAATAGTGGGAAATTATTAACTAATATTTAGCGTTTTTTACTAAAATAAATTTGGATATATCTTTGTGTATCACTCCATAAATCAGAAAATACCATTGACAGACAAAAAAACTAAACAATGTCACCATGTTTTTAATAAAATGTTATAAATCTGGCTATGAATGATATATGAACAAACCCTTCTTAAACACCGTCAGAATATAGATAGGAACGAAGCTGGACGGTTTGGTGTATGTATTTGGTACTAAAGTGGAGATTTCTGGCTCAGAGCATAAGAGAAAAATATTTTGATAAAATAGCCTTTTTAAAGCTACATATTGTAAAATGTGTTACAGGTGAATATTTAAAATAAAAAATATCACCATGAGACATTTTTCTGAAAGACATTTTCTGAGATATCATGTTTAAATATTCAAACTAATATTAACTTTTGGTGAATTTAGCAGATAGAAATGGTCTGTGCAGAGGTTTGATGTGGGCCCATTCAGAAATGTTTATGAAAACAAAACAAACAGTAAATAAAACACAGATCAACTAACCAGAATATGTCAGTCTGTAAATACAATTATTCTGTCTACATGTTGGCAATCAAACCACTGTTTGATTCCCATGTCAACACTCTGTAGTCTAATGTGCAACCAGGAAGCACTAATTTTCTATTTAACTGGGACCTTCCAAACATCTGGAGTTTGGAGTTCTCAGTGTCACACTCTCAGTTCTAAATTGCAAAATTTCTGCAATTAACCAGAAGGCATCAGCTTGGTTCCTGGTGGATTTTTCCATGAGCTAAACGCCATATGCTTCACTCAGAAATTCACAGTACACACATAGACACACACACACACACACACACACACACACACACACACACACACACACACACACACACACACACACACACACACACACACACACACACACACACACACACACACACAAACACAATCTCCCCTTACCCTCATGTACACATGCCCATTAAGATTCCATACCATTTTGGGACGGCGCCTGAAAGGATTCATCACGGTGACAGCAGCACTTCAACATATTTTTCAGTTTGTCAGAACTCTCTTTCTTAGCGCTAGTTCCTCGCTTCTCCTTGGTTTCCTCTCGTGTATTGCTCTGAGTCCCGCTCAAAGCACACAGCAGGGGATTAGTCCCTATCACAGCGCTCACTACCCCCAGATCAGTTCACCAGGGTTAAGGTGCAGCTTTCTCTGAAGATACCGCTTTCTTTGTGAGAATTCTCACAGTGACATGTTGAAGGAGCCCAGTCAGAGTGGAACTTTAATGCTATGATAACCCATTTAAGTTGCTGTCTCGGTATAAATACTCCCTCTCTTGCACACTCTTTGTCTCTCTCTCTTTCTGTCCCTTCGAGTGTCAGAGTCTGCAGGTTTGTATTGCTGCTTGACATTGCAACAGAGGATGACAGTGTTTGTCATTTGCCAAAACACTCTGGGAGATGGAGTATTAAAGCTTATAGCTAATGAGAGGGGTAAAGAAATTAAGAGATGACCAAGATGTGCAACAATATATGTATGTTCACATTTTTGATAGGGGATTTATCAACATTTTCGGTGATGAAAACATTGATACCAATCTCTTGTCTATTCTTAAAAATGCAGAGCTGGAATTTTGTCTGGGCAAATAATACAATGAGCTGTAAAGGTCCAAATCGATGTCTTTCTGCAGGATACAATTTTCCGTCTCTAATTTTTAACATTTGGCTAAAATTCTGGGTATTATGTATTAAGAAGGATGTATTTTACCGCAAGGTTGAAAAATAAATCATAGACGTGCCATCCCTCAAGCTCTTGCTCATGATGCTTGTCAGACCGATCAACAACATTGTCTTCTGTTTAAAATGAGTCATTCCCATCCTCAATAGAAATTGATTTTCTTTTAAGGCAGTGGGCACTAAAAGTGAACAAAGTGCTTTAGATTATGTGCCTGTTTCTCTGACAATTTATGTTGTTTGCAATGGCCACCAGATATGCCAGATGTTGGATCCAAGATGTTGGTTCAATAGACTGATAGCAGAAGTGACATAATCATTGTTTACAGACTAGATAGGATTATGGATGACAATTTTTGGTATCATATTTGGATGTGCACAATGCTTAACAGAAGATCATTTATTTATAGCATTATGCCTAATAAGGGTCTAGATATACAGTCTTGTATGACATTTCCTCAATCAATAAAGATGCTGGCTATCCACCCATGCCCACTTAAGAAAAATAAATAAAACTATTGCAGCTTCTAGCTAGTCTTCATTAAAGTCATAACATAGGAAATAAGTTTCAGTGTTGTCTTTATCAGGTCTATCTTTGGTTAAAGAATAATCTTCACCTGCTTCTTGTACTCTAAATATGCCATAGGCTACATGTAACAAGGTTAACCCTGTGTTCAATGGACCGAAACTATTCATCTCTCTCTCCTGTTAGACAACAAATGAAATGATTTCTAAAAATGTTGTAGTAAACTTTTAATACTGAAAACCACATCCATAATTGCCCAAATTGAATGTAACATCAAAAGATTTTCAACATCTTGATCATACCCTGACTATTGTAGCTCCCTGAACACTTGTCTTTCCCATCATAAAATATTAAAACTAAAGTTAATGTAGCCAATACTTCTGACAGGAACTAAGACAAGTTACCATGTTGCCCCAAACCAAAAACAGCACTTCATTGGCTTCCAGGGTTATTTATGAAGCTTTGAATTCCTTATGAATGTTTAACAGATTTTTTTAAAGAAGGAATAAAGAAATAAAGGGTATTCAAGGTTTCTCCATCAGGGTGGAAAGCTGCATACTATATTGCATACTCATTTTCAATTTCGACATCACGTTATAATAACAATAATTTCCAACCCCTTTATTATATGGAATTTCATTTTACGCATCTTTTCATCTACCTTCTCTTTACAGAAAGCATACAATTTTACATTTCTTAAACAATTAAAAACAGAAAAAAACAGTATCAGTATAAGGAACATTTTTGAGGATAAAATATGAAGTATAATTTATATTTTGCATTCAAACCTTTCATACAGTAACTCAACAATCCTTTTCACTCTGAACTTACTGATGTAAACAAAATGTAGAATTATATGACATGTGATATCAGTGCTTAGATTAGTGATAAGGTTATCTTCATTATATAAAAATAGTTTATGGGAGCTGAATGATTCAAAGAAAAAAAAAGAAACTTAAAAGCTGCGGTTGCTTAAATTGATAAAGACATGCCCTTTGCAAATCTGCAAGCATCTTGCACAAGAGAATTTTCCAGAAAAAGCTCATCCTGTATTTAACACTAGAAACAGTATGGCTATAAAGTCTCCATGGATCAGTCCCAGATGAACTGATTGTTTTGGGGGAAAAATAGCATATGAGTATTCTTCAACTTTTCAATGTCACAGTTACACTATTAAGACTAAAAAAACAATGAATTAATGGGGTTTTACTATGTCTGATTTCATGCTTCCTCCCACAGCCCACATACATGCAGGTAAAGGGGATTGTAAGCTTCAAATTGTCTCATCGCTGTGAATGTTTTTATTTGTTCAATTTGTTTTTATATTTTAGTAACTTTTTAATGTCTAACTCTGAAAGCCTTATAATCATTAACATATTTACAATTATTCAGGTGTTATATATACAAGAGCGTATCATTTAATAAAAAAAGAAATATGCCTGAAGTAAATTTTCTGCAGATAATTGCAGTATATCTTTTCTCCTATGTATTTTCTATCTGGGATTCCTGCAATAGGTTAACATTTGAAAATTTGTGCCATTCCACATATACACTACAAGCGTAAATTATGTAAGCCTAAGCGTCAAGAAAAAAAAAAATTGGACAAAATTGAATTAATTGTTTAGTCTTTTTTTCCCAAAAGTCCCATATCACAAAGTGGGTGGGATGTTAGTGTGAGTCACTATAATTAGCCAATTAACTTATTGCACAAATAATTCTCATTCCCAACAGTGTAATCCAACAGTCCTCAGATTTTTCTCCTCCCTATTGTGACTAATCATCAGCATAGAAGATGCTCTTCATCAGCCCACCCGTCTGCTCACACTGGCTGTTGGCACCGACTGCCACGATAATGACTGAGGCTACTCTGAGACGATGTTTACTAGCTGACAGCAGCACCCTGCTCTCTGTATGCTCCAGCAAGCATTTCCATTTAGCTCACTTCTGAAGCTCCTGCCTAATTTCTCTTTGGAGACAGAAATCCTTTAAACCCCATTCTATCCTGGGGCAACATATTTACTGAGGGCTGGCTTTCCAATACCTGAGAGAGATTAACACTGCTCCCTGATTTATGAATCCATGCCACCCACCCACAGGCTTGGTCAGGGGCCCGAGCTACTCTACCCTGCTACTTCCTCTTCACACAATGGGATTTAGGTATCAGAAGGAACACACAAACAAACACTTACTCAGATACAGCTTAACTGGGTTTAAGGGGAGTCTAAATTGCAAATATGCATAGATCATCCCTCAGAATTCCCCTTAAGAAAAGAGTATACAGATCGACGAGGGGTAAAACAGGCTGTCTCATGCTACTGCCGGCGAGTGGAAATTACTCAAAACTAAATTTTATGGTAGACGATATCTCCTGGACAGAAACAAACTTGACAATGTATAGTTAGAAACTCCATACTGATGCAACACTTTGGTATACAGTTGAAGCATATGCAAACAGGTACTCCAGGTCTGTCACCGCAGCATGCAGCTCTAGTCAAAAGATGTGTGACATCCATCTACTGTTTTGGCAACCCTCCATCTCACTGGCATCACTGGCTGTCTGTGACTGAGGTGGTCGGATGGCTGCCAGACTGAGTGACAGCCTGGTATTTGTTTATCCTGAATAGTCAATTGCTGGGCATCTGTACTACAGAAACAACAAAGCTGCTGGCACAGAGTTCAGTGTTTTTCAGCGGGTGTGTCTTTTACTCTTATTCAATTCAGAGAATGCTTTTAAATTGTCCTAATTTCGGCAATAACACATTCATAAAAGGCATCATGTAATGTATCGCTGTGGATAAATACGCAACAATAAAATCCGACAGTTATAGTGCTGGCAACATCTTTGAAACATATGCTTTATGGTTGCAATCAAAGCACATGCGGGGTGGCCTAAGGATATGTAAAGATGTGTCTGTGTGGACGGGACTCAGCTGCAGCCCAACCTGTGGCATGGTACTGAACACATGGTGAAGATGTTTGTCTTTTTTTCTTGTGACCTTTTTTTGTATTTCATTACTTTTTTCTTCTTTTTATGACAGTGGAATAAACATCTTCTTTTAATGAGACTGCTTTTGTCTTCTGTGGCCCATTATGTTACATGCTTAATTGACTGCCAACCCCCTAATTAGCTGCTCAACAATGGCAGGTCCCACTGTTTTTGTTGGTGGTGTCTCCCACATTCTTCCCTTATCATCTGCTATTAGTGTAACTCAGACAAAATATAATTTTACTTGGTTTGAGATAAACAGTATAGAAAATGAATTAGCCATGGTGTAACTGATGGGCTGGATTAGAATCTCACTCATATGCCTTTTATTTCTGGTCATCACTTATAACTATCTGAACTACAGTGAACATGAAATTTAAACATATAGATATACAGATGTCAATATGTTGTAACATACATTAAGTATGAATAATGTGTTGATGTTTAAACACTAGCAACATAAAGGGCTACACAGATCTCTTATCTGGGTCTAACTACTACCCAGAGGTGGATTAGCATTTAAACTAGCCACTGTTTTCTGTATGGCCACAACGTCATGTCATGGATTACTGCAACATGCTCTTGGCTGTGACAATAAAGTGCTTTCTTCTACCCCTGCAGCTCATCCAGAGATCTGCAGTCTGTTTCTTGTCCAACTAAATCAAACGCATACTGAGTAACTGCCTATATTCCAGCAACTGGTCATATACTGTACAAGAGCTAGTACTGAATTCAGAACTTGAATGGTTGTGCCCAAGAGTTAATGTAAATTCAGCACATAATCCAAGCCCACTAATCAGCCTGAGCTCTGCACTCTTTATTTTCTCTTCTCTATGGCAAAGTGGTCAAACCTCCAATTTTTTTAATTTTCAACACACTCTCCATTTGTCCAACTGCAGTGAAAACAGAGAGCCTATTCTTTGTAAATTTTGCCCGAAAGATGGCTAAATACTGCTAAATACACCAAAGTACCTCACTGTCTAAATGACAAACTTAAGTGGGGTATTCAGCCATATTTTGGCAAAAGTATAAGGGGAGCACACTGAGAAGACGATTTTGGGTATCACCTTAAAGGCGCACTGTGGAGTTTTCTTGTAAAAATACAAAAGTTATCATTACATTCAATGTTGCTCACCAAAATGCATTGTTTGTATCCTTGAAGTCTTACAAACACATTAAATGCATCTTTGCCAAGCCAATTGTGGAGTATTTTGAATTAATTAATTTAACATCCATGTTAACTAGCTTAAAGTTTTCTGGCACATAGCAGCATATGTATATTGTCATGGTATTGCTGCCTAGAGCCTTCAAGTAAAAATATACACACATTCCACCCATGATTGAATTGAAAAATGGTACAGAAAAAGACAAAACACATAAATTGCCATCTTGGTCATAACAACAAGTTTCTCTGTTGATACGAAATGATGGATTAGGTCAGTACACCTGTGGTGTCAACTTTCAATGGAACAAGATATAAAGACAAGGGAATTTGAGGAATACAATAATTTTTGCAAGACCACTACAATCAGAATAAGAATAACTCAAATATAACTGCCATCATGTCCAGGGCATTTTCTATCTTTGGCTTTGATGGAACACCACGGAAATCTGAAAATACATTTCTCCTGCTCTCCTGCCATTTATTAGAGAGCTCTCGATGAATGAATTGAAAAAAACATAAAAAATACATAGTAGCGCGGAGGTACCGAAAGATGTTTTATTGCCCATTCATTCTGTAGTTTGATAAATACTGAGTCTTAAAAGGTATGTTTTTCTACCAGTGAATCAATCTTCCTGCTGTGAGTGCTACAAAGGCTCTAAGAAGCTAGTTGCCTTACCGTGAACATTCATGGTTTGTGTACATTACTAAGCAATAGTTCCACTGCCATGGATATAACAAAAGCTCTGCTACTTCCTGTTTATTGTAGAAATATTCAGCAGACGTTATAAAACCATATAGAACAAGTTGTGTTCATCAGCCATAACCTGTTCGGTGACAACTTGAGTCAGTATGGTGGTGCTAATGAATACTAAAAGTACCTCTGAAATTGGGGATCAATGGTTGTCTCGTCACAGTCTGCAGAAAACTACTCAGTACATACATTTTCTTCGCTAAATAGTGGGACTGCTTAGTAAAGTTGCAAAGTAAATCAGTTCCAGTTTTTTGTGGCAAAGTAATCCAGCATTTCCCATGACAACAAGCCTGGTGGCAAAAAGGTAAAATGCAGTGAAGAAGCTGCCAATCTCTTCTGCCACAGAGAGACAATTGGGACGCCAGGGAAATATATCACCAGCAGTTTGGCGCTAACAATCATAAAAACATGGCACCGTCACCATCTTGCTTGCCTGCAAGCATATTTTTACAATATTGTGATGAAATAAATGCCAGCATCCTGATTAAATATGGAGACATCATATTTCATCAACATCAACATCATAAATGCCTTATTTTACCTAGTCCGAATAGACACACATGTGTTAGTTATTATACCAGTGTAACAGTGATATTTGGTTAAAAAACACTTGGTTGTTTAAGCATCAAATTTAACTGTTATGTGTTGTTTTATATGAATACATATTGAATATATTGAAAAGATGTGTCCTACAAAGCAATACAGACTGGAATGGAGCAGAACATCTCAATAACGGAGTTATCCATCATCTTTTGTCCATCAATGATTAATGGCTTAAGTGGCTCCATTTTCATGGTAGAGAACATATCTTGCATTTGAGCATTTTGGCCCTCTCTGCCAAGCCCCTTAACAGCTATCCTCTCCCAGTCACATTGTGCTATTTCAACAAGCAACCCCGTCCACTCAGTCCTTCTCCCCATGTGCTTCCTCTGTTCCTGTCAGTTGGTCATGTTCCTAAGCATAAATAGTGCAACCAACCATTTTGGTGAACCGTGTTCCTGTTAACATCACTCATCTTCAAACAGATACAGTTCAACTAGTGCTTGACTACCTGCCCAGACCCCTGCTACATAGAAAGGGATGGAACCACTCTAGAGAAGCCTATGAATTAATCTACTGCAAATTTGCATACAAATTCAATACATAACCAGCAGTAGTAGAGTGTTAACTACTGTTAACATGCCATTTCAGCGTGCAACCAATACTTTCAGTTTTCAGTAATCATATGGATGACAAGATGAGGTTGCCTGAAATACAGGGGTATTTTCAAGACATTTTAAGAAAAAATGACCAGAGCTGTTGTTTTGTCTGGAGAGGACAGTCCTTCTGATATGTCAAGATGATAAACAATGTAGCAAGAAAACCAGCGGTACATACTGAAGGATGAAGAAGGGTACATATAAATTTGCCCACTCATGGAATAAATGCAGAACGACACAGGCAGCAAAGAGGAGCTGCAGGTGCATTCACAGTAACTACAGAAATATATTATGTATCTTTTACGTATAATGCAAAATAAAACTTCTGTTTCAGGAGAAAAAAATAGATAAACAGTCAAACAGAAATAAAGAAAAACACACAAAGAACAATCTCCCTCATGCATGTGTAAACAAAATGAGGTGCAGAGGTACAGTGTGCTGACTCACCTCTGATTCACCTTAAATGTGATTTAATTATGAATGAGTAGGATGATTATTTGTCCCAGTAGATACAACACCTAGTATTATATTCTTTCTGTAATCCCCAGCAGAAAAAACAAACATATACAATAATTGCTTACATTGGTTTCTCTGCTTCATTCAGTTTATCATGTAAGGCATTTATTATTCTACAGTATGGGTTTTTAATGTATTGTGAATATGTTTGTTAACAACTCCACCTCACTAGATACATTACTGAATACATTACAGTGCTGCTTTTCATGACCCAAGGGTCTTCACTTACATTTGAAATAAATGTTTAAAGTTTTCAAGTTTTGGTAAACTGTTCAGTTTAGTGAGTGTTAGAGATAGTCTGATAATACGTTTTATTGTTTAAAAAAACATTAATTACTAGCATTTAAGTCAGAACATTAATTTATGTTGAAATGGTTTTACCTGTTATATTTCTTATATATTTGTTATGTTGGGTAATAAAATATGTATGAGGGATATACCAAAAAACCTACATAGTGGGCCTTTTAATTTAACAATCATCTGCAATGCAGCTTATTTGCACAATGGGCTGGCTGTTTTTTTTTTTTGAAGCTACAGATGTCAATTTCATTACTCTGTCATACATTTTAAAAAAGTAATTCATCAAACCTTTGTTAACACTAAAAGGCAATCTGATTGACCTGCATGAGAAAAAGTAGGGCAGCAACCTTGTAAATGATTTGTAAATGTGGTGTGAATCAATAGGACATTGAAGAACTACACAAAGAAAATGTAGTGACTCCAGAAATTAACAATAGCGGAACTTATAGTGCTTTTGAGAATTCTGTCTCTGGAGAAGACGGATGAATGGATAAGCCAAATTACATAATTTAAACATGACAAAGGGTCTCACTTGAATCCACCCCTGCAGGCTACTGTTGGCATGCTTGTTTATATGCTTTTACTTACTTTTGATCTATTCGTGCCTGCTCTTTCTCCAGGTCTAGACTTTATTACTCCTGTCTTTTTCAAATATCAGTTCCATCAACATTTCTACAAACAAGTGCTTCAGAGTAAGCCAGTTCAGCTACAAGACATCCAGCTCTACCAGTCAAGATATTGCCAGACATGTCAGTCAGTCACAACTAACTGCATTTCTCCCAGTTCCATCCTGTCCTTCTTCCCCTCCTCCACGGAGACCATTCCTGGGATTCAAGCCACAAACAGCACACAACTCAGAATGCTGTTTGTGTAGCCATGTTGTTGGCTGTTAAATATGAGCATTCTGAATTTTAAGTTCAATAAATAACATAGCTTAATGGCTTGATGGCTTTATGGTGTGTTTCTTGTTCTAGATTTATTTAATAACAGTGTCAAAAACTGTAAAATCAGTTCAGCTTTTTAAACGGAAACCCTGCCATTTCCTAACTTTTGACAGATATTTTAAAACTGTTTAAACAGAGAGTCCTCAGCCTCTTGATTTAAATTGTCAGTGACGGTGATAATCGCCCCATCACAGCCCATGACATAACATTGACTGTTTAGATGGTAGGCAGCAGAGACTGTGTTTAGAGTATATAAATGATTAAAAGGCTGTACTTACAATGCCACCACACTGCTCAAAAAGCCCATTTAATTATAGGACATTAGTCAAACTTTCAGTGTGATAAGTATTGAAAAGCAGAGGATAAATAAACAACAATCTTTAACAAATGTGTTATTGACCAACGTTTTATGAACTGCGCACAAAACGTTAGATGGCACTCTGTAAAGTAAAAAAGTAAGCAACTGAAACTGACTTACTTTGACTCATTGACCTTTTCATATACATACAGATAATACAAGCTGAGTCATGTGTTGCCATGAAATAAATTAGTTTTTGTACAATAGCGCACAATTCCAAGATAGAATCTGTAAATATAATGCTTTGAAAAGGGATGTGAAAATGGTCACACACCCCTTTACCAAAATCATTTCAAAATGATGTACATATTGAGACTTTAAAATGCACAGACTGGAAAATATTAAGGTAATTATGATCAGGCTCCCTTAGAGATGTAAAAATGAATTTCTTACTTAACATCATGTAAATGCAGCCCAATTGGCATCCCAGCGTGACCTCTTCACCTGTTTTGCTGGCTCTCCTCACTCATCTTCTGGGACAATTCAGAAATGATTTTAAGATTCTGTTGCCGTTGTTAATGAGCGTGATTTGTTTTAGTTTCTCTTTGTTTTGATCACATTTGACCTGTAGAACTCTCAGGTCACTAGACATGGGGCGTTTGGTTGTTTCATCGTCTAGATAGGAAGTGTAAGGGTTGTTGCTAGTCAAGAAGGACAACCTTTCTCATTATATCTGCTCTGCACACTCCAACGACTCATTCAAATCTCATCTCACAGTCCATTTCTGTGTGTGTGTTCTGAGTGTTTGTATATGCGTGATTGTGCAAGTGATCCTTTTATCTAACTGCCCTGTGTTTCTTGTCTGCCATGCTTTTTTAAATCATTCATATAACACTTTAGTCAATAATGGTTGTTTTAAATGTTTTATAAATAAACATGACTTCCCTGTCTCACCCCACTCTCCTCTCTGTTTATTCTGGGCACTCTCCTGTCATGTATTATTTCAGCTTCTTTGTAGTCTAGGGACTCCCATGCATGCACAAACAATCTGACAGACCTCCACAGCCCTCATCAATTGTAATAATTCCTTCTTTTTTTTTTTTAAATGTAACTGATGTCAGAGTTTTGTCTAAAATGTCCATCAATTTGGTGAATATGTGACTCGGTTGTTTATTTGATTCAGTTTTTTCTTTGAATATCTTTTAGGAACACCACATATCCCTCTGCAACTATAGAGTGACAGCTAGATTACCGTCACTCTAAATAGATATTCAGAATATGACAATTACTTTCCTCCTTACTGTTAATTTGATTTTACTTTTAATAGTGTCTCTTAATAGGGATAGAGGCTTCAATTTCAAGTCAATATGTGTGTGTATGTACTCAGTAAGGCACAAGCGGAAGTACGAGCAAACTAACTCAATTTTAGAGATGTTCCGTGGGTCTGTTACCTGAAAGCACTTAACAGTTAAGGTAATCCTAAACCACTCTTGCAGATCTATATACATTTGCAGGGTGTTTCCAAAAAAACGTTGGAAGTAAAGACTCTTTTTGACCAACTCACAGAAATAACTGTAAGAGGACCAACAATTGCAATGCAACATCTTGTGTTCTAAGTCTTTGAGCTCCTTTTCTTGTGTAAACACAGGGTGTGGAACACAGTGGCACACCGGCCAACTGGTACTTTCCTGGGATTGTCTGAGGTTATTTCCCGGATTGTGCCAGTATGGTATCTTGGTGACTCACCGTGTGCCACAGTGGGAGTAATTTTTTTTCTACATTCATTCTACTTTTTTAAACCAGCTTACATGCGATCTCACACAAAACTTTTTGATTCCAATTATGCTGATTGATTTGTGAGTGATTGCTACAATTTCTCTGCTATTTCTCTGCAGGTCTTTCCTTCACACGGGTGACTAACTTTACAGCAATCTGGAAGCAGCAGGTATCTGTTTGTATGCAGTCTCTGTTTGGAGTGATGATGCACCTCTGTCAAGCCACAAGCACACACGACAGATTTATTTGTTAAATTTTGTGAGACAACCAACAGAATATTGCTAATTTACGACAGAAACATCGATGAATATGTGCCCATCGAATGTGTCAACTTTACTGTTCTTTGCTTGGATGAGGATTTTTGCCTTTACTTCCAATATTATACTAATTCAATCCAGCCGTGATTCTACTTTTTCTTCTCATAATTTTTGTTAAATACCGAAATGTTGTTTCAACAGTCTGGCTTAATCTAATAATTCAGATCATGTCTATGTTTGAGGGAATTCCTATTAATGGCTCTCAACATGGCGACTGCTGAGACTGCGGCTAGAAGCTAACAGTGCTAAAAGCGAGAATAGTGCAAATAATGGCAACAGTGCTGACAGAACTAATAGTGTTAACTCCAGAAATTGACAGTTGAATATGTTATGTTGCTGTTGAATCTAGTGCTTTTGGGAAGTACTTGATTGTGTCTCTGAAAAGATTAATGAAGGGATTAGATTTATGACAAAAGGGTCTCAACTGACTCAACACAGTTCTTTTCTTAAATTCCTTGATCGTTGGCATGCCATGTTATCTGCTGTTATTCACATTTGCTCTGTCAGCTAAAACCCTTCCTTGCCCACTCTTTGTCCTGGACTCCACTTTTGTTACACCTGTCTCTTTTAAAAGACTATTTGAAGTTATATCCCCTGATTAGTAATTTTTGTAAGATTAGCCCCTTTTTAAGCAACAATCTCTCGATCCAACTTGTCACATACTGATGCTTTATCAGACCCCTTTGCATTTCTTTCTACGCACAGGGTAGCTCAGCGCATGGTCGCAGTAAACATTTGGTTAATGTTGTGAATTCGGACAAAAACACTTGGTTAGATGCTGGGAGAGCGTTCTCTGAAAAGGACGCCATTTCTCCAAAATACTGCTATATTAATGCTCTGAATTGTAAATGTTGCACCTTTAAGTTCAATAGCAGCAGCTGAAACTATCAAGGTGGAATAAACCAATTTTTTTATTTGGCAGATTCATCATGATTCTGTTGCAAAATCCTGGTATATACACTCTCTGTTTCATTTATTCTTTGTCATTTTAATTAATCTAACATGGTTCATGGGGAATTTATTACAGTAAGTTGCCTAAAAACAACCCATTCTTCTCTTCAGCACCATGGACAGCGAATGATAAGAAGCTCCTAACAGTCTTGCACGTGCACCTTTTTTGTAAGCGCTGTTTTGGGAGTTGTGCGTGACATTTTATGAGCTTTTTTGTAAAAATGCTCTGACAAAAAACACTCTTAACCTTTGAAGTTAATCATTATTGGAAAACAGGACCCATGAATTATTTTCCCTCTCTCAACACAGCTCACATACTACTCGCTCATATATTACTATCAACGTTGTTTCTCTCTTCACAAAGAAATATCATAATGTTGACTGAAACTGCTGTGTCCCTCATTACCATCCATCTGTTATTGTTATTTTCTCCACTCTCATGTTTAATTTAATTTTTTCCTATTTTGTTTACAAACTTAATTTATTTTGTGTGGCACAGCTTCAATGATATCTTATCTCATATAGATCTCTATATACAAAAACAAACTGTTAGATTTCAGACTTTCACAACTCCCACACTGTGTTTCTTTAGTTCAGATGAAAGTTACAACCTACGCAAAGGTCTAACCACTTTCCTGTATTACATAAAGGATAATCAGTAAGGTCACCTTTTTCAACTTAAAACAATTATGGAGGCCAAAAGCATAAGGTTATTTGGTAAGTGTACTCCCAATCATTAAATCAGTTTAAAATGTGACAAATGCAGTCTGTTATGAAAACCCCAGGTGACTGTTTGGCTGTCAGTGTTTTACTTTGTAATCTAATCAGTTATGGTGTGCAATTGCTGTCCAGAAAACTATGATTTAGCATGAATTTGCAAAAAGGTCAATGCAGTTGTTATAATCATCATCACTTAATTTATATCACCAAACAACATAGTTCTATTTTGTATAAAATAAATCCTGTTTAGATGTCTCTAAATGTCTCTGTAGGTATAATATCAATTCAAACACCATTTGCCTTAATAATCAGGAGGACTACATACTGATCATCCCCCTCTGAAGTCAACTTTATCTGGCTCCCTCTTTTTTTTATTTTCTGCACAAAAAAGTGAGGATCGCAGACGTATAATAATTTAATAAATAATTTAAATTTAAGAAGGTTTTAATATGTCAGAAAAAAAGGCAATACTGATATTATTGTCAAACCTAGAACACGACCACCCTCTGTCAAGGTCCCCATCTGAAATGCTGTTGTTTTCAATAGTGTTAGAAAAATACTTTAAACGTCAACTTGGAACATAACAGTGTCAAATATCTTCCAGATACAGTTTGCCTCTGTCAACAGACTCAGAGTCATATCGTGCAGTCAGGGGGGCTTTTTAAGTCTGACAGACTTACTCAGAACTAGTTAACCGGGGACCACTGAGTTCACATATTTGAGAGCACCACCAGCAGGTAACACATCCCTCATACACAAGACATAAAATCATTATAATGCCAAGCAGCAGGTCAATGATCAAAGACCACTGTTGTCACTGTTAATAGTTTTCCTGACAGGCAAACAACATCAACAAAACAGAATGCCATTGCTTAAGAAAACAGAAATGATGCCTTATGTTGGAAACAGTTACAGTAATGTGAACCAGTCCTGTTACCTGCATGAGTGCTTGTGTAAAATGAAGTATTTTTTTTTACAGTTGAGATGTTCCACACTTGATTTTGCTGTACACATGCAGCTTCAAAGAACCAACACTGACTTTCTTTACCCTTCTATGTCTATCTGTAGACCATATATACTTGCATATATATATATATATATCCCATTAAGACTACTGGCGGATAAGTGCTGATGGTATAGTTACGGCTTTCATTTATTGTAACGTAATGAATTACTGGTGGTTTCAATCGGCTATCTGTTTACTTGAAATTGCAATAAAATGTGAACTGAAAATGATGCTCTACAATTCATTTGTATTGGCTGATTTAAATGGAAACACCATGTAACAACGCCTGGACAGCCCGTTCTCACTCCCGAGACAAATAGCGAAGATTTATCATGCCCCATGCCGTCTGATACCGAAGCACAAGGCACCGTTTAGCGTCTGTATGAGACGTAAGGTGACTTCAAGAAACTAAAAGCTCATCTGAACAAATAGCACTCAAGAACATCCACCATGCTCCCAAATCTTTTTTACTGGGATTCAAGAATGCTCCACTTCTTCCTTAATTAGAAAAATAAGAAAAAACCTTACAAGAGGCAGGATTCCAGGCATCGTTACGTTTCCTTTTTAACATATCAACTATTCAAATATTTTGTCTGAAACATTCAGAAATACATACAAAAGAACATGCAGAAGGCAGTCTACACATTGTCAGTGAGCTGTACTACAACTGCACGTGGTCGGGCCATGTGCAGCTCCATTCATTTGTGAAGACAGTGAGTCAGTAGGCCTTCACTGAGTACATCTGCCAACTGTGAGTACATCTGCTTACTTAGAGTCTGTATGAAATCATACACACGCACAGTTTACTCACAGCACTTGTATGTATGTGGTGCTGGCTGCTCCACCCTCAGCAGGCAAGCTGGCATCGACCTTGGGGCAATGCGCTTGATCTCCGCGCACGCTTCACCTCTTAATGATAAAATGAGAAAACTGGGTCGGAGATGTACATTCCCACCAGAAATAGTGGGAAGTTAACATCTTCAGCTGAGCACCAAGACTTCCAACTGGGAAATCATCTCTAAATAAATCAAATGAGTTTCACAAATAGGTGAGGAGCCTATGGGAGGCCCAGGTTTGCTCCTGGGAGGAATGAACAAGTCTGGATGATTAACTGAGAAATGAATGACCTGCTCGTGTATCCACTAGAAACCTACTTGGGCAATCAAATGACTCCAAATTAAATGATATTTGTTACGTTGAGTTCTTTATAGAGACCGATGTTGTTTTTCATGACTATTTATCATCTCAGTTTAAGGAGTTTTAGTCATTCCCCGAAGAAAAATCCGAAACACAATTAATTTGCTTCACAACGCACTTCAAGACAAATCATGTTCAGTATTTGCTGTCTTCCATACAATAAGCAGAAAATTGAGTCAAAGTCATATTGTATTTCAAAGGAAAGATACTATCACGAAGCACACAATGTCCACTAACTGAACATTTTGCAGCTTTTGAAAATGCCCACAATGGCGCTTTAAACTCCCACATGTTGCAAAAGAGAAAATAAAAAGAGACAGGGAGATAGAAACACAAAGAAACTGACCATGCATTCATATTAAAAAGCAATGGTAGTCTGCCATTAGATATCATTACAACTCACCAGAGTTGGGATCGGAGTTGCCGTCAGCTTCAGTCCTCTTATCGGGGGAGGCCTGCTCGTAGAAGTCATCCTGCGCCTGCACCAGAGGGAGAGGTTGTGTGAGGAGGGAGCCACTGCCTACAGGCTCGTGGTCCCCCAGACCGCTGTCACTGCAGCTCTCCTGAGAGCCATCCGGCAGGTGAAACGTGACGCGCCGCTGCGACTAGAACCAAGAGCACAAAACAGAGCCTCTGATGTTAGTGCTCTGCTCTGCCCCCTCAAGTTTTATTCTTCTAACACTATGATTTGACACTGAGCTGAGCAAGCTCATGCTTGACACACTGATCGGTACAGCAGTGTGAAACAAGCGGCCTTAAGAGATTGTCTGAACGATGTAAAATGTATTAAACATTTACAAGTCAGGAAGGCGTTGACGGATAGAAGGGTTAATTTCCCGTTTCAGAAGACGGAGAATGATTGCAGAATAAAATGTCTATTTTGACTTGGGCCGCGTTATTGATGGGAAGGGGAGGCAACACATGGTAAATACAGTCACGTTTCACTGCACAATGACAACCAATAACAGCATGCAAATTAAACATCATGCACTGCTACAAAAATTGAGCAAGGTGAAAGGTGCAAATTGGTAAGCCTTTTATAAATGCATGGGTAATGCATAGTGTAATTAATGTCAGGGATAATTAATCAAGGCTGGGAAATTTCTAGATATTGGTGGCAGCATATTATCATGTTCGGGAGGACTGCTTCAGAGGCATTTACAGCCCGAGTGTTTAGTTTGTGTTGTCAGTTTGTCTGCGTGTTGGCAAAGTCAAAGTGGCCTGCAGAGTTAACAGAAGTCGCCCCCAGGGTGTCCTTCTTCCCACATTCTGCACTCTCACTGACGAGAGGCATTTCTTAACCCAAACCTGTTCCTGATACAAGTCGCATAGCTCTCCTGTTGGAGATATGCATGCTAACGCACACGCGCACGGACACACATACACGCACACACCGTCCTTAAAGCCATCCTGATTGAATTTCCAATTGTTAATTTCCGAGTGTCTTTTCCCCTTGCTCTAATGACATTTTCCTCAGGCTTTTCATAAGTCCAGACACAAGCCTGCAGCTAACCTTTCGTGAGCACAGAGAGGTCCCTGCCACATCCTTGGTGATGACAGACAGAGACGGGTTTTACAGTAATTATTGGCAAAAGCAAAGGTCACCCAATCTGCAGTCTAATGCAAATAACCTCATTATATATTTTAGAACTGCTCCAAAAAAATTGCAACATTCAATTAACCAAAAAGAGGGAATAAAGAAAGAAAAAAGGAGGGTTGGTGAGGGGGGTGGGGGTTGTGAACTTGCAGGCAGACCTAGGAGGCTTTTGGTGGGGGAAAAAAAATGGATTCAGATGTAAATGCATGGTCTTCAATTTTCATGAGTGATGGATGATGTAGACAGACAGATAGATAGATAGATAGATAGATAGATAGATAGATAGACAGACAGACAGACAGACAGACAGACAGACAGACAGATAGATAGATAGATAGATAGATAGATAGATAGATAGATAGATAGATAGATAGATAGATAGATAGATAGATAGATAGATAGATAGATAGATAGATAGATAGATAGATAGATAGATAGATAGATAGATATAGCTCTTAATCTGCAACTCAAACTCTACAAAACCTGTCTGCTATAACAACTCTGGTGGAAGTTGTCAAGCCTTACATGCCCAGCGGTGTTGCACTGACACTGATAATACTCATATGACAAAAGGGACAATGGATTGAAATGACAAGAAAGAATGTTTGATGAAAGTGGGGCTATGACAGCTATGTGTATTGCTTGGGTGTCATTTATGACAAGCCACTGTGGATTTAATTATGTACTTAGCTATTTTGATGCCCTTTTAAACAGAAATCTGTTGCAATCAACATTTAAATAAAATGTATAGATAAACATCTATACATCTATCAATCTTATTTCTCAGTTAAATATGCCATATATTAAAAGGGCTATCAGAAATAACACCAACCAAAATCCAGTATATATCCCCAAAAATGTAAATCCATATTCAAACAATGCTGCACATTTGCAGTCTCCAAGGACAACTAAAAGTACAGAATCAAGTACAATTAAATGTAAAGGTCTTGTAAAACAGTAGGAATCTGGATAAATGTCACCGGTAGTAATTATAAAGAGGCAGATGATCAGATGTGGCATTTCGAAATGAAAATGATATAATGGGGAGAAATCTAGCTCTAACGGGGCTCCCTATTTTGTTTGTTTTTGTGACAGCTAGAGTATACTGATTAGGACATATAGTTATCATTTTCACAAAAGGTGAGGCATGCTATGGGTGCATAGTTTAAAAAAAAATATGTTATCATGAAAATGAATCCATGGAAGCAGGAGGGTGAGGCAAGCCTTAAAGATTTGACATGTTTGGTGTATCTGCAGTTAATTAACAGTTGCTTCATATGTTTTTCTTCCTGCTGATGCCAAAGAAGTTGGCCTTAGGCAAGGTAGCCATATATTTGTTGGCTGCCCTGGAAGTGTCAAGTTATAGCTATACTGATACTGGCAGCTTTTTTACCACATCTTTCCAGAGTTAAGAAGCCAACTTTATATTTTTACATGAAAATACTATTCATAGTGTGTATCCCAATAGCAAACCTGGATTTATGTATTGAATAAATAAAGAAATATGCTAAAACTCTAGTTGATCAAAGGGTATTTGAAACATGGTGTTTATCCATTAAACTGAGTTAGGTGTAGGATTGAAAATGTACAATTTACGGGAGCTTTTCTTAAAAATGTTTAAAAAGGTTCATGATCAGTACATCAGTATGAAGACATTCATGAGAACCCTCTGATTAATACATGGAGTTAGTGAACACAAAGGGAAATGCAGTAGACAGTGTGACGGTGGGAAAAATGAATGCTGTTGATTGAAGCCCAGGGAAAAAAACAGCTAATTCTCAATTAATCACAATGACAAATCTGATATTACAAAAAGGTCTTCTCATATACATGACATGTGCAGGCAATAATTGAAACGGTAATAACTTTGAATGTAATTTCCTTTGATTTTGACTTTTAGCGGAGGGGAAAAAAAGGCTTGTTATTGATTGGGTTAATGGTTTCGGTGTGCGCTGTCAAACACTGCTGGACTGGTGGGACTTTTAAATGAAATCTTGTTCAGCGTCCTGTCAGAGTTCATTCTGGGGTTTGTTTGAGAGAAGCAGAAAAGGTTTAACGGAAGAATATACTGTATGCATACTGTACAAGCCAAAATGATAAAATTATTAAGATTTCTTGGATAAATATTTCACAATAACCTGGATTGTTCCTAGCAAAATTATTTATAATTAATCATTTATAAAAAAAGGTCCAGTTTTAAATAGGCTGTCTTCATCACTGTGTTGTCTGTATATGTTTGCACATGAGCTTATTTGGGGGTTTAAGCATTTTTGAAGATGTTTGTATTTCTCTGTTGCTGACAGTCACTAGTAACATTAGCATAACACCGGCTTAAACTATCCCTGCTGCCAGTTTACAAGATATTATGGCTTATCACGCCTGCTAACCCTTATTATCCGCTTGTTTTTATAATTTGCCTGACCAAACACACTTAAACAAACACTAAGCAAAATTGCTTTGCTGCTGGAGGGTTTAAATTCCAGCAAGCCTGCAAATTATGAAGAATGGCATTCGCCCTTGAGTCTTCATTGAAAGGATTCAATGTGAAGCAAACTGAAAGTAAAATCTGACAGGAGAGAATGGCAATTTGGTTCCAGAAGGGGCAATACACACTATGGGTATAATTATCCTTATTATCGCTATTATTTGGTGTGAAAGTAAAGCAGTATAATATATTAATCCAACGCCAAATAGTTATTTTGATCCAAATCCATTTTTAAGGACAAATACCTGATTCAAACAAAGATTATTTATGTTTTTGATCAAAGTTTGCAAACAGAGAACAATCGGTAACAAGATGGCAAAAATAATAGATACATAAAGCAGTCAGCCACCCATTGTATATACCAACCATGATATCACTGATTATTTCGACATGTTTCAGTGCTACTGTAGCTCCTCATGTCAACACCTCCGTTGAAAATCACAATCAGAGGGTGAAATATACTAAATCACTGCGCAGTAAAGACTCAATCCCACAGAACACAAAACTGATACAACTTTGGTTTTATGCGACAGAAAACAAATAGGAAAAGGGCTCATGAGCACTTTCTTACTCTCTCTCTGCTTCTCATTCTCCTCCTGAGTGTGGCCATATGGAGCACAGTGTGCATGTCGAAAACAACTTCTGTGGTGTATTGTTTCCCACATGAAGTCAATATAACACTACATTTCTATCAGGCAGACATTTAATGAGCAGAAGCACGCACTGAGCAGACATGAAAGCACACACACATAGGCACACACACAAAATAATGCAACCCCGTCACCCCCACAAATAATCTTATCTAACAACAGTCTGACACCTGCGGTGAGAGAACACTTCCCACGAGTCCGTTCTCACAATCAGACCACTGAGGGAGATCAGTCAAGCAGGAAAACAAAACTCACAAAAATATCTCTTTCCTTTTTCTCTCTCTGCCCTCCTCTCTCTCACCCATTCTCTTCCCCTTGGAGACCAAAGGTGCTGTGCCATCTGCTGGCCACCTTGGAAAATACATTTTCCCTTTTATTTTTTTAAATCAATAAAAGGCCACAAACGTGATTGTCTTCTTTGTTCCTCATGGTCATGCTGATTGATTTTTTTTTTCTTTCACTGTCGTCCCCTCTCTATCTTACACCTTTGCACTACTATTACTGTACTATAACACTTGCTGAAACAACAAAATGACAAAGCAGAGTCTTATTTGATGCTTTTAACCCTTAAATAAAATAATCTATATACTTTTCTTGATCTTTCATCATGTTTTGAGAGTAAATTTCTGTGTCACACTCTATTTCCCGTAGTGTTCCTCCACAACCCTGACAAGCTGTAACATTCCATAAAACATCAAATCAAGTGAAACATTAGCAGATGATAGACACTGCCTCCTGTCAACATAACATCCGGATTTCCTTTGGGATAAAGTGCATCACGATCTCAGTCAGGCAGGGCTCTATTTTCATGACATAAACACAGTCAAAAACAAGCTTTTCAGACTGCTTAAAAAAGATGAAAGACGCTGAGATAAAAAGAGTTCCCAAACTTGTTTCCGTAAGCAACACTCAAATAAAAAGTGACAAATAAATCACAATCTCCCCCGTCTTTGATTCCGCCTCTAATATTGACGTAGTCTGCTCCTGCTGCCTCTCCAGAGTCTAAGTCTGCTGCCTTCTGCTTTTCATCATTAAATCATAGCGAGGCAGTTCAGAGAAACATCTGCATTCTGCCACATTCACAATGAAGCTCGATCAGTCACTCCCTTGCTCTTTGGTTCACCAGAAATATACACACACGCAAACACATAGACAAACACAAACATACATAAATCTAAGTCACATCTGACCCATTTCCCAAATTGCAAGCTTGAAAGAGTGGACATGTGCTGTGGTGTGTGTGTGTGTGTGTGTGTGTGTGTGTGTGTTTAATGTCTAACGGCAGTGTGCTTTGCGTTTGTCATTTCCATAACACTTGCTTAGCATGTGATTATCAACACAGTCCATCATTTTGACTCTTTCTGGGCTAAATTATCTCGTGCATATTTATGGATGCAGCATACAGCATGCATGTTTATTTATTTATCCCTCAACCATTTATTGTCTAACCCACATAGAATTTATTCTCATGAAAAAGCATGTATGTAGTCGCGCAGTGTGCTCGTCACCAGACTCACTACTCTCACCTGTCATCTTTCACTGATGACAGGAGTGACAACTGCTGCGACAAGTTCCCTCTTGCTAATGTCCTCTTGGTCCGATTTGTTTTCTTTTTATCCGTCAACACCCCTCTAATTACCTCCATCTCATCCTACTTTCACTCTGGAGCATGAGCACCTGTCCCTGCATTTTTTTGGTTACTTTAATGGATATTTGGGTTTTTGCCTATTTTGCACTAGTCATACATCAAAATGACAGAGGACAGCACTGTAACACACTGAATAACAAATTGTAATGTGAACATTTTGTGTTAGATATCATTGATCAGTTTGTTGAAACTTTAAGAATCAAAATGTCTATTGTTAAATCTACATTATTTTTAGGCCACATGGGGGCAGCAGAACAATGCTGCATATTTCCTGTCCTTTTAAAATTGATACGAACGTGACAGCAGACTTGCAGCAATGTTAGGAATTATGACCGACCAGAAAATATTAAGTCACATCTACCCTCTCCTTTTTGCTCTGTTTTGGCCTCCACCAAGTCATGAGCGAAAAATCTGTCTCTTTAGCCTTTAAATGCTCCACTTAGTCGCTGGCTTCTGGCATTTAGTGTTGGACAGGTAGCGTACAGGGAGTTTTTCTTCACCAAAAATAGCTGTTTGCCTCGGCTAAAAGGTAAAGATGATTAAAGCAGTGAGACTGAATCAAAACAGTAAAGTTGCAAGTGTAAATCCAATGCAATATGCGGCTAGATAATAACATTTTATCCAACATGCTAAACGTTTGATTATATATATCATATAATCGCCATCAATAGTATCAAAAATCGGGTTGATGAAAATCTCACGGACTATAACTTCTTAGCACAACAAGATTGTTAAACATTGTGTACTAGACACACGATTTCTGAAATCCAAGATACGTGTTAAGAGATAGCCTCTTAACACGTATCTTGGATTTCAGAAATCGTGTTTCCAGCAAAAAATAGATGCTGGGATGGGGTTAAATGAAGCATTCAAAAAGGCTGAACTCAGTGGCTTGGAACTATTGATAATAGGCAAGTGCAGAAAAATGTACTAACCTTTGTAGGCTACAAAAAGCTTAAGGACCAAAGCTTCTTGTATTATTTTTTCAGAATAGCTCTCTACGTATCTGAAGTTAGGCTAGTGATTCAACTAACAGGCACGGTGATGGTTGAGCTGACATAACCTGACAAGACAGGCCGCCTATAGCTGGAAATATGAAATGAAAATATTGCCTTAGATATGCATGTCTGACATACATTGCTTACGTACAGATGGGCAAATCTTCCCAACTCAGGATGAAAATAACACTAAACTAAACTGAAGTTACCTGAACAGACTTCTTCAGAGAGATGAAAATTTCATTTATAATTGATGTCTTCGAACACCACATGAGCTACATCATTGGCTCATCTACTCCTTTTTTCCCTCTCCACCCTGCAGTAACCTCTCTCTCTCTCTCTCTCTCTCTCTCTCTCTATCTCTACACCTCGCTCTCCCTCTTCATCCCAACTTTGGCGTGCTGTTAAATAACCTGACTTGGCTGAGTGAGAACTGCAAGACAGGAGTAGTTCAACCAGCTTCCCTCTGTGCCTTAAGCAGAGCTGAAGAAACCTGTGCAACTGCCACAGAGCATTAGCTACAAAGTTAACCACTACTGACTCACTCATCGGTTCTTCCCTCCGCAGACATCCACTGCCATAAAATGAGACACAGGAATTCTTCTCTATGTGTGTCTCCTGCATCAGGATGAAGGATTTGACACTCAGAGACAGTTAACTACAGAGCAGAGCGGGCTAGGCCCTGAGCACTGAATGGGGAAGCTTGATGTGTTTATGAGTTACAGTCCATGTGATCTCGGTGCTGCGCTCACAGTGAAGTCACTGCTCTGTGACTTCACTTTGGAGGGTGTTTCCTCTTTTATTTACTCACCAGAAAACATCTGGGCTATTGCACTGTTCAAAAGAATTTGAAATATTAAAAGGTAATCAAAAGTAAATACAATGCATTCATGCTGCATTAAAACCTTCACATTTATTTGTACTCACACAATAACCGATGCATAATCACAGTGTACTCTATGATTCATAATAACCTACCACCCTATTAGTTGTCATTAAATCCTATTTGCGATTCCATTACACCAAACTGGTACAGAGGCACACATTTGTTTAGTTGGATCCCTGTTTATCCTGTGGAAATGATAGCTATTTACACAGCCCATGATTATTCAGCTTTGAGAGATCAAATGTAAATCGATGCAGCAGGGAGGTCTGGTTGACTTTGGCAACTGGTGATCTAAATTTTTTGATTTAATTTCTCACTATTTTTTAAGCATCCACTCAAGAATATTGTTTGATTGGGAGATTGTTTTTGTTTTTTTCCAGAACAGCAAACAAACAAAGATATATATTTTGGTTTATCTTGATGATAAAAGAGGAAGGTTGGTGCAGAATATTATAACCTTCAAAAGGACTGTCTATTTACTGAATATAATGTTCATAAAACCGAGCAAATATACATAGTTATCATGTATATTTGCTCCAGATTTGACAGCTCCCTCACCTTAAATCAGGGGCTTGGATTAACAATGAGCTGTAGTTAATTACATTTATATTCTTAATATTGTAAATAATTAGCACTCTACCTAGATGATACATACATTACTTGACTGATTGTGCCTGTATTGTCACACCAGTGTAGGCTCAAAGCAATGTGTAAGGTTCGTCAGCTCTACCAAAAATCTGATCAAATCTTAGCTGTAGACTTTAAAAAAGAGTTGTTTCTTCTTATTATATCTCATAGCACTTTCCTTTCTCTTTGCATATCCCTATTAACAATGATTTAATTTATCCATCCTATTCATGGAAATAAGGTATCATGAGGGTGTTAATCTAATAACTTTAGTTTGGAAGTACGCAACTAATCCACACGTAAAATTCACAAGCTTCTACATTATCACAATCTCTTGTTAAAAGCTGAATCCAACTGACTGGAAAATTAGCGAAGTGCTATAAAGTGCTAAAACCTAATGACATGGGCAACAACTGATTAGTGTGATACTGCAGCTTAAAGACATTCTGTATGCACAGTAGCTGCTGTTTAAAGACAATGAAACAATAAAAGGCAATGTAAAGCAATATCTCTCACTACTCTAACCAGCATTCCTTAGTTATGGCCTGAAATGAATTGAAAGGCTTTGTTAAATTGTACACCACTCTAAAGCTGTTCCACTATAACAGAATGTAATTGTCAGTCAAATAGTATGAGAAGGACATTGGACAATCTGTACTTGAGCTAAAACACTTGACAAGGCAACTTGTAACCTCTTCTAAAAGCAGCAGATGTTCATGCCACGTGATGACGGGAAGAAAGTGATAACGGGAGTGATGTTTGATGCACCCTGGCAAGGTGTTGACAGTGCGACCAAATATCACTATTGACACCCTGCACTTACTGAACGTGCCAGCCATCGTGGTGTTACATGGGCATGTACACCAGACACACTTATGCCTGTGAATGCAAAGATGCGAAATGTCTACTTAAGAGCTTCGCAAAATCTCGAAATATCTTCCTCTTTTTTTTATATTTCAAAAGGGTTTAAAGTGTTGGTTACATATTGTACATCTTAATCTACATTCATGCATTCACATAATTGCATTCAGAGTTAGCGTATAATGACAACCATACCCCTGTAATGCCTTGCAAATTATAGTATACATTAAATATATGGCAGGGCCAGTATGATTCTGGATCTCCATACAGTACACACTGTGGTTTTGTGCATTGTGAGAAATGAGTACACCTTGTATGTGTTCGGTGTTCACATGGAAATGTCTTCCACAAAAAACATGTACATACTACCGTAGACTGAAATGAAAACATATAAATAATATTTGCATGTATATTTATTGTGTATATATCAATACATATCTTAAACTGTATGGTACAGAAGCACTTTTTCCTAATGCATCAATTCCTGTGGACAATCAAAGCTGCTTCATACTCATCCTCATTATAGCACACTACAGTGGATTTGTAAAACATCCAGCATACACACACCTGCTGTTTTGCTATTTCACCCATCAGGAAATTAGAAACTAACTTTTTTCCTAAGAGGACAGTCAGAATGAGGGAAAACTCAAGCCTTTGTAATTAATTTTATGGTCAATGATCTTACCAACAATTATTTCTGATGCAACTAATCATCTGGAAAATAAGAATCACCCAGACCTTTTTCCATTTGTTTTGTTGCCAAGCAGCCAGCAATTCCCCTCCAACAGTTTCTAGTGAAAGCCGGGCGCCGGCGTAATGCATAGTGGTGGATAGTGTGTCGCAGTGCATAATTTGTTTTTGTTTGTATGTGATCGCCTGCCTGTTTGCATTTCGCGAGACTGTGACAGAAAAAGGAACACTTCTCTCTCTGTGTGTTTTTCTTTTTTTCAGTGATGGAAAACCATTCAGCCAAAATGTAGACCAAAGCAGCATTATATGTTTATGTACAGTAGCAAAGTGGCAATTTTCAGCATTGTTGAATTTCTAGAAATGTCTTTTATTTGTACCTTTATTGTGCAGCAGGATGGAGACTGGATTTACACATGGTCAACAGAGGAAGAAGAAACATGAGGGAAAAAAAGGAATGAATATGAATGGGCCAGAAGACATTTTCCACCATTTAAGTATTTGTTTTGTGAGGTTGATGGTTCCCATCAGGATCTTTCATTTTTCTTTCTTTAGATTTACAACACTGAATAGATATGATTACCGATGATGATTATTAAGATACAACATACATAAAAATAATAAAAAATATTTCTGTATAATAGGCCTTTAAATGGTGCTGTCAGAACTGAACTTAAATCCAAAGAAGGGTAAGGCTGTATTTTAAACAGTACATATAAGGTTTGCCTCATAGAGGAGTTAAAAATAAAGTACTCATCTTGAACAATTTCCTCAAAAGGATGACAAAAATATAGTAAAAGAGCACAAGGAGATCTGTTTCTTAAACTTTGGCCTAGCATTGTATGCAGCAGAAGCCCATAAAAGACTTGATAAGTTGGCCTATTCTTACCTTGGGTACACCTTTGACATTCTTATAGACACAGAGCTACTAAAATAAACTGAATCAAATTCAACAAATGTCTGCTTTCCTCAGATATGACCAGAAACATTAACAAAACCAGAAACATTCAGTTGCAAATATTGCCTGCAAGGTACCATTATGCCTCTGACCTGCTTTTAGTGTAAATTTGAAAACAGTGACAGGCATGCTGGTGTGAACATCTGCTTTTTGCCATTGTAAAATGTGTTTGAAATAATATGATGTGTTAGTTATACAATTGAAACAGTATCTTACTGGGTCTGGATGAATGCAGAAGTAGGAGCAATTACCATGGTCAGTGTAATATAGTTGTATCACCACTTATCCCATGGATGTATACAAAAATAGAATATCCACATCTGTTGGCCCATTCGCATAAAAACGACTAAAAGTGTCTATTGATCCCTAGAATCAGAACTCATACACATCAGTGTCTGTTGATTCTGTTGTGCAGCTGTTTTTAGAACAACCCTCTAAGCGCATGAGCATCACCTGACCCACAGTTACAACTTTGGCCATTATGCTAAAATTGCTGCACACACAGGGGCGTGTTCATATCCGGCTCACGAACAAAGCTAGGAAAAGCCAAGCTAGTACAGCTGCACTTCAGCTTTTCATTTCAATGCCGGATTTCCAAGTAATCCTAGTTCAGATGATAACAGGCGTTGCAGTCACCTCCCACTTCTTGGTCACATCCTAAACATTGCGACCCTATTCCCTTTTGCGCTTTTTTTCATCTGAACAGGTCTCTTGGTTTGACGTTATTGGTCTAATCGCTAATCTGCGCTGTTGCTTCCTGGTTTGACAGTTGGCTTTAAAAATACAAACATTGTCCCTGCTGCAGGCTTTCTCAAAATCTCCTGAACACCATGTCTATTGTTAGTCCAACTGGAGTCTTCCCACTATATCCGCCATAGCTTCACAGAAGGGTCCCCATTAATAATGCACAATGACAGCAATGTTGACTTCATCTCATGTTCCAGTAAATTATGGACAACTTTTAATAAAAAGCCTCAACAAAACAGATGTGTAACTTCAGTGTCTCACAAACATATATATCTTCTTTTCGCACAATGTTGCTCTCGACACTGGTGTGTTTTCAAAGAGTCGGTTATAACTGTGAAATGAATAAAGCATGCACTGCATCAGGCTCACTTTGATCTTTCAGCCCATTATCCATCTTTCCATTTGTCTCGGTCTTTGGTCACTTTTCTCTTTCCCTATGCACTTCTTTTGTGACTCGCTCAGCCACAGCTTCTGTAGTCTAAGTACTTACACCAACAGCCCGAGGCAGGATGCGCTGATTTCCCACAGCGGGAGAAAGGCCTACTTGTAACGGTCAGGACTTTTATACTGGTGGTCAGGTTGTGCAGATAGATTGATGTACTCAACTGCTAATCTTCTCTTGCCATCAACCCCATTGGCAGACTTTTCAACTCTATAGGCTTTTCAAGTTTTAGGTTATCTTCAGTTATAAATCACCTTTTATTGATTTAATTTAAATCTTTTAAATCTAGTTAAGGGAGGAGGCTAGCATGATCGTGGCTTTGATGGGTGAAGTCGTATCTAATAGTTACAGTAAGGGTGAGATAAGCCAGCAGGGACCAATGCGGAATTGCGTTAATACACAGTGTCAGTGAAGCTTTGTGAAGATGACAGATCATCGGTGTGCAGCCTTGCTCCATCTCTGAAGCCGTCAAATCAACAGCCTACGGCTTGCTTTTTGCCCAGTGGTCAACATGTCAGCAGAACTGGCAAAGATTGCTTGTCTGTCTCCCTGGAAGGTTATAAATTACAGATGATAACTACATAATTCAATAAATTCCAAAACAACCCCTATTAGAAGAGAATTCTAAATACGTTTGATCTCTGCCCATATTTTTAAAATTCAGGAACGTTTTACAGTTTACACTTTCTATCTAAGAACGACATTTTCTTTATATATATACAATAATTTAAAGAGAATAAATGATTATTTCTGTAAAAAATCACAGAGAAAGATGTATGCTAGTCTTAAGTACTATTCCACATTGTATAAAACTATCTTTTGTTCAGGTTTAATATCATTGTGCAACACAATGTGGTCTATTTCTGTTAGTTTTTTTGCCTGTTTGAAAAACAATACTTTTAAAGGGAATTAAACAGTCCATGCTGCATTTATGTTTGAGAGTGTTACACACTGTATACAGACACTGCATTGTGTTCACATTCATGTATAAAGCATTCAAAAACAGTGAATGCTGGTATGGTATCCAAACTGTGGACAATCCCAGGGCCTTAATATAAAAATTGTATGCAACTGAAACAGCTGACTGACTCATTTTATACTCCACGATTTTGGAAGGTGTAATGGAAAAGGAATAATAGCCGATCTAAGGAAAGGCAGCTTCGAGCACTTATCCCACATTCAAAGTGAGAAATCTGATTGCTGTAAAAAAAGGCATTTTTACTGTGACAGTTTGAACAGATATTAGATATAAGATATTCATACATTTCACTGTATTACAAAGTTACGGGGCACATTTAAAAACCTGTCACTTAATGCTTAGAAATCCCACAATCAGAGTAAGTCAGTTGCAGCATTCCTGGTTAGGGCTGCAGGCTTGTCATGCTCCCCCATAATATGAAGGTGTCATTCTTTCTCAGTAATATTTTCAGTTTGGCACAAAGATGTGCTTACGAAGTCATGGATATACACTCAAAATAATGTTTACAGTTGAAGAATATCCTGGAGCAATAACTTATTACGCATCTAGTAATAAAATCCCTTGAGAGCGAGAGAAACAAGGAAGTCTGCCAGTTACATAAGCTGTAACATAAGCTCAGCTGTATTTGTAAAGATGGGTACCTCGGTTCCCCATCCATATAAAAGACAAACTAAACGGCACGGACTCAGAACAACTGGTATATAAGTGTTTGTAAATTTGCATGTGCTCACTTGGGACTCTCGTACAACCTGCCAAATAATATTCCAACTGGGACACAGCACTGCCATCATAAAAAAAAGTGATGTATATTGTTTTTTCCTCTCACCATCCCTTGTTACCAATTTATGACAGAGCAGCAAAGGGAGAAAGACGATATTAGTGTGAGGCAAATAAGAATGACAGACAGGACCAAGAGAGAGAGAGAGAAAAAAAAATGTAAGATGAAAGTCACAATATTGGTTTAAAGAGACAGCTGCAATATTCAAACAATCATTCACAAGCGCTGACTCCAATGGCTCACTGGCAGCGTATAAACAAACTTAATGTCTGCCGCCTGTATCACCATGAATCTCATAACCCATCTTGGCCCCGAAGCATTTTCTCAGCCTCCCCCACAAGTCCAGTGGCTTATCACATAAACGATTATCGACTGCTTTGCAGGCCGTCAATACCATCAGTGCAGTTTTACATATGGTAAGCCGAGCAACTTCATCATAGTAAGCCAGTGGAGGCAGGAAGCCGAGAGGCTGGGAAGCTGCACCAGGATCTAGAATGAGATTAAAAGAGTCTGGAGTGGCATTCTCTGCAGACTCGTGGAGTCCTTAAATTTGAATGTGGGTTGCTGAGGATTAGCGTAAATGTTAATTATTTGTCTGAGAATATTCCGTGGAAAGGGTATGTATTGAACTCACCGTGGACTCCCGGATATGTCTGTTAAGACACTTTGAAGGTAAAAGAAAGGGCAGAGCATTCCAGTACCAGCGGTGAATTGCTACAAAACAAAAGCTCACGTAACTTGGCTGTGTGATGGTGCAATGTATTGGTATATAAAACAGTGCCTTAGGTCTTGCAGCTGAGCCAAAACAACTTAATGGATTAATTGGGAACCAACAGAGATAATTAGGCCTTTGGGGTTGTATGATCCCACCCAACGTCGACTGTTGCCTCAGAACTGTGATGTAGTGCGTTCCTGCTGTGTAATCGAGATAATTAGCAAGAATGTTGTGTCACTGTCCAAAGATTAGCAAAGGGAAAGGCCAAACAAGGCTCATTAAAATGGTTCCATCCTAGAGGCTTGATAGAATGTATTTACTGACAGGGATTGTGTCTTATTTTATTTACCTTGTTTGTGTCCTTGACGTTAAGGATACAAAGAAGAGATATTTCATTTGTTTCATCTTATGACATGCATTGTTCTCTTCAATCGTACGGACGCTACAGTTTGAGGAATTGGTCCAGCTTTTAACTTGGCAGCCATTAACCACTATCCACACAAACACGCTGCAGTGCAACAATCTCCTGAGCTCATATAAGAACAATGCACACTACTGTCATATATTTGTTTCCCCTGAGGAGAATCTACTATGGATAGCTAGCTGTTAGCTGAGACTTACTGAGCCAGGGCTTCAGTTGTTTACTGTGCTCTTATTATTGGATGCCAAGGTGTCCTTCTGTGAGGCTGAGTAGTAGGCCAAATTGATTGGTCTGCTCTTGCCCACCAAAAGGACCTGAACTCAATTTGCTTGTGATGGCTTCAATTTCCTGGCTGGACAAAATCCCCCCACTCCTCTCCCTTGCTCTCGCTCTCTCAGCATCCCTTCCTCGCTCAAGAGCTGTCATTTAATTTCATTACACAACAGGGGAGGTTCATGCCCTGTCACATTTGTCTGTCTTCCGTCCCTCGCTCTGTTCATGTGAACCCCAGCGAGAGCTACAGGAAAGAAAGGCTTGTTTTTTAAGACACTGCTTGTTTTATCATTTGCAGTATTCTGCCGGGCGACAACCAAACCAAAGCGTGGTTAACTACTTAGTGGCTTGATCCTCTTCTACCATCCAAATGAGGGACGCAAGTGGTTCAATTTTATAAAAATAAGCTAATTCATTTTTCTTTTTTTTTATTATAAACATGCTGCCTGCCTTCGTTTGGGTGGGGTGTGCAGAATAACTGGGAGTCTGTGGCGGACAGATACGTTAGAGCCATCTCCGTGTCATCACTCCTGTCAGTATTCAGCTGGCTATTCAAGGGAAGGTCATAAAAGGTTGGATTAATTTAGGGCTCGCTTTACAAAGCTTATTTCCATCCACATAATTTCTCAGGAGCCAAGACCCAATTTGTTTCTCCCACCACACTGTTGCAACATCTTGTAAACAAATTTCAGATGCACATAATGCCCGCACGGTCAACGGCTGATTAGAAAGAAAACAGGATCTAACGCTGGAGTCAAGCATAAAGGTCTTTGAAGTGATTACCTTACATGTTTTGGCCTTGCTTTTGTTGCCTTAAGATAAACACGCGCCACTCAGCATATACCAGCTTATGTCAAGATGAAAGATTTTACAAGCCATTATCAGAACCCCGCAGATTGTACTGAGGGTATTAGCTGGCCTGAGAAATGTGCTACAACTGCAAAGATCTTTCTCTGATTTCAGACACTGTGGATGGGGCTGGGGGGTCAGCCTCTCAGCACTTTCAGTTGATCTAGATGACAGGCAGGAGATTAAGTGTTGGCAAAATGTGAGGTCCTAAAGAGGGCTCATCACATACTGTCCAATGTAACAGGAAAATATCCTAAAATGTTAGCTTGCTTTAATATTTCCTTGTTTTCACCCTCTAATAAAGGCACTTTAAAATCCTTATAATCATAAAATTGCACACACAAACACACAGAATATTCTATCAGGAATCAAAAAAGGCTGAGGGGAGAGTGCAACATGCTCCCACATCAACCTCTATAATTTTCTCTTGCTTTTACTCCTATTTGTCTCAGAGGATATGCTCTCTTCTGGGTGTTTTTACCAGCGGTCTTACAAGCTTTTACCTTCAGGAAACAAGCGCCTGATCTGGCTCATATTTTACAATGATTCATCTCACTCAGTATCAACCACGAGGCATAAATGCGATACAACGAAATTAAGGCCGCTCAGCCAGACAAATAAGCTGGGGAATTTCAAACCTATGTCTGTTTTTTTTTTTTTTATTCCTTTTTTTTTTATTTAGCCTTGTGAGCCACTGCAATTTATTGCTATATTAAGACAGATTTCTAAAGCTGTTTTTCATGTTGTAGCTGTTGTTTTTTTTTCATCTTTCATCTTCCTTTTATTACAAAGGCAGCATAGTAAAAAAAAACACATTGACTCGGTACTTGCTGTAGAGTCCATCATGGTAGCTCTTTACACTTGTAATACCAAGATGATTTAACAGATTATTTGGGTTTCTATAATGCAAATGACTCTGTTCCAATGAAATTTACAAAGCTTTCAGACCATGACTTTTCCTAAATGTGTCATGTTGGTGTTGTCTAAAGCCTAGATGGAACTATTATAAAACACAAGTTGTCTGAGCATTTATACCTCTGACAACAGTTGCCATATCATACATAAGTACCATACATAGTCATCTTTGATCTCATGATAAGCTATCAGGCAATGCGTTTGAGATTAGAGCTGCCACCAGACACAGCCTCTGATTGGCTGACACACTCAACCCTGGTAACAGAGATTGCTAGTGGCAGGCTGAAAACAACAATAGCTGTTTTCATCACGGAAAGGCAGATAATTTACGACTTTGACCTGCAGCCAACAACATAGTAGGCTAAATGTCGCATTTTAGTGAATTTAGAAACCAAAGTGATCCATTTGGACTGGAGACATGCAGCAGTGGTAAATAAATCAAGGCTCATTATGAAGAAATATATATATAAACATTTTCAATTGGCATGGGACATCCAAAAGGTTGCCAATCCTGCTCTATGATGATTCTATACATGATTCCATCATGTATAGAATCCTCATCAAAAAATGCATTATTGTTGTGCTAGTGGACACAAACAATTGAATAACATATGGCGGTCTGGCAGATCTTTACAACTGATGTAAGGGGTTGGGTAATCCTGGCCGTCCTAGTGTTAAACTAAGCTGTAGCTCTAGTGTTTTTGTATAATCAAATCAGAATTTCATTTAATAAACAGAGAAAATATCTTAAGTACATTATTCTAACCATTAAAAGTACTGCCTCTAAAACATCAACACTCATTGAATTCCTCATCCGCACAGAATGACTGATCCATATATTGAACTTCTATTCTATTCATAAGCACCCTTACATCCTTTGAGCTGTTTGATCAGTTAAAGCAAAGATGACTTCTGCAGAGTGTGTTTAGTCTGCACAGACATGGTATGCCCTGCAATCGCTTGCAGTGTCTGCTCTGGCTCTCTTCAAGTGAATCAAAAAGCCCCAGAGGGACAAAGCCAGAAGCTTATCCATTGTGTATGGGGGACAAGGGAGACAGCACCCTGTGAGTGCAACGAAGGGAGAGAGCAAGCTGGACATTCACAGGTCCACTTAGCTCCAAGGACATTACACAGATACATGCTAAGAAATTGCACTGAAATATAGAAGAATCTTCTGTCCTTCTTTTCCAAATGGCTAAATTATCATTTCCATTACCTGATCGATCCAATCATCAGCCAGGGAGGAAGATACTGATGGAATTTCTTTTCTGTGACCCTGAAATTATGTAGGGGATAAGGGTGATTTCCTGTTCACTAATAATGCTGCATTATAACCTTTTATGAAACTATTTAGTAAATGCAAATATTAAAGTCTGACTCTAATTGTGCTTCAGTTTAAGAAGATTACAAAGGTTGGAGTAGAGTGCTGAGTTATAATAGCCTGGTCAAATGATACTATGAATATATCTGACTTAAGATCTGTCGCATTTCATCATTCATATCAACCAATAATGAACACTGACTTCTAATGTGTTGAATTGCAACGAGGATATATTTTGAAAGTAAAGAAACCTCATAAGTGAATGATGAATTCTTCCAGTAAGGCTCATCTTTTCTTTTTTCAAATGAATTAAGTGAAATGGAAAGAAAAGATGGGCTGCATGAAATTATCTCATCAAGCCAGCATTATAATATGCATAATATATAAGTAAACCCAGATTTTATCATATTATGGTAATATATTTATGAAGTTGGAATTATTGACACATTTATGTTGCCCTGGTGCCTTTACTATTGAACTCAACCAAACCAAACAATATGTTATAGTATGTCCACTGTTTCACTTCAGATCTTTTGGTGTAAGCTTCGATAGACCAAACACTCTGCTAGAAACACTGCATATGTAGTAAATTAAAATTTCAAGAGCGTTATAAAACATTCCGCCTACATTCAAAAATCTTGATTGAGAATCAACTATGACTTGTGATGACAATAAATGATAGCTATGCATCAGTATTCAGGAATTAATCTCATATTTTGTTCTTAATGAATAGAGCTATCAGTAAATGATCATCAAGCATGCCAGCTAGTTTCAGTTTCTGAATCATTTATCCTAAGAAAATAGTCATAGTTGATACAAAGCTAAAAATGATTGGCAGATTTCTTTAGCACCGTTGGTATGACAGCAGACATTTTTGAACCAGGTTCTTTTGATACTTAGAAGTTAATGACAGTGACTCTGACCCTTATTGAGTGGAGACAGCCCATAATAATCAGGTATGAAACTCATGTGCATGCACACTTTGACTCTCACAAACACACTCAATTAAATATATTCCAAGGAACACTATTTCACTGGTACAGGCGATGCAATGTTAAGTAAGGAAAAAAACATCCCCTAGTCTAAAAAAGGGTTGTTCGATTTTTTATATGTTATTTTACTTTTTATCTCCACAACCATCTGGCGACCCTCGAAAATGATCTAGCAAACCAACCTCCAGGTTTAGAACCGCTGCTGTAAGAAAAGAAAGAAAAAAAAGAGAGAAATCCATGTTCAGATGAATTCAGATGACTTTCTCCTGAGACATAATAGGATAGTGTGGAGCTCTGTCTCTCTACAGCACCAAGCCAGTTTCCTGCTCCTGTCTCTATTTGAAGGGTAGTGATGTGTATAATGCCTCTCACCCTGGCAGGTTCAGTGGTAGATGGAAATGACTGAGGTAAAGGAAAATAAAAAGTAAAAGTGCATGGTAGCATAGGGGGCCTAGATCACTTCAGAGAGATGGTCTGACCTTGAGAAGCAATAGGCAAAGAGGCTCAGTGTGTGCAGGTCAAAGGCCCGCCCAAAAGACTGGTTACACCATAACAGAATGACAGTTTATGATCATCAAATGAATCATGGTAGAGACATCTATCTATCCATCCATCCCTTTATCTACCTACCTATCTGTACCTCCCTCTATATGCATGGATATACAGTATATGCTGTATATTGATTTTCTGTCTTGGAGCTGTTGTAACGCAGCCAGTCAAATTGCATTCGAAAACAAGATAGATTGTAGAGCGCACCCAGCTGTGCCAGGCAGATAAATCAATTAAAGTGACCTGATCTGACATGTAGCCACAACCTCAAACAGGCTTAATATGAGAACACACATCTATGAGACTCATCCTCAAATCCTATCTCAGTATGGAACCTTTTTTTCCCCCCACAGACTCTAATTAAGAGACAGGTTGACAATGGTTCAAGAGGACAAGCCTACCTTTAATTTCACAAGAGCAAAAAGATGATAGAATCTCTTCTTTGTCTTAAGCGGACAAAGATTTTTAATCAGAATTTGCATAACAAGGTAGTCAGATTCATGACCTGCAAGTCATTCTAATACGGTTTCAAAATAGAATTATAAGAGGGATTATTCTATTGAGGATTTCTTTCCAATCAGAGTATCACATCTGATGACAGTAACAGCTTCTCAAATTCAATAATCACCGACTCTATCTGTCCATTCATCTGTCTGTCTATCTATCTACACTCACATGTATACACATCAGCCTTGATTCAACTAAAACCTTCTTTCTTCTATTGATTCCTTTTCAGCTGAGTGTCATCAGTGTCACTGCCACATCACTGGCCATGGATGGAATGGTTTCTCCTTGGTAAGGCTGTGTTGATCAGGAATAATAGACTAAGAGCTCTGCTTCGGCTCAGAATGAATCTTTGCAATATATGGCTTTTAAATTAGAGTTAGCAAACTACGAAGATCAGAACCTGTCATCCTTTAGATATGCATTATAGTTAAGGTGTTCTTTGACACAAATATGTGGAGAAAACAACAACAGCACAGTCAGTGTAGGCTACTCATTACTGAGTCAGAGAAACAACACATTTTACGCACATATCAACAGCTACTCTTCACATTTACATTCTGGTTTGTTTACTGTGAAATGTCAGCCACGTAGAGCACAGTGAAAGCCCATTTATTCTGCTATATGATTGCTCTCACAAAAAAGCCAATCCACCTTATCCACCACACTATATATTGCAAAAATGGTCTTCACTGCCTTTTGTTAATGTGGAAGGAAAATATTCTGCCATTTTTCAAAACAGCAGAATACTGTAGATGGACAAAGTGATGACACCTCTGTAATGGTTACATCGAGGTTCCATTATGTTCCATTGTTATTTCTATTTGTATGTGTACAATGTCAGCTCCAGTGGGTAAACATCAAATGTGTTATGAAATAGAAATGTATACATGTATGAATGACCACGATGAGTCTGTACTGTTGAAAGGTTGTTTTTTTTAACTTGTGACTGACAAGACATTTTTGATATTAAAGCCAACAATCAAACATTCAGGATTGACCTCCAAAATAATCTTTCTTTTGGAGCTGAGGATAAAAAATTCCTTTGCGGTGTAGAGGACAGCTCGGTGGGTTTTTATTCTTCACTAATCAGCGGCTTTCATCTTAAGGGTCACTTTCTAAGTACGAATCATCTCAATGCTCCAGCCTCCAAAAATTCTTCCTAATCATAAGATCTAGTGCAAACGCATCAAAGAGATTTTTAGAAAAGCTGTCTTCCAGGCACGGCTGTTTTAAACTGTATTACATTGGAGACACAAATGGATTTACGTTCCACCTTAACATGACAAGAGCACATTGAACACTTACCCAAGGTGATCACAATCCGAGGCAAAATTGATACAGCTAATTAATGCGCATCCAGAGAGGTCTCGGTCTTTAATCATCTCAAGTACGCGCTCTCTTTAATAAAAGCACAGAGGGAGTAAAATAGTGAGGCTCCTAAAATACTATTTGTCTCAAGTACATCAAAAAGAATTCAATTTTTAATCATTTGTCTTGGGAAATAATGTTGTACTTAATTCAAAGGGTACAGCTGCGAACAGTGATCTCTCAAACATTAGTTTGATGGGCTCTGTTTCTGTATTCAATATCCAATGTTATAATCACTTAGAGCATTAAGCAAACAAAGACGGGTTTTCAACGAGAGAAAAGGAAAAAAAGGGAGATAAAAATTAACAGAGAAGACGGGAGGGGAGAGAGAGAGAGAGAGAGAGAGAGAGAGAGCCAAGGGGGCGACAAATAGACAAAAAAGGAGCACTGAGATTCCATATGTGTTTTGCGAGCATGTACTGAGACAGGTAAGTTGTATAAGAGCAAAATCCTTTGTTTTCCAAGGTGCGGATTGCTTGGCTATCATGATAACCCTTCACTGCAGCTGTCAGCTTATAAAGTTCACCACAGAGAGAGAGAGAGAGAGAGAGAGAGAGAGAGAGAGAGAGAGAGAGAGACACACACTATCAGTCTATCAATATCTCCCTGTCTCTCTGTCTCTGTCTCTTTCTATCTCTGTCTCTCTCAATTCAGTTCAGTTTGAATCTGCCTCTTTGGCATGACAGGGAAAGGATCCACTGTATACTGTCAAGGAGCATACAAAGCATCAAGACAAATAATGGAACAAGACATTCATAAATGATGGATCCTAATAAATAATTAAACGTATTCTGTCAATATAAATCATATCATATGAATGCATAGTAGTGTATAAATCAATTCTATTCATTTAGTAGAATTCAAGTCAGTGTATAACAACACAGAACAATGGTAGGGATGCAAGAGAAGAAAAATATTCTTCTGTATTTGCCATTATTTAGGAACAAACTTTGCATTTCCATTGCTTTTCAACCATTAAATAAAACTAAAATAACACTTCAGCTCTCAGTCAGCAGGTGAAACGTTGAGAAGTTAGCCCTTAGGACACGAAGATACACACCTCCGACGTGCACAACATGCCTTCTGTTTTTTCACAAGGTGGCAAGATGTAATTGTGTCTTTTTCTCCAAGTCAAAAGAAGCAGTCTATATTTCTTGGTAAGTAGTGTATTTCTGTGCCTTCACCTTGCAATGGCAAGTTCATCTCTCTTTGTCTCTCCTACTCTATCTGTCTCCCTCACTCACACCTCAACAAGCCTTGTGGCCTTTTACAACAAATTAGCATCCTTGTTAGTAGTGTTTGAAAGGAGCAGACACTTGACAGTTTCTGTTCATTCTGTGAACTGAGGTTTGTAATGTTTACGAAGGCCGGGCTCCACTGGACTGGCAAGTGGTAAAGGTCCTGTGGTTTCCTTGGCATCAAAACCCACCACGTACATTCCAATATTCCACCCTGTTGTATCTCCTACAAAATATGTTTACAACAGTTTTTTTGAGGAAATGTAATTGCTGTCTGGATTATGTTCACTGGCAGCCTATATTTACTTTCCCATTATTTTGGGAATGACAGTTTTATACCGCACACATGCTGCCAGGTTTACACTACTTAAAGGATATAATGGAAATTCTTTTAGAGCTAGAATATTTGCAATTCCTAAAGAAATTGGGTGTGATTCCTGCATCTGCTGCATAATCATAGTTCTGTATATTGTCAAAACATATTACATTTTCACAGAAAGTACAAGAGACATAGGTAAATCTTTACTCGATATGGTTACCATGGAATATTATGTTAAAGACAATCGGCAGTTAATAGGCACTAATGGTCCCAAGGTGGGGCCATTGGTGCCATTCTTAAATATGGTATGCACATGCTTATAGAGAATTTGTTAGATAGTAAAAAAAAACATGTTTTAATGTAACTGTAGCTCTTCCTGTTGGTGAAATTGTATGAAATGTTACACACTATGTGGCTATATGTACAACAGTCCGAAATGTGGTTGCAATCAAATGTATCATTGGAAAGTGCATTAGGCCACACCTTCAAACCAATAACAGACAAACAGTAAGTGAAACCCTAACACAAACTAATCTTCCATACATATATATATATATATACATATATATATATATATATAAATTGTAAAAAAAAACATGAAATTGCATGAAATGTTACACACTTGTGCAATGTGCTATATGTACAACATATATATGTACAACAGATCGAAAATATATATATATATATATGTACAATATATATATATATATATATATATATATATATATTTATACATATTAAATACATAAATCCTAAGTTCACACACAAAATAAATAATTTTTCATTGCTGTTATAGAAACACCTAGTCAAATCCTTGCTTTTCTTCGCTTTTCTTGGTATTCTCCACAAGCAGAGAAAATAATATAAGCCTTGATGTTTATCCACGGAGGATTCCTGTCATGTCTTGTAACTCTGTTAATTACATTTTTACTTTTCTTTTAAATAATATATCTTTTTGTAAACAAAAACAAACATACCTCCAAAACAGACTTTTTTCCCTTCTCTGTATAGTTGCTCCGTTTCGCGCTTACATGTTTTCCTTTGCTCTTTAATCAACAACAAAAACTCTCAATGTCACCGGAGAATAAATGTCACGTTCCCTACTTGGAAATTCCCAAACTCCTTTCACTATATCAGAGCAGAATGAGAATGAAAATAAATGACGTGCATTTGCGCTATTTTGACTCATACTGGCTTCTTGGGTTTAAAAAATAAATAAATAATACGTGTCACCTCTCCGAGAAGAATAATCTGTTTGTTAGACAAAGCTATGTGGGGCTGCACTTACCAACGCAATGAGTGGCACAGCAAAAAACATTTCCATTCATCTCTGGGAGGTATGAGAGGGTAAATGGTATCAATGACACTCACAGCCTGGGCATTTAGCTGGCTGTTAACCCCAGACACATCTCATGAGGTTCCATCCCTCTCCGTCTCTCTTTCAACAGCTGTGAAACATTGTTTCAGGTCAAGTTACTGCCTTTGCTTTGACCTCCCAAGGCATCCACCAACATTTAGGAGTATATATCCGTGTTTTTGTGTCTCCATCGTCATCGGTCTGTCTCTCTATGTCTCTATTCTCGCATTCCTCGCAGTCAATACACACACACAAACTCCCGAGCACTTACCCTCATGATCCGGTAATGCGAGTCTAGCACTTGTACTCCAATTATTCTCCTGTACTTGTTCTTGAAAGGGTTCTTGCCTCTCTCTTAGCTAAAGAATGTCATACCCCTTGTGATTTCTGCTGGACTCTCACGGGCCTCCCAGAGCTCATCTCTTCAAACTCATACATTTTCAAATGCACATTTCAAGGCCATTTGACCTGAAATTGATTCAACACAAATAGTTTAGCATGCCGCAGATGTTCCAGATGTGAGTCCTAATCAGTCACAGAGACACTATTGAATACCTGCGCATACATTAGAGAGCCATTAAGCAAAAATGATGGGAGAATGTGTTTTATAAACGAGTAAAGCTGGGAGTTTGATCTTTGTCAGACAAAGCCTTTCAGTTTATGATCTATAATGCTCAGACAAATGCCATGGCCTATACCTACACTATAAACACACAGCCATCATTTCACAGCCCTAGTTCTCAGTCAGTGGTGTTAGTGGTCAAGTACCAATGGTTTTACTGTACTTTTCCCATGTGGCATAACACTTATATGCCATCTATAAAAAACAGATTTTCCATCCTAAAATAGAGTTAATCCTCATATGAGGTCACCAAAAGGCATATATTCATAAGACTATAGACTCTATGTATCTTTGATGTCTGACTGAATACCATTTGTGTTGATGTTAGAGGCATTAGAACTGTAGTTGTTTTGTTATGTAACTCCTTTTAGAAAGCTCGCAGAAAAGTGCCACGTTCTGATATCATGAATAAACTAAAGCTTTCAGCTGCATGCAGCCGAACATTAGGCTGCCGGGGAAACCGAGAGCATCGGTACTAAGTTACAGCAGTGTAGCGATATCTGCACGGAGATAATCTGTCCCATCACTGTTGCACATTTGAGGAATAATCTTCATCTTTCATGGTAGAGTGTCATCAAGAGCTTAAAACCAGCAGCATAATGGTGGAGACAGGCAGTGCCATCAAGGCATCGCAGAATGAAAGACACACACGGTATAAGCTCTCAGGGCCGTGCGGCATTAATGGCATCTCTACAGTCACGGGGTGACCATATGCTTGTGCATTTGGTGAGGACACATGCCTCGCACGCACGCTCTCACGCACACACACATTGCACCAGCAAGCATTAACAGCCAAGTGACACAAGGTTCAGCCCAGACGTGTCTCCCTTCCGTCTGTTGGTCAGTTCAGATGCATTCCCACCGTATTTCATGAAGCCAGATACAGGAGCTGCACCTTGTAATATTATTATAGATGCAACTTAGCATTTAACTTACACAATAGTGCTATTCTTTTTCCTTGCACTTTTGTCTCAACATATGTAAAAACACACAGTTTGTATGCTTTAAATGGCATAGTGCTGCAACAAGTGAAGAGATGCAACGGTTCAATACGCTCTGCTCTACCATCTCCTGCAGTTGCTTCTCTCTTTGTCTCTGTCTTTTTCTTTGCCCTCTGAAAAGCTGTGGTCAGCATTAATGGGCTGACCTCCATTGTCCTGGAGAATCAAGGAGATCCAGAGGATGTAAAAAGGAAATCTGTCCGGATATGACTGAGATGTGGGCTTCTCACTGGTCACTTAAGCTTAAGAATAATCTCATTATTCAGTGGGGAGAAAACATACTGCACCACTAGAAAGCATGGAATGGCAGAGACAGTCACTCAAGTGAAATTCAAAAAGCCATTTTCCCTTTTGCTGTACAACATCTGCCAGAGATAACTGATAAGATTTCCCAATTTGCCCTACTGACGGATGAGGAATAAATTAAATATCCGGCAGATTCAGTTCATTTCTTTGTTGCTCGTGACACAAGATGAAAAGGTCATATACTTTGAAGTTTGAACTTAGTTATGTTTTACATTTTTTTATGTGTAGAAGTGACCGACACACTTATCTAATGTATTTGATTCATACTTTTTTTTTGCACACAGTACTTTCCCTTTAGAACCGTTGTAATGGTTCAATCAGGGCAGTTGTGAGATAGAGGGCTGTGGTTTCAGGCCTGAGGCTTACTCAAACAGTGTGAATCACAAATGTAACACTGATGTTTCTTTTCATGATAATTATAGATTTGGATTTTTGCATGAGGAGGAGGTAAAAAAGAGAGAGAGAGAAGAGGGATGGCGAAAGAGAGAGTAGGTTAGTAGGGGAGACAGACAGAGAGAGATATCGGAGTTCAAAACAGAGCTTAATTTCCATGCCCTTTTTATTCCCCGGGGGACACGGAGAACTCCAACTCCTATTTCCTCAGATTCCCTGTTTGGGTTTTAAAGACACACTACAAATACACCCTACCTGCTTGCCAGCACCACAAGGGGGAAACATTGTCCATCAACTCTATGCGCTCCATTGAAGCATTTATTTTTCCCTCTCTTTTTTTTTTTTACCCTGTAATTTGTGGGATTTTCTGTTTGTCTATCACCCCACTCCTCTTTCTCTCTCTCTCTCTCTCTCAGTAATATAATCAATATGTTCCATCCCTGTCAATCTAAAACTTAAAACTCACTTACATCAGAGACCCGCATCCATCATACATCTCAAGGTCACGGATGGGCCGAGGATGAAGGGCCGAGATAAATGTGCCCGAGTGTTTTTCCAGTAAGTGTGTGCGCAGAAGACTGATGATTGAACGAGTGTGTCTGTGTGTTGGAGAGAGACACAGTCAGTCGCAGAATCAGCGACAGAGACAAAGGCAGAGACAGTGGTAGGGGGGCGACTAATGGAGAAGTAGCACAGAGCTCAGCACCATCCTAAGAGCCTCTGTAAGTCAGACTGAGTCGTGGTCTGAAATTAGCTGATTTTTCACCGCCAGCACTGCACATTATCTGGGTGTGGAATGGGGAGAGGAGCAGAGCGGGGGAGCACTGAGAGAGGGCGGGTTGGGGGTCGGCGTTTAACTTAACAAGATTAATATGTTTGCCTCATCTCTCTGGGTTTTATTTCCTTCTCCTTGCAGGGCCCTTGTCAAATCTCTTTGGACAGGCTCTCACACATGACGCTGGAAGGAGACCTGAAGGACACTCCGCGGAGTGTCAAGAAAAAGGAAGAGGCTCCATTTTGCGACTTTGTGATTAACATGGGTGTAAATGTACGTCAAAGCATGACGGACCTTCTCTGGTTGATTTCCAGTGGCTTTCTGCACTTGTGATTCGGCTTAGAAACCATAATTTCTCAAACTTAAATTAACCTTTCATGTGGAATGTGCAGTCAGCTGAATATCCTGTGCATTTTAAGATATCAGTAGGACATTTGAGCGTGTGTTTCTGTGTGTGTCTGTGTGTGTCTGTGTGTGTCTGTGCGCGTGTTTGTGTGTGGCTACCTGCACAGATGTTTGGTGGTTAGCCAGATTAGAGAGCAATAATGAAATCAAATGTCGGTCTCAAAAGAAAAATGAAACGTCTGCATTTAGACCATATATCTGCAACAATTACGTTGTGAATAAATGTGTATGCAGACAGAGTATTCCTATGAGGAGATTAAAGAATACGTATGATGAGATTAAGGAGAGGGATGAAGCGATTAAGACTGACTACTTTAAAATGATTATGAAAGGCTTAGGAGGGTAGGTCGCACACAGCATATTAGAGAAACACCGAGAGAGGCAGGACACAGAGCAATCTGGAGTTTTTGATCCACAGAAACAACAAAGAAGAGCGAGCTGTGCTTGTTATAGTCTTATGTCAATAGCATTTTCGACAGTGTTGCTTGATATTACTGGGGAGAAAGGCAGAACAGAAAAAGGGAAAAACAAAAAAGAATAAAAGCAAGGCGTATGCACTCCCACATGACCTAGGAGAAACAATGACAATCAAATGGCCTGCAGCAGACTTTCCCCCTCCCTCTCTCTCCCTCACTGTCTCTCTCTCCTCTTCTGTGTACTTTGATGTACAAAATAGCCCCAATCCATAAACAGCACCATTACTTTCTCTGCCTACCTACAGTGCTTTCTCTCTCTCTCTCTTTCTTCTCCTTCTTTTCCCATCCCCCCCCTTCACAAACACACACACACACACACACACACACACACACACACACACACACACACACACACACACACACACACACACACACACACACACACACACACACAGACGCACACACTTTCCTTCCTATCCCAAGCTACTTTCAAGGTATATTTTGCCAGAGGCTTTTTTGTGGTCATGGGTAATATGGAAGAGAGTGGAAAATTGTGGGTCGTCAATGGCGTCAATACTTCTCGATGCCAGTCCTGCTAACGTATGACTGACAGTGGCAATTCACACCTCTGCAATTGTATCAGCATACCTCTCTTTATTGTCATTCTGTCAAACCTTTCTTGCCTCAGTTAGACCGAACATGGCAGAAGAATGGTACATTCCTTTCCATACATCTCTCTCTGTGAATTACATTTGTTACGCATAGGGACAATGTTAAGAATTTACAATTTTTCTGTTAAATGTACTGTGCCTCCTATTCCCAGTCACTCTAAATGCTTAACTTATTTGGGGTTTTAGAGGACTCATTGCTTCCCTAAATAACAGTAGTGTTTTTAAATACACTGACTCAGGACAAAAACTGCTTTTACATCATTTTAGCAGAAGCTGTATTGCATATGAATTCTTGATGACAGCTCAACGGGTGCATGTTTGAGGGGAGCTGAAGGAAGGGACAGCAGTGACTTACGCATGCAGTTGGTTTATATTCTTCATCACCAACTTAGAAACTGTTTACATCACCAGCAATAGAAATAAATGTTGAAACCACTGCACCATTAAAATAGAATTCAATAAGAACCATTGGAAAATTGACTTGTCTGGCACAAGGTCTCTAAACAAATTTAGATACACTAAATCAAGACAAGAGGCTGCACGGTGGTGTAGTGGTTAGCACTGTCGCCTCACAGCAAGAGGGGCCCGGGTTCAATTCCCGGGCCAGACAACCTTCTGTGTGGAGTTTGCATGTTCTCCCCGTGTCAGCGTGGGTTCTCTCCGGGTTCTCCGGCTTCCTCCCACAGTCCAAAGACATGCAGGTTAGGTTAATTGATGACTCTGAAATTGCCCATAGGTGTGAATGTGAGTGTGAATGGTTGTCTGTCTATATATGTCTGTCCTGTGATAGGCTGGCGACCTGTCCAGGGTGTACCCTGCCTTCGCCCATTGACAGCTGGGATCGGCTCCAGCACCCCCGCGACCCTTAACTGGATAAGCGGTTACGGAAGATGGATGGATAAATCAAGACAAAAAGAGATGTCTTGCCCTTAAGACTATGTATTCTACATAGGCAAAACAAAATACACAGCCTTGAATTGTGGTCCTACTGAGATGCAGCCTTGGTAGAAACATACTGAACTATGTGTACAAACAGCACAATGATAAAGGTCCACTATTTACGGCTAAATGCGAGTCAAGATATGCTTTCAGGAGGCTAAAATGTGCCCCGCTATACCACCTTTTGTAGGAAGAATCTTCCCCGGCAACCAGCTATTTTTCTCTCAACCCACAAAGGGGCATCAAACGGCAAATTCAGGTCAGGCAGTCAGGTAGGTAGGCAGCCATCTGACATTTCATTAAAGGTGATTGTCAATGAATGGGAGCTTTTGTGTTGAGTGGCAAGATCTGTGTTATATCTGCTGGTAGCTGGTGAAATATCTGACAGTTGTTAAATGAAAGCTCATTCAGCATTGTCAAATATGGTAAAGGATATTGCAGAGGATATTGGGTAATATGCATATTTTATAGGGCAAGAGCCATCATTTCCTAATACTCAGATATTTAATACATTCCATTATTTGGTCAGAATTGTTCTCAATCTTGCTAAATTATCCCCCAAAAAAACACATGCAGATAAATCACTGCCTTCCTAAATACAATATGGCTAACAGATCAACTATAATTTAAATAAAAATCATCTGTAATTCAATGATTATCTTTTATAGACTTGTTGTTTTTCCTAGCAGGTGATCTTGAAAGTGGTTAAATGGATTTTTACATCATGGTCACAGAGAAAATTAAATATGTTTAGGTAATAGAAGGCCTTTAGAAGACGACATCCCCTTTTGCTCACCCTCCTGTATCAATTATCCCTTAGGTCATACAGACTGCAAACAGTACAGCTCTTATCCTTCACTATTCATGGAAACCTGCTGACAGTGAATCTTCCACTTATTGTACAAGTGAAATGTTCAGTCCTTTTTCTCATGGTGACATTGGTGAGAACTAAAAGAAGGAATGTCGAGGTGATTTAATGAAATACATATGACAATGACAACAGAGCACACATGGATATCCCTGAACAATTTGAGGTAAAGTATAGAAAAACTTCTTCATTGGCTAACTAAACCTGTTGCATAGCAGCATCAGTCAAAGCGTAACATTTTTACTTGTGCATCTTGGGGATTGCCACTGGCCTATAACCGAACAACATGAGTCACCTGCAGGTTTCATTTAGCTGAATGGCCTTCATGTCACATATCTAAGGACATTGGTGCTGGCTTGGCAAAATGATATGGATGAGTAATGGGATGCCGCCCACATCCGGACACTCTGGGAAGGTGAGGGGCTGCTGCCAAGCCCCAGTCCCTGTTGACCTCTCCTTCCTGTGCACTCAGCAAATTTGCAGATGACACCCCATGGGCCACTCTCCCCGGCTGTGACATGTGTCAGCCATTTTTGTTCTTTTGTAATTCTGTGACAAGACTAGAATCCAAGAAAGAGACATCTTCAACAGTTTGCCAGCCATTCAATTTCACCGATCATTAGATGAACAAACAGAAACCCTAAAAAAATAAATAAAGCAAGCGTGTTGCAGGGCCAACATGCCAACTTATGTCCTTTTGCTTTTTTTCCCTGCCTTTTTTCCTTTTTTGATGAGCAGAATTTGGGGGGCAGACTGACACAAAAAGGGCCTCCCAGCACACTGCTGATTCAAGGTTTTAGCTGAGCAAATCTTAGGCAGGGAGCTGAGAGCAAAGAGCTGGCCATTTTGCAGTTTGCTCTCATCTGCCAATTTCTTCCTGGGGCTTTCAGAGTCAATCAAAGAGCTACCAGAATGCTCACACCAGTCTTTTAATTATTCATGGTAATTCTATGCCACTACACACTCTCTCTGCAGCCCCTGTCGCCTCCCCCAAGCGAGGTGTGCTCTGATGTGTTTATGTGTACTGAATATATAAAGAAAAAATCCTCCATCCATTACAAAACAGACTCTCTGCTTTGCCCTGTGCTACGCTGGCAGCTTTTTCAGGGTCGTCTGGCTTCCACTTCTGTGGGAAGCTGAGCTGATAAATGTTTGGTCCCATGAAACCCAATTTTTTTGCCCTTTTAATCTTTCCACTGGACATGTTGCACACTTACATCCAGCTTTTCCAAGCTAGAGCATTTGTAATATTTTTATTTATTTTTTCGAAAATCTAGCATTCCATTACCATCTCATACATCTTTTAGCTCAAGTAGCCTGACCTCCCGATAACATCTGTGTTCACTGTACCCATTTAAACGGCTCCAATTCCTGATAATAGTCCTGTCTAGAAGGCTAGCCATGGTGTAAAAAGTCTATCATTGTTTTTGCGGGGGGGACTGGAATTTTTTGATAAGTGCAAGCCTTGTTCGAATTGCATTCATTTTTTCCTATGAGCTAATTAGCAAGAGAGGGGGCAACCCTGCTGTTCTTGGCTGTCCATCAACCTGCCAAATAGCTACGGACATCACCAGGTACATGTCAAGTTCAGCCTTTTGTGTCTGAGACAAGCCTATTACCAGGAAGTTTGAGCAGGAGGGTTTAAGTGGGTAGAAGTCGGCAGCTTGATGTTATCAAAATCTCTATGTGGATAATTGAAATAAAATTTCACCCACACTCGCGTAACAGCTTAACATATAATAACTACAAGAGTGAAAAAGAAAATGGGGGGAAATTTATACATTAGACACGGAAAATGAGATGCTGCCTGCAAGCTGCTGCAGCATGAGTAGGCAGTACAGGATATGCTCTTGATGTCCCTTCACAACATTCATTTCAGGAGTCTCAAAGAAGGTGCTGCTGCTGTTTGGGCCTTTGAGGGAAAGGTGATCTCTCCAGTGCAGAGAAGCTGTTACATTTTGTTGGTTGGCGGTTGCAGAAAAATGGCACACCTCCTCTTTCCAACTTGTCTTCACAGACCTTGTCAAAGATAAGAAAAGAAATGGGGAAATGTTTCATGTCTCCTGTCTTTTTCTGCCAAAAGCAAAAAAAGGAGGGCAAAAGAAGGCTGGGATAGATACAGTGACATACCAAGGGAGGATGTGGCAAGGATGAAAGCATGTCATTTTGTAAGGAATGATCATGAAACTGCCCCCCTTTTTTTTTTTCTTTTTTTTGAAACAGACTTTGTCAGAATGTGAAGGATATATTGTTTCTGCTTTGCCCTACCACTCCAAACAGGAATGGGACTTTGAAATGGGATGTTTACAAGCCAGTCAAATGTGTCCTTTTGATATAAGTGACAAGAAACTGAAGATAGAGACCAAAAGGTCTGCAATCAGCTGAAGCCGACAGGTTTTATTGTTGTTTTATTTCAAAGAGGAATCACTAATTGATCCTTTCAGAAGTTCAGACCACTCATCTTGATGAAGCCGCAACAGCCAACAACTATAAATGTATATATTAATGCATCTATATACATAAACTAGATCTGCTGTGAGCATATTTTGTGTACATTTTAGGCTTTAAAATGATTCTTGATCGTCAGAGCCTCTTTGGAGAGTTGTGGGGCACTAACAGACAACAGAATGTGGAATCTATTCACTGAAGAGGACACATTTGCCATAACAGCTCTTATTCACTGCAGCACCCTCTGCATCTTTGGAGCATGGCATCAGATGCTCTTTTAAACTCGTTGCAATCTGCAATGGTACACATGTGAACAGTTTGTCCCTCTTTGTTTTGGCCTCATCTTTTGTAATAATTCCCTGTTCTAATGCATCCATTTTTGAATGTGCTCAAACAATGTGACTCCAACTGGTACATCAGCAGAAACTGTGGAAAAAGGTTTTAAAACTAAACCATAGTTGGAAAAGATTTACAATGAATAGGCTATTCTCTAAAAGTAAACAAAACTAAGAATTGGGTTTTATGGCTGTGTAAGGAAGGTCAAAAAAGACATACAGTTCAGTGGTGCTCCATCAAAGTTCCCAAGTAGAACGCAAGTAGAGTGGATAAAAAATAAAAATCAACTCATAAAGAAACATTGTATTAATCACATAGATTACCAGATGCCATGAAAGTTACGGCTGTATTCAATAAATAAAGTACTTTGCAAAAAACATTTGTTTTTCACTTAAATTACCCAGTATAATGTTAAAACAGAATACAATTTCTTACATATTTCATTAAATTTCCTTATATTTAGAATCAACCAATAACCTGTAACAGTACAAATTGTATACTAAAGGATAAAATAAATAATATGCATCATATCCTTTATCTGCCCCATAAAAAACATGGATGTGTGTTTGTAAACATCCCATCTACTAAGTAATCCTGGTTCTGCCTGCAGGGAAGGAATTCCAATTCAGAGTCCTCTAAATAATGACGGAAGACACACTTGGCCTCAAGCATAATGTTTATCACTGGCAACATCAAGAGACCAGGATCCCATAATACCACTCTGCATTCACAGCGCGTTTCCTCCATCCCCACTGCGGTGGTGATAAATGGCTAACACTGGAACAGTGCTCACCTCTGAGAACCCTGGCCCTACCCTTGTGAGTGTCCTGTAAAGCATTCTGTCTGATTAGAAACAGCAGTGCTGGTTCCCACTGGTCCCATGAAAGCACACAACAGAAGACAACAGATCATGTTTTTTTCACACAGCTATGCCTAGTGTCAAATGATTTTACTCGTTCATTGCTTTCAAGTGATATGGCAGCGTAAAAAACATGAATTATATGTGGAGATTATACAAGTGATTTCCTGTGTGTGTGATTGCAGAATTGGTGTTGTGGGCTGGGCTTTTACTGGATTGGTTTCCAAGAAGCACATGGGACTAAAGCCATAGGGAGAGCTGGTGAGAAATGTGTGAAGATGGTGGCCATGACCACAGCTTAGTGGGTGAGTCTGCAGCAGGAGATCAGTGATGCATAACACAACACAGAAGCATGTAGCTCCATCTTATCGGCTAACTGGGCAGCCAAGACCATCACTCTTACACTTCTTCCATTTCTAGTCTCTCCTTTCTGTCTTCCCTCTGTCCCTCTAACACTTTTTGTCTTCTCCCTTTCCTCCTTGACTACTGAATTCTCAGCGGTTTACAACCGTAAGGACAGAAAGTGTTAATGCTCTTCCTAAAATATGCCCTAAGCTAATCAGAATGGTCATGCACACTTGCTGTATTAACTTTGAAACGCTTCAATATGGGGCATGACACTGACAAACACTTCGACTGAAGTGCCAGTCCCGAAAATGCTCAATTTGTCTTGCATTTAGTGAGAACCGTGTAGGCGTAGTAGAGAATAAACACTGAGAAGCATCAAGTAATCCCTGAATGGATATTTTATATTGAAAATAACAACAAAGTGTGCCTTGTGTGTTTGGGGGTCATACTGAGCCTTCAGAGGATAACAACAGAGGAAGCACAGGCAGCAAGGGAAATAAAGTGAATTCTGTGATGTCTCTAAGATCCCTGATTTCCGCTGCTCAGTGAAAAAAAAAAAAGAAATACTGCTGGGCTGCCAAGTATTGGCTTCAAATTTTTTGACTCGCTGTGATGTAGCTGTCATCCTTTCAAAGGAAGTGGGTAGCATGGGGGAATGGGTGCATGTACCATGTCTTTCACTGAGCTTTTTCTAAAGTCCAGAGGAAGATGCAGGACTTCCTTTTCAATGGAAAGAATGCTGAGCTGAGCGATAATTCAACATGTCATTCCTGAAGCTGTTCTTCTGAGTGTAGTTTGAGCGGTGATGTGATGTTGATATTCAGTTTCGGATAGCATCTTTGAAGGAGAAATCTCACATAATGTGAAAGGAATAGTGATGTATATCAAGATGTCAAAACATTGATTTAGCAGTTGTCATGGCAGTCACACGGGCTGAAACAAATCTCATATTGATGCTGTGTGCCTGCTTGATTGTCTTGAACCTGGGCAGCAGTTGTGATTGAAATGTGGTAAGATGAGACGTCACTATAAAGTTATGGGTCAAAGCTATTTTCTATTCCCTGTCAGTTCATACATTTTGCTTTATGCCATAGTAAGTCATGTCCTCCAGAAAATTGCTTACAGCAGCTTGAGCTTAGCTGTAAGCCTGAATACGTCTGTTAGAATGAAAGAGATGGAATGTAGATAACTGCTGGCATGTGTTGTTTAAAAAAACAAAAAAAGAGTAGAGTTGGGTTCACTCCTGAACACAAATCCTTTGGTACCTTCAGGTTTGGTACCAATAGGAAATATGGCCACTGCAAAGCTTTTGAATGATGTAGATGCAGCCATCACTGTCAAAGAGTCTTCAAGGATCCAGCACGAGAAGCCATCGCACCATCAGTGACTGAACCGCATGCTGACAACCTGTCCGCCTGAAAGGCTCTTTATTGCCACAGTTTGCCTCGGAGCAGTACATTACCCTTATTCAGCACGCTCTGCACAGGCTGACGGAGGCTTACTTCCGGGGCTCTAGACTGCTACATTATCTATTTAGTATTGAAAACACACATCGTGGAGAAAAGACACTACAAAGAAGTACAATACTTCCCAAAGCTCCAGTCACTCCACTGGGATTGTAGATGTTGCACATCGGCTTGCCTTTGGCAGATAAATCACAGCGCTTTGCTCTGTAATGTTTGTGTGGAAGTTTAAGAATTGACCAAAAGAGATATTTTAGTCTTTTTTTTTTGTTTCAGTTTGAAAGAATCAGCTATTACATTATGGTATTTTTTTTTTTCCTCTTTAATCGTCAGCTGCAATTTCTGTTTAGTTCTGTTCTTCTTTCTTCTTCGCTTTGTTCAGTAACTGGGGAGTCTCCTTGAGGAATGTATTGTGGTAAATTCCTGCAAATTAGAGAACTCCTTGGAGTATATGTTTTTAATCGCCTGTTATTAATCTCAGTAAATTAGAAAATAGAGCAATGAACCATTTTAATGACTTTGAATCCAGGTTTTCTTTGTGTCTGACATGATTGGAGCAATAGCCCACTTCACATCATTTACAGAGACTCCGATGGTTTAACGCTCAAGAAAACGTACTGTTAAACAATGACAGTGTATTATATTTTTACATTTTGTCTGTAGATTGTCTGTTTTTGGAATGTGGCATTACAATTTTGTTTGTACTATAAATTTTATTTTTATTTATCTTTTTTCATTTCTTATCCTGTTTAGCACTTCACCGGCACAGAAGAAGAAATTATGTTGTAACATACTGTAGGTGCAAATTGCACAGATCTTCTTATTTGCACATTTTAAAAAACAACTACGAAAGCCAAGTCTCCAATACTAAACATCTTTAACTGAAATATGGCCTCCGCTTTAAAAAGAAAATGATCGAACTCGCTGCATTTCTTCTTCTTCTCCTTCTCCATCTCCCACATTAATGTGTGTCTCGGGTGTAATGCAATAACAGATTTTGAACTCAGACACCATAAAAGGTACACCAGAAGGTTATGTAGAAGCCATTACAATTGAATGTACTTCTTTTAATACACACGAAGCCTTCTCATATTTAATGTACTTACAGTGCCAACCTGAAAACTTGATTTGTGAAAATCAATAGGATGTTTTTAAATGTACTATGTGATCGCACACACACACACACACACACACACACACACACACACACACACACACACACACACACACACACACACACACACACACACACACACACACACACCTTTCCACTACCTTGCATTCTATCTGTCTGTCTTTCCAAGACAATATACTGTCTCTACAGTCTCATCTTTATCTAGAGATCAGAAGAAGATCTACTCTATATGATTGAAAGCCTTTGAACTGCTCTCCATACAACTAAATTTTTCTCTCCTTTCCTTTTTCAAGACCTTGGTTATTTTTTTCTTTATTTCTCCGGCGGTGAGCAGGATTAGTCAGGAGTGGCAGCCCCACTATCAGCCCAAGATGTGCTCTTCCATCCTGCTGCTTTGCTCTGATAAAGGAACTGCTCGGCGAGTGACTCAGGTGCACACGGAGCCTTGTAGAAAACAACATTTCTCTCACTGAGGCACAGTCCTGAATGTCAATGACTGCCAATGGGCAACGGGAGAATCTCACTCATGCTACATGCAACATTCTACCCAGCATGCATTAAGATAGAAAACCTTTGTCCTATAAACCTGCATAAACTTTGCCCCAGGAGCTTTGCCAATTGTCAATTATTTGCATAAGATTAAACAGAAGTGTATACAGTAAATTACACAAACAGGTCATGTTAACATGCCCTTGTGTGCAAATCACACTGCTGCAAATATGGTCTAGATTAACCATATAGTGAATATAATTTCAAACAAAGCTATGAATAAATTGTAATAATTCTGTGTTCATTTGTTGCCCTTCTCTGACGTCTAAGACCAGCTTCCTTCCACTTCAGTTGCTCTGGAGAAGGCTGACATAGCTTTATCGCTGTGTGTTGCAGTATGTGGCCATACAAACACCAGCAATTCTACTGACTGAATACAAGGTGACAGAACAGACTGCTGACCTGAATTTGGCTCCTGATGAATACCTATTGTGATGTGGGAAAAAATATATAACTCTTTTTCTTGCACAACAATTTTTTTTTCCAGGTCTGTATCAATCAATTTGTATTATTTCAGTCCCTCATTCTGCTCCTCTGAACGGATATTTGTCTTCTTTGTGACAGTGATAGAAAAATGCGATAGGACTGAAGAGGTCAGATACATTATTAAGTTTCAAATTTCGATTGGAAAATCTTTAAACTTTAAAAGGTCATCTTTATTTGGTCAATACCAAGACCTTTGATTAAAAAAATATATATTTATGGAGTCCCAATTAAGTTAAAGCATCGATGAACTCAAGTTTACACATTTGATACATTTAAGGGCACACCGCAGTCCAAACTGACTCCACCATCAGACAGACATGTTTACTCAGCAGATCTGTACGTTTGCACGCTAAGAAGCTTGGCCAAATGGTGCAGAAGTAATACGTGTAATGTACTCTTACTTTCAAAGAGGTAGAGTTCCCCCTCTTGCTGTCTTACAGAGTCTAATTTCAGTTCAGGCCTTGGCTGCACAGTCCTGGGCCTCTAAAGTGCTCTGAATTACAAATGATTCAAAATGACTTTTACAGTGATCTCCCCTGACTTCTGGAGGGTGGGAGCACCAACTTACAAGAAAAGCAAAAAAAAAAAAAGAAGGGATGCATCTATCTTTTACATGAAATGGTAAAAAGACGAGTCACAGTATATGCCAGATTATACACTCTACGCCTTCCTCATACGTTTCCTTCCACGGGCCTTTTGTTCTCTGCCTGTTTAAATCTGCTCAAGATGCAGCGAGGACCCACCTCCCCTCCCTGGCCTCTCTTTCTCTTTCTCTCTCTCTATCTCTCTCTCTCTCTCTCTGCCTCCCTCAGTTTCTCTCAAACTGCTTAACTCCCAAAAAGTTGAAACAATGCAAAAATGCATCAGCATACTGTAAGTACACATAAGACTTGCTGTGCCCTGAGAGACACAAAACCAAATACACAACACGGGTATGTCCATGGGCAAAGATACACAGAACAATAAATATTTCAGTATAAGGCACACAAACACATACACGCATGCATTGCTATTACTACATTGAACTTGTATCAACGTACCGGAGTTAATACTATCCTTATGCATAACTGCTGTTCTAACCATATGCAAGTATTATTCCATTCTCAAGCCTTAAACCATAACCCAACATAAATAGTTAAATTTGGTGCGACCAGCTTTTTACTTCCTTACACTGTGATGAACGCCAAGTACACCCACAAACTCTCACACCAGTTAAACATTGTGATCCGCCTTTGTACAGTACTAAGTACCGGCTGACTTATAGTAGCCATTTAGCAAGATTATTTCTATGTATGCTCTCTGATGCCAATAATTATTTGTTGTTTGCATTTCAAACTAATACCGCAACAAACATGAAATAATTAACTCACATGAAAAAAAAAAAATCTTTTGTTATCAGCACCATAAACAGTGTTGAGGATATATTTGATCATCAGAACTAAAAATACGACAAGTTGCCCACATGCAACGTCAATTTTTCCAGCCGAATAAAAGCTTTTAAAGAACTGTCAACATTTCATGCAAGGCCTGGATGTGTCTCTTAGTCACTGCCCTAAAATGTCAAATGCAGTATGTCTGAGGTGAATCATTTTTAAATAATGAAAAAAGGAAAACGGGTAAGAGATGTCCAACTGAGAGGATTCAAAACTAAACATGTGAAATGAGGAAAATATGAAATGACACTGGGATGGTAAACAGTCCATCTGTGTTTTCCCAAAGGATGCCTGCCATACTTTGAAAAGCACTTAAAGAGGAAGTAAAGCAATTCAATATCAATCCAAGAGCACTCTAATGGCATTGCAACTTTGCTTTTTTTAACTGGGAAAAAAAAACACGACAAAAGTGAGGCTATATAGGGTTGAAGATGACAAAAGGACTAATGGATAATTGATACATTCAGAATCTTTGCTATAATTTAATTTCTAAGCACAGGGTGTCATATGATGACATGTGCAATGGTTTAACTTGTAGTAGTTCTGGAAGTTTGAGAAATGACGATTTCCTTCATGTTATTTTATTAATGTATTTTTATTACTACAGATAAAAATGACATTTTAATGTTATCAGAGCTGTGCAAAACTGGAGCTAAGACAAATATCATCTGAAGAATGAGCACTTCACTTAAAACATTTCAAATCGTATGTCATTATTTTGAAGGTGGACTAAACTGTGATTTCATACCAATCATAGCCAATTACCTGGCTGGAATCTGCACACTTGATCTGACATTAGTGAGTAAACAAGCCAACTCTCTCTGTGTCTCTCTGTCTTTAATTTGGTTTCCATCCACATTGATCAACATGCTGTCGGACATTTTTAGATGCTAATTTTGTTTCAGTACTGTGGCCAGGATTTTGTAATTGGATGGCATCATGGAATTTAAGGGTGGGCAATTAGGCCCTATAGTAATGTGTGCATGTGTGATAATTATTTTTTTCACAACATAAAAACTGCCTGCCAAAGGGAGTTATATCTTAATATTCATGAAGTAGGTAACATATAGAACATACTATTAGAATAGCCTCATCATCAACAGCTACCCTGCTTACATTAACAAAATACAATATATTATCCGCACAGATTAGTCAGCAAGCCTATAGTATCATCCTAGATGGGTTTTTTGGGTTTTTTTTTATGAAATATTGCTTTTATTCCAAGTAAAGTATGTAAAGATTTCCGCCTGGATTGTGATCACTAGAAACATTTCCTCGAGTGAATTCATTTTTTCTCTGGACATAATCAATATTTTATTTGTCCGACAGAGTGATGATGAACTGTAGATGCAGTATATGAGCCATTTTGCCTTTAACATTACTTATTTAACGTTAAACAGAAACTTGCTTTAAAATGCTAAATTCAATATCCAGAGCTTTAATATAGCAGCAAACAACTATTCTCTATAAAAAGATATAGCGGTGAAATACTTACAACTGCACTTACAACTGCACTTACAACTCAAAATCGAGGAAACTGACACAAATATTGGATTGCTTCTTTTTATGACATGACACTTCCAGAACAGAGAATAAAGTTGCTCTTCATGTCTTTTGTCCTAGCTTCTCCTTTGTTTGTTAGCATGCATAGTCAGGCCAACCACGCATGCTTTTAGTGCATGTTTGTGCATGTGAGCGTGCCCTACTGCCTAGCTCACATCCGCCGCTCTGACCTGCTCTCATACGGGGGTTACGGCTGATAACACCTTTAGTGAGCAAGTGTAGCACCCACCTTCCAGTTCCCCCTCTTGTGAACACTGTTCGCTCCGTAATTTCCTTTTGCCGTTGTTTGCACTGTTAGCGCTGATAGCACTGCTAGCTGCAAGCTGCTGGCTCAGCCGTTGCAATGTTGAGAGCAGCTGAAAGGCAATCAAAATGCTCCCAATCTATTATTAAGCACCTTTAAAATGAGATAATCAAAGGAACTTATGTGACACGAAGTTAAATCTGACTTGATACAAAGAAAGAAGAGCTGAAGCCAAAAAACGGCCTGCTGTGAGAAAACATTTTGCTGAAGTGTGTCACATGTCAAGCTGTGAGAGTGATTTTGATGCGGTGGGTTTTCATCGTATCAAATTCATTTACTGCATCAATATAATGGGAAATGCTTCAACACTTGACGTAGAACAACGCGCCTGTATGTGACAAGGAATCAGCAGCGGGGGGTATATCGGGGGGGGGAAACAATCATTACTTATCGAGAGACACTTAAAGTAATTAATGACTTGTGCAAACTGTTGCAAGTGGAAAACATTAATGAATAATTTTCGATACATAATCAAGTAATTAGGAAATGAACTCAAGAGTAAATCCAGGAACCACGATAATGAACACTGGTGATTATCAATTTGAAGCCATCTCCCTTCTGCCCCCGAGGGACCTGTGCTAGTTTTAGAGGGAGAGAAAGGGGGAGGACGGTTTTCTGTTCTGACACCACGGTAATGTGCCAGTGCCACTCAAAGATCCAGAGTGACACACAGCTGTGGAGAGACTGAATTTCTTCTATATTCCACAGCTTTCTCTCTGAAGCACTCAGTCATGTCTGCTCCAGTTCAGTCCATTATTTCAAGTGGAATCATCTTTATGTCTACTAATCTGTAGCCTTGTATGCCAGGCCTTCTCCACTTCTAATGACAAACATGTTGAAAACTGTGCTAATTATTTATACCGGGTCCTCATTCTGTCAGCGATTCAAGGATGGCTTCGAGTGTCTCATGAAGATGTCTGATGTTTATGACATGCCAGGAATGGGTTGAGCCATGCCTGCCTAAAACCACCAATTTATTTCCCTGAATAGCCTCCTTTCTAGCATGTTAGTGACTTAATGGATCCTTTGTGACATCAAAAGCAGTCTGTATCATTACTGCACGTGTTACTTTTTACTTTAAATAGGTGCCATAATTCAAACGAGTGCTTCATCTTCAATAGGGCACAGCCTAGACGTGAGTCTCACACTGAAACGATCTTGAAACTACTTTGTTTTTTACACAAAAAGGTATGGTGGGAGTAAACCTTGTGTTCTCACTCTTGGAAAGTCCTTTTCTGCTATCTTTTCTACCAAGATAACTGGAGGAAAAAGGAAAAATGGGTTCCAAACATGTGGCACAGGAGTGGCCTGTATCTGTAGTTCCCTCAAGATGGAGTAGATGTAAATCTTACCTACATCAGCATGTTAATTAAAAGTCTGATCTCATGGTAATTCAGGGAGTTTCCTTTATAAACCTGTACTCCCTGGTTTTCCAATGGCATTTACAAATTTCTGAACAAGGAAGTCAAGTTTGATAGATTGATGCAATGTTAAGAGTTTTTGAATTCATGCCCCAAACTGGAAATAACAGTTATTAGTAACAATATTCAATCATTCTCATAGTTTGATTTTTCTACAATTAGTCAAAATGTGCACATATTATCCCAATAGTTTAAAGATGCTACTGACAAATCATTCAAAGCCATTGCACTAAGGCATTATAACTGTCCATTGCTTTCATATTAATGTGCCCTATGGGTCTGCATGAGTGCAACAGTCAATTGATGACAAATAGCTGGAAGGGCAAAAGAAAATGGTACTAACAACCTGCATTTTACTAGTAATTAATGATTACATTTTTTTAATTAATCATCCAATCATAAATCAAACAACTTTAATTAATTATTTCGAAAATGTTCATATGGGTCATTTAAAAACGAAGTAATAAATGAGCTATTGTGCGGCTTAGGTATGAGGACTTTTTGGATAAAGGGGACCTTAAGGGAAATACCTTATCTACTGTGACTACAGGAAATAACAAAAGAATATAGTTGGTAGAATAAAAAATAAGCACAAGCTAGGGTCATAATTTTGTACATTCTTCTCCTTTAATCAGCCAGGTTAGTTTGGGACTACTGGCTTGTAACGGTAGGAACAATGAACCCTCTCTGAAAAAATGGCCAAAGATCTGCCTTTTCTGCTCTGGGAGTGACATACAGTGAGTAAGTAATTATTGCTTTGTCACATTGTTGCTCTGGCCTACTAACACCTTTGAGAAATAACAAATGTGTTGGTGGACAGAAAACAGAGACAGTTTCAGTGTTAACACGCCCCGCTTGAACACACTCTGGCCTTTGGTCAGGAACAGAGACTGGACAAAGAGACAGAATCGAATGCTTTTTTCTCCCCGTCTGGTACATTAAATAAAATGACATGAAAACAAATCTGCTTCATATCTAGAAAACTGAACGGAAAATGCTGCATATATTACTCCTCAGTGTTGTTGCCGTAGATTTTTGGTTTGTATCCTGTTGTTTTTTATTCTCCGTAACTTCCCTCCCCTGACTACTCAACACTTTGGTCACAAATCATAATTATATCCGTCTACAATCATTGGGGTGACCTCAGAGTGATTGAACTTGTTTATATATCGACGTCCATAATGATGTTTGTGCCATCATATGTTCAGCCGTATATACTCTGGGATCAATTCATTCATTTGGTTGTTTTTGTTTTCCTCTGTTTTACATCTGTATAGATTTTCTATTTAATTTGGGTCAGCCTTGTGAAGGAAGACAGAGTATTGATTTCTGTCTAAGGGGGCTTACGGGAACCAGGATAAGCTTGTCTCCTTGAGGCTTCACAGCAGGTTGTGACAACGCACAGAATACGGCCTTAAACCTCAGTGCAAATCTAGTGTCAAACTGGGCTAACCTCAAAATCACCTGATGCCTCCCACCTTAGTGCAGGTGGGCACGTACACACTTCTCTATAGGAAGACTGGTGAAGGAAAATATCTCATTGTTAAGCAAAAAGTATGGTACTGAGTACTGACTGAGCGTGGAAGCCGTAGGAGGATCTTTTTTAGTATTGCTGGGGTGTAGCATCCCAGACACACACATAGGTCAGGATGCTGTCAAGCTGAAGTTGTTTGTTGTTTCAAAAGTGGTGATAATTGTCCACTGCCTCGCATCTCGAAAGTGGCCTCACTGGTCGACCTAGCTCTTCAATTCCTAACTCTGGAACCCATACTGTATTCACTTGGACAAGAGAAGTGGGACAGAACTCAAGTGGAAGCCAAATGTATGAGAAAGCTGAGAACTTGAGCACATTATGCAGAGTGCCGAAACTTTTTAACGAGTACCTTTTCGAGTCGAGATGCAAAATAGTGTCATAGTAGTCGTGATCAGGGGCATGTGCATTTACCTCAGCCACACAATAATGTAAACACAGATTCATGCACTCCTAACCAATTCACCATTTACATGACCAGATTAGTTTGGACAACTAACTAGGATATGTTACACAAACTGGACTCAAAACTTTATGCTTGCCCACACTCTGATGAGGTAAGTGCAGATGATACAATATAATGGTAATTCTAGTGTCATACAAATTCATGAGATTGAGATGACATTGCCAGTATAACAGAAAAGCATATGGGCCATCTGTGAACCATATTTTAACATCCTCAGCTACTAGATGTAGATCGTTGTAGTCATGTGGCAATGTGATATATTGGTGCTTTCAATATTCCCACTTTAGCATGACTTAAAAGGAGTGAAAGTGTTAGATTACAGAGCAAAAGTGATTTGTTTCATACTGTACCTATAATGAATTACATTTTTTACTGAGAGGCAAAACACAGTGTGCAGTTACAGCAATGCTAGATACACATCAGCATGGTGGGAAACATCAGCATTTGTTAAAAAAAATTGCTAAAAATGCAAACAGAAACATCACATGGGGAATGGTAGATAAAAGTATTACCATAAGTGGTTTGCTGGTGTTTGAAAACAGCGAAAGCATATTTGATGATATTATTTATTATCCTTTCGCCCTGCATGGCTGAAAGGATTGAACAGGGCAATAGCCTATGGAAGAGAGGCAGTAGGGGCAATATGTCGTTGGAAGGGTTGTAAGGAGGATAAAACAAAAACAAATTGTGAAACAAGCGCGCATACCGACCCCATGCTGCCTAATCCAGAAGCTGTGCAGAAACAAAGGCAAATACTGGGAAAATCTCTTAGAGAGTGGAGGCGTTTTCATTTTTTAGAGGCTGTAACTGACCAAGGGATTATCGAAATTGTGCACTGCCTGGGCGATCTTGAATCCATTCCCATTGATGAAACTACCATCCAAACACACATGCACAAACGGCCACGAATGATGTGCATACCAAAAAAATGCACAAGGATAATAGAAAAGCTAAGACAGACTATACTATGCTTTATCACAATAAAGCCTACAGTGTCTTCCTGTTCTTTTGGTCCGCTTATGACTCGCATACACCGTCCCAATAAATCATTGTTTGGCTACAAGATCCCATAATAACTGTATTATTTATTTCAGCATAACCAATAAACCTTGGCATCTTCAGCAGACATATTTTTCTTCTGGAAGAATGACTGCCAGGATCTATTTTTCTGAAGATATTGTGAAGCAAATATTACTCTGTCCAGTGATAAACACGACTGACACATCGCTTTGTGAGCTTGGCAATCAAAAAAATATTTGTTTGTGAGCATCCCAAGAATTACTGCCCAGAATCAAATCAACCCACTCTAATTTTGCCAGAAAAAAAAGGCAACGAGTGATAGTGTGGCTCCTTTTGTCCCAGTTTTGCACTTTGGTGACATTCTTTATCTGAGGTTTTTCCATCAACTAACAAAGTGCCCTTTTCATTTGTCACTTTCTGACCTATATGTTGCCTTATTTGAAGAGTAATTTACTAAACATAGCAAAACAAACCCTCAAGGTGTCACAGTCAACCCCTTTATCCATGTTCTAAGACTGATGTGATCCACAAGTCCAGTGACGTGCCATAAATTTTTCACGCAAGGTCAACCTCTGTCTCTGTTGTTTGCACACTCTGCATTAGCAACAGCTTTGATACAAATGACAGCACATTGCAGGACAGCTATGCAAGAGCACTTGTTTTTTCCGGACTTAGTCTGCAGCAGCTCCGGGGGTCAGGTGACGTTGTATAAAGAGTGACAAAGTCCACAAAGAAAGAAAGATGGTGTGGATGGATGGGTCAAACAAACACAGGACTTTCACCTAGGAGGCCGCTGTTGGTGTCCCGTGTGACAGCAACATTCTATGTTATGTACGTGCTCAACGTAACGTAGGCTACGTAACGGATCTTCACCAAGCATCCACATGTGAGGGAGTTGGGAATGAGAATGGGTTGGAGTGTGTGTTGTTTTCTTTTTTGTGAGCCTTCTGCAAAAATTTATCCTACAGCTGTTTTTAACTTCTTGCCCTGTGTTGCTCTTTAGATATTGTTCTCTGTTTGTGTCTCTTACCTAACACTTTGCGCTATTGATCCATACTGTGGCACCCCTCTTAGTGTCAGCGCTGAACTCGGGATCATCAGCTTCTCAGGTTTCTCTCTTGTGTTTACAAACACACCTCCGCTGCCATTGGACACACGCACAATGTACACACATGGGCAAACGAACACACACAATTTCCATCTCTGGCTTAGTCCCACGAGAGGTTTAACTTTTATTGGCTTCTTTGCCATTTCTTCTCCATAGGACAAGGTCGAGCCTCATCAAATTTAACCTCAACACCAGCCTCAGATTAAAGATCACAACTTCACCCTTCACATCTTTCTTGACCTCTGATATTACCATGTCATAATACATCAGGATTAATGGCTTACCTCTGGACCTTCTTATCTTTTACCACTCTTGCCCTATTTCATTTATAGGAGCCCCACTCCCCATTCTTCTCTTCACTGTGTATGTGGATTGTCCTGCATTCCTCAAATCACCTTGCACTTGGCGGGCAGCTCAATCTCAATATCATGTTATCGGACTCAGGGGCCAAGGATATAAATACCACGCACCATAACTCTCTCCTGTTCAATAACCATTATATGCTCTACTTTATACATTAGAAGCACCTGATGGGGCAGTAAATTCACAGCTGCAGCTCGACCATCTCGGAGTGCATCCAGAGGAGAAATGGATGCTGAAGAAAAGGAAAGAGTAAAATGGAAAGTGGAAATGGAAAAAAGGGAATCAAGGGGGGAGAAAAACATAAAAAGTGTAAAGAATTACATTGGAAAACGTGAGAATGTGAGCTAGTGACCAGTGTCAACTTTGGAGATATTGAGAAAAACACTGTTAAGAGCTGATGGGGGAAAACGAAGAGAAACAGCCAGCATGAACAGTTCTTTATTGGTTTGGCTTTCTCAATGTTACAATAATCTATTGTATTTCTGTAATAAGCTTTATACATCCAATGCATCATGCATTCCATTTCCTAAAGCCATTCTTAGTCCTGCCTCACCCTGCAGTATGAGATCTATCTGCTCACACAAAAGGTTCATGTTCCTCATGCTGAGACTATTTCAACACCACCGCCAGCATCTGTTCACTTTCCAAAAACAGCAATCAATGGAAACGTATTTCCATCCAACTCGACAAAAAAAGTACAGCCTACACTGAACAGACCACGGAAATGGCAATAAATGTCCATCCTCAAAACTGAAAACACACTTCATTCAAGTACACACACACACACACACCATTGTTTACCACATAAGCATGACTGGATGCAGCATAGAGTTTACGCTTCAATGCACTTTTTCATTTGGAAAGCTAGGGTGGTTACCCACCGAGCGAGAGCTGATTAAGAAAACAGTCCCATTTAATTCCGTTCTCCTCAACGGCCAGCAAGAGAAATGTAATTAAAGCCACTAAATCTCCCATGGGCCCTGCTACCTGCTACAAGACCAACATGACACGTTGTGTAATTCGCCCGACCTACAAAGGCGACGGCAGTTATTCGCCATGGTTGCAGGGTCGGAGCAGGCCTGTGAATGAGACAACCACAGAGAGAAGGTGAAGGAGGGAAACAGAGGAAGAGAGAGATCTGTGATAGCTGACCTCCGCTGACGGTCCAAGGACACTGGACAGCCTTCACATTAATAGAAGCATATTATTGAACATAGCAAGGCCACAAACACTCAAACATGAGGCATTGCAAGGCCAAGCCGCCTGGCCGTCTATCTATTCACCATTCTATATAATTTGCAGAGCAAAGCCACAACTGTATATTGCTATTGCATGAAATGTAGCGTATCAATCCAAACAAGCTTATCAATAAGAATTCTAAGGCAAAACAAAAGAAAATGTGATCAACAGCGTCACACGTCTATTACCCTTCACTTTAAATACAATCACCAACGTCATTGAAACAATGACAACTGTGAAGCAGATGCTGACGGCCATCTTCGGACTGATAACACAACACTTTTTATATAGTAAACAACCGACAAAGAAGTTTTACAATGACTTCTTATATTATAATTATATTGGAAGAGCATTGTATAGGACATTGTGTGTCAGCATTTTCTCGCCCTTCCATTTGTGTGTCTCAAAGGGCATATTAATTGTCTTATCGACTTTGGGGAGACTATGTGAGTGTATGCACATATACGTGTGTTTGTGTGTGACTACATGTCTGACATTCCGATTCTCTTACCAATTACATCCATGCAACTATTTCTGGAGGAGCAATTACAATGGGAACGAATGCAATGCAGGTCATATTAAGCAAAATTGCAAACAGCAAAAACTTTAACCAGCATTTTTGTAGTGCCACTGCAACAAGTAGTGTAATTTCATTTAATTCTGCCAGAAATGCGGAGGTCATAATGGTGTGTTGATAGCGGATGGGCATAGAGAAGTGATGGCCTCCAACACTGGGATACTGGTTTCTCATTATAGCAGTTATAGCTGAAATATCTATTTTATGACCATGACCACATCCTTACCGACTTTATACAGGTGGTTTCAGCAGCCAAACCTTAACCATTCTTTAGTTGCAATGCAAGATTATTGAAGGAAAATACACTTTTTCCATATGTTTTTTCCAAAACAGAACACGGTGAAATATAATTATTACTTAAATGTAACAAATTTACTCAACACTCACACTTTCGAATTCAAAAGTATCAAAATGTATTAATTGCTTACCTCTTTCCAGCAAGTTGTTTTGTAACTCATTTTGTTTTCTTTTTTCAATTGTTAATGAATGATGTGAAGATTTTAATAATTAATCTCCTTCAGGCATATAAACACACAAATGCTTTTAATGGTGATGTTTTGCTGAGCTGAACAGCAGGAGGCATCATGTAATATGCAAAAACAAAATAAAGGAAAAATGCAATGCAGAATAGAAACCTAAAATAATGCGATAAGGATGTCTACCGCCAAACAGAGGATACTTTCTGGCAGCTCATACCACGAACACTTGCCCAAAACCCAATTTCTTCTCTAAAGTTTTGTCACAGTGTGTCTTAGAGAAAGCTGCTGTGCTCCGTGGGAGGCAATATTCTAGGAAAACAAGAAAACTGACATACTCACTAGCAAGTCAAAGAAGCCATGCTTTATTTCTGTAAGGAACAGGCCATGTTTCCTTTATAAATATAAAATGAACAAGACCTCGCTGAATCTCATGCAGTTTAAATCTAAGATACATTTCTGAGGGGTCCCAACTAAATTTTGCCGGGCCAAAGCTGTTCACAATGTGAAGCTCAGAAAACAAAATGAAAGGGACTTATCTGCATTCAATATACATAAGTCCTTTTCCAAAAATTAAAAACACCAAACACATTTTTGTCTGGACTCATTGCTGGAGTTAAATGAAAAAGAATTTTGGCCGCTCTGAAAAAAGGACGCTCTGATTTGCTCACTTGTGTTTCTCCAATCTCAACTGCAGTGACTGGCCTTTGCCCTGTGACTCACAGTACAATTACCATGTCTGTTGATGACATACAGTGTGAAGTAATTCACTTAGCACTATCACATAACAAAACAGTTACAAAGGCAATGTATTTATGCTCCCTCAGCCATTTAGAAAAACAGCAGCACACAGGCCTGCTATGTGACAATCTCTTGCTGCACAGTGGCAAATTTGTGAAGGCAGCATGAAATATCTGTGGCAAGCGCTGCTTTGTTTGCTGGTTTCATTAATTCTTCAGGAGGGTATATCTCAAAAGTGCCAACAAATACAGTGGAGAAACATGTGCTCTGGCACCAATCCATGCTTCTAATTGGGAACCTTGGGCTTCAGGAGTGCAGGATGCACCTTCGCTCTGAAAGTCTCCTCCATTATTCATAGGAATGCAAGAATTATAGAACAAGAACTACCCTTCTGACTAAGCTGGTAGAAAAGGATGAGGGCTGCACACAGATAAAACGCTTAATAATCTATTTTACTTGAATAGCATAACTTCTAAGAAAATAAACATAATTTAGAAACAAGGAAAGCCAATAAAAATGATGTTATTCTCAGATTTTTGAGAAGAAAGAAAAACATTTTTTAGCTGAGACCTTCACCAATACTTAGAATGACCAAAACTGGACTTGCCTTACCTGTGGATGCAAAGAATGTTATTATGTAAGATGTGGCATGTGGACTGTATCGAACTGTATGCACATTTAGTCATCAATAATGGTTATTGCATAGGAGACAAGAGAAAATGACATCAGAGTTGGACATGTGTTGTACCAGTTTTTACCATTATTTACCGAGAGTGGGGCAAGTCTAATTTGTCCCGCCACAGTGTCATAGTGAACTGTAAATATATTCACATTTCTCCAAATAACATAGAAGACCTCTTACTTCTTGTTTTGCGCAGTTGCTTCAGCAAAAGCATCAGAGCAAACAGATGTATCTCTTTGAGAGAGTTTTGAGGTCCACACACAAGGAATTACTTTCTGAGCTATGACATGCAATTAACAGAACTTCAACACAAATTTTAACAGCTCACTGTATACAATTGAAACTGTATGTGTGTCATATGCTTGGCATTCGCCCACTCACCACTATGTTGATGGTTGACCTACAGATCAGCACCATGGAAAGGCAGATTTTCTATAAATGTTACAGGAAAACACACCAGCCGATTGGTGTTAAGCTTTTATAGCCACAAGCAGTGTTGCGGCTGTTGATACTGTTAAAAAAAACAAAAAACTTTACAATCCTTCCTCATGACAGAACATCACACAGACTTGCAAATATATATATATATATATATATATATATATATATATATTATATATATATATATATAAACCACACAGAAGAAGGGGACATCTACAGTATATTCTCAAATGGCCAGTGTTCAAACAATAATATACTGTATATCAATGCCTCTCCACTATCTGATTCCCAAGTCTTCATTTAAATGTTTTCTTTTATATATTTTTTTAATCTATGCACGCAGCAGTTTGATGGCAAACTACAGAAATACAAACTCTGAAACCCTAAAGTCTCCCGACATCCTCGAGCAATACAAGGGCAATTCTGTGAAAGTGATTTTTTTTCCCAACATACCTGCTCCTCTCCTGAGAGAATGTTGGGAAATACAAAATCTGAGAATACTTCATTGCATTTGATCCTCCATTCATCTCTCATGTGGTGGGCCTAACCAGCTCCCAGAGGTAGATACGAGTCAAGAAGAAAAGAGATAGCTGTGACCATCCTTCAATAGTTATTAGAGATGCAGACATCAGAGTGAATGAGGCAAGTAGACAGCACAAGGCAGAGAGAATAAGGGAGAGGAACAAAGGAAAGAGATGGGGTAGGAGGTTGGGGGCAGAGAGGGAACATGAGAGAGATGAAGACAATAAACAAAGTATAAAGGAGGACTAGAATGTAAATGGGATACAGAGAGAAAGAAGGAGGGATGTTTTGAGACAAAGTAAGGGCTGGAGTTTGGATTGTGATGTACAGGTGTTTCTGTGCAGATGAATCAATCATCAGAATCGTAGAGAAATTCTGGTATATTTTAAGTATCTGAGAGAAACTGTATAGGGTTAGCTGCAATTTCATGTTGAAAAAGAAATATCCAGTTTTGAATGATAAATGATGCAAAAAAGCAACTTATATAGAAAAAATAAAACATGAATGCAAACATATACTAACAGAGTATAGAGAACAAACACAAGCATTGTGCATTCTTTCTTTTGATAGATGATATAGCACAACTCGAGTCATAGTATTCATTAAACAAAACCAATAGAGCTCAGGGATCGTGCTCCTTATTAAAAGCTACAGCACAAAGTCTCCACAGCAGCAGCATAATCTACAGAGCCATCACTTGCGCTCAGTGGAAACACCTGTGTACTATGTTGGAACAGCACATCACCAGCAGTAGAAAAACATACCTCGTAAGTAACAATACATAATCATCAGGATAAAAGACCCTTTTACAGCCAACGTCATGATTACGTCAAGATGTTTGCTTGAGGCAAAGCAAAGTAAAGACTTGAGGTTGACACGAACCATCTCAGAATAGTGGGCTAAAGTTACACAGCTAAATATCATCTTGCTGTGTTGCAGGGTGCCAGAATCGATACCACATACATTTGAGATGATAACCTGTGACTCTAGCAAGCTACAATATTGGCAAAGCGTCTGAGAGATAGAGAGAAAATATTGCTAATAGTTTAGCTTAGCCTTCTGCTAACCTCATAAGCGGTCAAAGCTGATGCACCGCAGCAGTTAAACTAATGAAGAGATGGAGGGAAATGTTGTCTCATTGGCTAAACTATTAGAGATGAAGAGATGGTGCAGTGTTGGGCTTATTTTAATGAAACCAGTGTAGCACCAAAGCATAGCAAGCTAACTAGAAGTCGGCTAGCTTAGGTCGCTAATTCCGCCATGCTTTCATCCAACACTGGTTGCAGAGAAATAACCAGTGACAACAATGTTGTCACTTATCTTTTGATAGCAATGGGCTTTCTTATAATATGACAAGAGCCTTTGGCTGAAGCATTAAGTTGTAAAGTGTTCTCCTTTAGCTCTCCTTGGCTAGTTAGCTAGCTACCTTGCTAATTCCACCACACTTTCATGCTAACATTCCACCGGTTACAGAAAATGAGTGACTGTAGGCCTACATTTGAGAGAAATTCATATTTTCTTTATCCATTATTTAAAAAAAGACAAAATAACTTGTTCATAGAGCTATTCTGCCTCCACCCACAAGAATGTGTCATCATGTTTACTAACAGAAAAGGGGTCTTCATGGTAAAGAAATATGGTTAACGAAGGGTGAGTGGGACATAAGTTCAAATGGGACAGTATAGCTATACAGCGTGTAATTTCTCGGCTGATGAGTGAAAATTAAAACAACAATTGTCATTGCAAAAAACTTTGATGGAAACATTAATATGATGCACTACTCAAACATTATCCGTTAAAAATGTCTTAATGTCATGTTTCTATTTTTGGAATAAGGGTTATCTTTATTTTGTCCCATTCAGCCAACAGAGTGTGTCCCAATCAACCTTGATTCACCCTTTGTCCGAGATAAAATCAAATTTCTCCTTGAGACATGATTATCAAACTAGTAAACATGGAATTATCCATGACATTACATGGGCCTATGGAAACACAGCTTTAAGAACAAAATCCTTTTCAAGTCATGAAAGACAAACTACACTATTTCAAAACATATCTTAAACCCCATCACAAGTAAATTGAATCTTGAAAATATGATGTGTTGGATTGATACAATGTAATGATACAACTTAATAAAGTCTATTTTAAGTTATTCTTACAACATATTATTATATATATATATATTATATTATTTATTTCAGGCATCACAAAAAAAAGGTAAAATGTAAGATAAGTAAAGTTATAATACAATAGATTTGAAAAGAGCATATTTGATATCAAATATCACAGTCTAGGACATAAACATAAAGACCCATCATTTACAATCATTAGTTAGACCAAGAGCAAGGGCAGAGGTTGGATTTCAGAGATGAGGGGACAAAAACAATTTAGTAAGAGCCTGAAATATATAAAACCAAATTGAACAACAAAAAGCAATATGCTCGGGTCCATTGTGCATGTATACTAAATACTTATGAGCTTGTGGTGTGCTGTGCAAAAATATGTTTTTTTAACAACTGCTGACATTTGGTTGTGAGATCTGATTGTTTGAATTTGTGAGATCTGGACATTTCCTCTTAAAAGTAGGTTTATTAAGACTACCCCTATATATATATATATATATATATATATATATATAACAGTTACGAAAGTTACGAAAAGGAATGCAAAGATTTTTGGCCAAAATGCCAACACTGGATAATTAATGGCTTCTTCTGTGATGCATATCTTTTTGCATTAACCTATACTAATTACCATTTTAGCCTAGTCTAGTCATTTGCCACAGTTCACTTAGCCTACAATGATACAGATTTTTTGGTATTGGTTACCATTGTTCCTAATACAGCTGCATTTTCCCTAGATGTGTATGTGTGTAGGTAGGTAGCACAAAGACGCAGTGGGTAAGTAAGCGCATCTGTAATGGATAGAATCGAAACAGCAGAAGGTGAGTTTTGGTACTGTTTCAATTTTTTATGTGTAAACAATGCCTTTGTTAGGTGACTAAATGTTCAGCTCTGCACTTCAGATATGACAACTCTGAGGCAGTAACTTGTTCCCTGTATTTAGATTTTAGGGCCCAAATCAGAATCACCATGACCCAATGTTAGGATATTTATTGTATAACTTGGAAGCTAAAAGACTACAAACAGCACTGTTAAAAATAATACGGGGAACAATGTGCGAGAAAAAAGGTTTAACGGTATTATTATTAAGTAGTCACTGAAAACAAAGAATAACAGATTGATTTACAGTCCACATGACACATAGAGTGATTTAGATTATTCCTATTTATTTTATTTAGTCAATAGTGACCGCATAAAAAAACTGCATTTGTGTTTAAGCTTCACAAATTGATTTCTCACCCCCTGGGTGGTATGTAATGAGAGTTACAAGGCTTGAAAGGAAAGCAATCTTTCAGTACTTAAAGAAAGTTACGCGAGGTAAGTATTCTTTTTCATTTTCCTTTATTCCTTTTTTCTATTGCCCAATCTCTGAATCCATTTTCCTCAAGGTTCAAAAGATGGATGAGTCAATATGAGTTGGGACCGTTTCGGTGTCGACATTACAAAGAAATCAAGGCCTTTTTGACAGAATTCTTGATAACCCCAGACCTGTGTAGTAGAAAACCATATTTTCAAGATACTCATGAAGTTGGATCTTTATTTATAAGACCTTGAATACATGCAGGGTCTTCATGATACTCTGTTAGAACATGTTATAGTGACAACTTTTCGAGTTAGTGCACAACACCTTAAAGCAAAGGTTTGTCAAATAGCACAACTGCTTTGATGTGTATCTCTCCTCTCAATCCCTTTTTGTTTCATGAATACCATAATTCTATGATGATTACCCAATATGTAACATCCCAACAGGCTATTCTAGTCATCTAGCTATTCTATTGCTGAAAAAAAGAATTGTTAGCTTGAGGCAATAAGTACTCTGAACTTCAAGCCTCTAATGATTTGAGAAGTTGCCAAGAGTTGGCAAATTACACTAAATGCTTATTAGAAGTGGTGAGGGCTGGTAGATCTGATATCATTATGAAAACCATCATGTTTGCAGTAGATGTAATTATATGAAAATAAATATCGAATGAACCAAATTTAACAGGCACAGTGTAGAGTAGTAGGCCTGAAACTACCAAGAAGCCACAAAAACACCAGGGACAAGATGCCAAAGTACTGCATGGAATATGGTACCCCATATTCCAAACAAATGCATACATTTTCTGACTGCCATACATCAGGACTCAGGGAGATCATACATGCCACTACTACTATGCCATCATTAACTGATAATGACTGAGCATATGCAACAGTTAACAAGATAACTGAGCAGGCCCTGTTATCCTTGTTTTTACTTACCCTGGGTGGTTTGAATTCCCACCTTGATACAGTGATGTAGAGGTGTATGCCAGGATGTTTCAGTACAATGTGACATCACTGTTGAGTGTTGTTACAGGTTCAGCAAAGCACACTCAGACCATGTTCTGTGGTCACCGTTGAGACAGACAAACAACCACAGAGGGGAAAGATACACTGCTGTGTTATGCTGGCGGAGGGTGATGGCAAGTAAGTGGTTTTAAGACAAGCTCTCCTGAAGCCCTGTTACAGCTATTTTACATCAAACAACTTAAGCGTTATTTGTAGTTATTTACCTGCTGGAACAGATGAATGTGAGCAGAAACCCCATTCACTCACTACATTGGGAAATGAGACAACTATGGCTTTTGCAATGAACATCCTGTTTCTGACTGCATTCAATATGCTGTCAATGGAAGGATAAGTAGAAGCCTGGGGGCTCATCTGTGGGGGGGGTATTGTTGCGTTCAGGTCTTCACCCTCATCTTTGGAGTTGTAAGGATCCTGCTTGAGGGTCTTTTAGCCATAGACTATGTGTCTGGGGGCTAAAAACGATTTAATATGTTGTAGTTTGAGGCCAAATCCAATCACGTTTCAAACGTGATCAATAAGTTATTTTATATGCCAACCAGGTGTCCAAAACAGAGGTGATCTGACTGTGCTTGTCAAAGTTGTAGCATTGAAGAGTATAGCGATGTAACACTTACTTGGATGGGAGGTTAATCTCATTGAGCTGACATTGTTAGTAACCAGTTTAGTTCAGTATTTGTTCAGTACTTATGCAGAGTGTCCGTCAACCCAAACAAGCCTCCTGAATACATGTTTACCTCATAAAAAAATACGTCTTTAAAAATGTTTTGTTTACAACGGTTTTTGGTCTTCTACTTTTCCTTTTTCACTTGTGCACTGGAGCCTTTTACAGCACATTACTGCCACAGAACTACTGCCAAATGGAAATGTGTATCACATCACCCCTGAGGCTTGGATGTGTATCCTTGTGCATGCGCTGATAAAACATGCAATGCAATATAGAGACATCAAAAGATAGCGCTATAGAACTACCTGTGGTCCAAAAAAATCTGTGTCGGTCCTTAATAGTTAAGCTATTCAATAATATATAATTTATTGATCAAATTACCATGTGTAATGTAAAAGGGGCTGCTTGTCGTGATAAAGCCACAGATAAATATCACCCAACTCTGCAGGTCGACCTCAGCTTTACAGAGCATTTTAGTATCTTTAAACTACAGAGTCCTTTTATGATCGATTATTTTAAAAGCATGCTAGGCTTAAAAAAGAATTAATGACTATTTGAGCACTAAATCTACATGTCATGTTACTGACCGACACTGCTATTCATTGGTTGATGCACCATGCTGTTTGTTTCAAGTCTGTAACTTGTCTCTTGTATGTGAAATTTCTTATATTGTTATAAATTTTTTGCTGTTTTGTTTCTAAATCTGTTCTTTTATATGTGGAACTGTTATGCTGTCTTGGCAAGGACTCCCTCAGAAAACAGATTTTTAAATCTAACTGGGACTATCCTGGACGAAGGGTGAATATATAAATGTAAAAATAAAAATATATTCAGTTTTCTGATATGTGCTGTCCTCGCTTATTGCGTTATTTTAATCACTTGTAGAGTCATTGTAAGGACATTATTTAGTTGACTGCTGACATAATTTGAGTTATGTGTGTGAGACGACAGCTTGTGACAGCTTGTGATTTTCCAACACAAACAATAAGACCAAAGAGAGGAGGTACAGTAGGTCTGTGTCTCTCATGTTAAATTGGAGAGAGAGAATTATGTTAAATCAGAAAGCCCTTCTCGTATGTTTAATCCAAACTGTGCACTATTTAACTGAAATAATTGAAACACTGACAATTGTTAATGCCTGCAGTCCCCCAGAAACACAGAAACAATCAAATGTATCTCTTAACTACACATATCCAACTAACAATATGCCTGACTGAATGAAATATAGCTCAAGTGCTCCTTAAATGAGACAAATGTTGGAATGTCACTGCCGGAGCTAGTAAGACATTAAATGGTACGGACAGTTATGTCATTAGTCTGAGATAAATGAGAGTTATCTGGTTGTTTAAACATCTTAATACGGAAAGTGTGGGCTATTTTAGGCTGCACTTGCAGATGTGTGTCATCAATGCAGATCATTAAGTTTGGATAATTATAAGCATGTCCTGTAAATCCTTCAACATCTGCACTCAAAATAGAAAAAGGATCACTGGGATTTAGATGGCTGTTTCTCTTTTATGAAAAATAACTTTATTAGGCATCAGTTATCACAAAAGAAATGTTTAGACAAGGGCAACTTTGGCAGTATATGATGTTAAACCAGGGCTAACAATAATGTGTTTTGTTCGTCTTTCTTTTTTTAACCAGAATGGTTGTCCTTGGAAATCATAATTGATGACTTCTATTCTGAAATGTGTAGCTTAATCAAAAAATCACCCTGCTAAGCACATGTAGCGCTACACAAAGAGGAGGTTCAACAAGTTCCCAGAATATGTAAGCAAGCAGGAACGGAGCAGTAATACACTAACCTGTGTCCCTGCAGCACCACGATTCAGATACTCTCTGATGCGGGTCTTGACATGACAGAGATTACGGCCATAAGTGGCCACAAGTGTGAAACCTCTCTCCAGAGCAATTGACAACTGAAATTTAAGGACCAGAGAAAGCGGAGCAACATCCTTGCCACACAAAGCAGCACACCTCCACCTGAAAATGAAGGGCAAGTCTAGTACAAGAAGTTATCAAAGTCATGCTTATGCTGGACACTTTCTCAGTGGTCGCACAATAAAAGGCAACATACAATAAATAAACGGTCTTCATCTTTTTTCTTGTATGCCGTGTGACCATGGTCCAAGCGGGATAATACCCTTCTGGGTGTCCATAATAAGGTATTAATGGACTTCGCAGAGGCAAGCTTCCTTTGTGTCCATTAATTCCTGATAATGGACACTTCATCAGGCTTTATCCCTTACCTAATTATCTGATAATCTTATAAACACTTAACTTCTAAACCAAATGTAACATGGGAAAACATGTTCATACCCACGGTGGTTATACCCGAGTTCCTACTTGCACGACACTTAAACAAAATGTTGTAAGCAGAAGATCTGAATAACTTGCATATTCTCTTGTGTCATAGTGCAGATGGGTAGAAATATAGAGACAACCACCATGAATCAAACAACTTTCTCACTGCTCTTGGAGTATACTCAGGTTCTTCTTTTACTTTGTTTCCTTCAATAGGGACTTCTCACAGAAAATGGAAAGATGTTGTGGTGACCAGAAAAACTACTGAATGAAAGACTTGATAAAATGCTGAACAGTACCTCCATAGAGTTCCCCGAAACTTGTCATAAAGCAGCTAGTGGTATTGGTACCTACTGTAAATACTTATACAATAATGTAAAAACATTATTTATTAAGGAAAAACGATATTTCGCTCAACAAGCCTCACTCTTTATTTTCATCACCATCTCATCCACACTCCAACAGCTTAGCTGTCACACAGAGAGATGCACTGATTGGCTGTGTTGCACCGCATCATATGTGTATGAACAGGCTCGCGAAAGGTGGCAACATGCTGACTAAACTCTAGCCTACTACTGAAACTCAGACTCAGTCTCCAACAGATAAAACAGCTCTTGACTTTTCTTCGGACTTTCATTCATTAAAAAAAAGGATAAAACATTTGGATATAAGCTATGGGAAGAAAAAAGGAGAAGTAGCAAGACTCCATGAGTCCACTGACTGGTGCTCAGAATATGCATGACATTCCTGATTAGGTAAAATGACAAAAATTATTAAAAGTATTTATTTTTTTATAGTTGCAATATGTTATGAGGAGAAAAGTATGGCCATAGTGTTTCCCTCATTGTGCACAAAGAAAAGCTTTAGTCTGTAGAGAAAATAAAGATGTGTGAGCCCATAGTGCACTTGTCAGGATTTCTTAATTAAACATGGGTAAATTAAACAAGGGGCAGAGTGGTTCAAGTTGATTAACATCACCCTCATCAGTTCACACACACACACACACACACACACACACACACACACACACACACACACACACACACACACACACACACACACACACACACACACACACACACACACACACACACAAGTACACACACGCACAAACATTTGAGCTCTCTGCACTTCTTACTGTGGGTCACATTAAAAGGCATTAAGCTCTTCATGTAACAAGCCAAACATATATTGATTATGTTTTCTATTCAGTCTTTCCTTCCTTAACAAATTTCAAATATCTTAACACTTAGATCATATCCCTGGTGTCAGAATCCTTTTACAGTGTGTTCTCCTACAGTATGTCACGACAAGTTAAAATAAAGTGAATTCTTCACTGAAAAAATATCATCTGTAAGTGTCAATATAAATCTGACATGCTGTACATACTGTACATCCAGTCCATGTATATTGATTTTTTTATATATCGATTTCTTTACACTATTTGTATAGTTTACAACTTAAGAAACACTTGACTTTCACATAGACATTTTATCTCTAAGTGCTTTTAACATACATTTATATAAAAAAAATTGTAATATTCTTTACCTTTATTCGTCCAGCTTTGTTGTCCCCAGCTGTTCTTTCCATTTTTGTGTGGGTCAAATGTGTTGTATGTGCAAACATATTTGGCAATTTAAGGCGATTGTGTTTTTTTAGGTAATATTTATGTAATTATTTGGCCATTTTATTCAGTACTTATCACCTCAAACCTAGTAGGCTGAAGAACCCCATTCTGTGTATCTTTAGGTACGGTGCTTAGCAGAGAGGTAAGCATTTTCTTTGATAAAAATAAACAGCAGACCTCTACACAACTGCTCCGAGTACTCTGCCACAACTCTCCATTTCTTTCTCAGTTGTTCAATCATTTATCTTTTTATCCTGTATAAATACTGTATACAGTATAAGTACTTAACACCTGTAATAATTATTTTCTTTGAATATACTTTACCTTCTGAGTGGTTAAAGGTTAAGAGATATTAACCCAATTAACAACTGAGAATTCTGTTTTAACAAAGAATGTGACTTTTTAAGTGAACATATTATGGAAATCATTCAACATCAAGGACTTGTGGGTTGCTTGGAGTTACAGTGACTACACTAAAGGTAATACTTTTATGACTGTATGATAAAAAAATGTATATATTTCTCTTAAAATTACTTCAGCAAGGCAAGCTTTGCGTCATCCTGTTTGTGAAAATGAATTATTTTAATGTGGTAATTTAATTAATTGATGTATGTTTTTCATTATTTATGTTAGGTTGCCTCAGTGCAGGTCATAGGTAAATCCTTTAATTTTGTAACATAAATAGATAAATAGCATGCAAAAACAATAAGAGTAACTTTCTGACAGGCTAGCCAAGAGATCTTGTTATGAAACCAATGTCCCATCAAAGCTAAACGAAGCTGTTCCATAAAAAACAAGCACAATTACCCTGCTACAACAAAAACAGGAAAGGCGGTTGTTAAAACAATACCACTCCCTTAAACTTATCTTTCTGACCAGGATGAGCCTTTCAGAATTGTCTCTTGGGTCTCTCTATGCCTCATGATAATGATGCAAAATATGTGATGATGATGTAAATGGAACCACTTTCAAAAATGGAGTAGAACCATACAGTCACTGAGGTTAACTCATCAAACCGTAAGAGATACTACCTAAGCTGTCAAATGGCTTTCCTATATTCAGGTAAGAAGTGCAGACTAGTAGCTTTTGTTTGCCTTTTTTCATGGTGTAAAGTGTTTTGAAGGATGGACCATCACTATGAAGCTTGATTGACTTCGCTTAACAGAAAAGCTTCACACAAAGTCATTAGAAGTGGCATCCTGGGAATGCATTTTGTCACTCACTGCATTGAACACAAAGGCACTCATCTAATCAATAAAGGAAAATCTCTGTGAGGTTGTTACGGCACAACCTTGCCTTGGATGAACGATTGAATAAGCTACAGTTGGACACTTTACGACATGCGAAAGCTCCGCAATCCCAATAAGTATTCCAATAAATATAGTTCAAGGGCTTTGTTCAAACAATGAAAATCAGAATTTATAGACTTTAAGAGGGCTCACAGTCCTGAGATGTTCCAATTGCTACCATCAAACTAAGTGGTGACAACAAAAGTTTTTGCATCCCTCTTACAGTGATTCAAACAGCGCAATGAGTACATGTGTTTGTTGTGTCTTTTCCGCTCGGTCTGCCTAGAGTGGACGATAAAATGAAATTACATTGTAATTGCATTTCAGTGTTTCGAACAACATCGACTGGACAATCTTAACAAGATTTTGAAGTTGTGTTGGCCTTACAATTTGTTGTTCTTAAATCCACTCAAAGCGGATTATAGTCAGAATGCTATCTTTCAAATCCACCCCGTCAATCCATCAAGCATTTGTATCAGACCCCATTCAATTTTCTTAATATACAACAGTCATGTTACTACAACCAAAATATGGAAAACAGGTATTTTAATTTTCAAATAAGGAGAAGAAACCATAGGATACATTATTTTGCATTCAAAAGGACAGTTGGGAAATAGCTAAATATAACAAATCAAACCTTTTTCATTACTTCTTTTCAAATCCATCAAAGGCAAAGCTATGGATTACTGCCAGAGACAAGGATTTCAAGCCCTAATAGCTGCTATATCTAGGATGAAAACACTTATTTTAGTGAACTCTTCAGAGTTGAGTGGTGCAGAACAGCGGCAGGTGTCAAAATTATACTGCAGAGAACCTTAATCAAAAGGTAAAAAAGCGGAGATTTTCTGCCGGAGCCTGCAGAACAGTTACAGAAACACATCTATCAGTCATTGACAACACACACTCAAACTTACAAATGTATATGCACACACATTTATTGACGGGAATATAACCTAGGTTGGTCCTGTGGACACGTCTATAGGTCTGTCTATATATGTAAATGCTATTGGCAAATGTTTGTACTCTAAAGCTGATCGTTGATCCCGTCCAACTACATCCAGCTTAAGGTGTAGACTGATGAGACAACAACACAGACAAATCAGGTTTTTTTTAATAATTACTGCACAACTGTAATGTTTAAACATGAGAGGATTTTGGCATCTGATTGTTATTTTCATGCTGTAAAATGTCAACATAATGAAACAACTAGCAAATTGAATTAAGTTTTCTCCTTTACTGTGTCCCACTTTCATGTGTTTCCTTATCTTGCTTTATTTGCAGAGAAGTTGGTTGTATATCTTTACTACTACTAGTGTTGCTTGCAGTCCAATGAACCCTGTACATGTTGTCTTTGACCAAACAGAAACGTTCAAAGACGTTCAGGACAACGTTCAGCCCAAAACTGAAGGTATAAAAGTTCCTGAGTACCTAAAACAGTTTCTGAGGTTGCTACGGTGAAAAGGGCCATTGGAGAGCTCATGCAGGAAAGTCAGCTTTTGTCTGTAATAAATTGGGTTATTTGTTGTATCAGTGCTCCATTAATATTGTTTGCCCCCCGTATCCTCCCTATCTGCCAGCAAGTATTAGCACAAAGCTATTATTGCATTTCCTCTGCCTTGCAAGTGGCATTTCTACTGCTTGCAGTTCCATGCATGTGTTACAGATTAAGCAGATAATCTAATCAGAATACAATCTGCGAGGATTTATCTCTTTTGACGGCTCAAGGTTAGAACTGACACACTAAGACTATTCAAGGGTGGTAAAATGAAAATTACATTTTGGGAGTTGAACCCCCTCCCCTGAGAATAGTACTTGAACCAAACACACTCAAAGAGATTACTTCAAAGACAGTATTCCTGCAGGAAAAAACAGCATTAACATATTGGAAACAATAACCCCTCCACTATTTGAGTAAACCAAAACAATCCGCAACCATACAAAGACCCCATTGTCATGGAAATTATTCAGGGAAATTAAGGTGTAGCTATGTGAGCACGGCGGGCTATCCACACAGTCTGTCAATATATCTGATCCAGTATACATTTTCTTTGTCATGATATTGGGAGTTGTTTGCAGGGGTATTCTGCACACTGCAATTTCTATTCTATAATGAAACCTGAAAATTGCAGTGGATTCTCTTTAACATACGCCCTAGTCCTGATGGCATGGCTTAGAGGACTGTTTCAAAACAAAACGTTTTATTTCTTGAAATAGGCCATTGTAGCTGAAAGGGTGCCTACTAGGATTACCAAGTAAGGGTATTCAGTAAAATTCAGTACTAAAGTAGGTCATTGCAACATACACTAGGATTTGTAAAATCCATATCAAATGATTACGTTATGAGATTTTCATCTGTACGGAAATAATCATCTTTATTGTAAGGTATTTATACTTCCAATTTATGGTACAATCAAAACAAAGATAAAAAAAAACTGGAAGTGAGAGACGATTGGTTTGGTTTATAGGCTTTGGAGACTGGTATAAAACAACATTTTCCAATGCTTCAGGAATCCTTGTCTTGTGACCTAAAATTGTTGGTACATTTGTTAAAAGATTAAAGAAATCAATAATATGAATATGAGTCTTGTGAGGATTGAATCCTGGAAATTCCCTCACTAGAACAGTAGTTACATTGTATTACTTTTTACTCCTAGAAACAGTTGTCATTAAAGGAGAAGACCCACTTAAATGCAACAACTGCCAAGCTGATCACTCATTAACTAAATGGCATTGTTTTAGTTGAACACATAAATACATTAAGAATTTTGTGGATGATAACTCTTTCCACCCACACAAGCATATAGCCTCGAGGACAAAAAAATGGGCATGAATCAAAACCCCTGATGTATAATCCTTCAAATAGAAAATCCACTTCAAAGTCTTATTTCATCCATCCAAGACTCATATGCTCACGCCCGCACCACTACAGTCAGGCCCCTCAGGTACTAGTTTTAGGGTCAATGTGCTGATAAAACCAGCTAATGATGCCTTCAAAGACCACTAGGTCTATGGAGGCTGACCACAAGAGATTCAACTTTTTATTTCTATATTTATAAATATATATGAGCCCATTTATTTATTAATTTAACCTCCAACACCTTAGCTTAATTCTTTAGCTTTTTCATTTCATATTCATCACAGAACGCTGTTCAGATTGTGAGTTGATTTTGTTTGGCAGGTCTCAGGGGCCACTGATCAGCCAAGGATTACTGACAGCTGTGAGCTTGTTGATACATGTGGGTGCTTGTATTAATGTGAATGTGAATATGGGAAAGGGCCCTGATTTAATAAATGTGATTAGGTGTTGAAATGGCATTCTGTGCAAAAACAACATGCAAGATAAATCTAAATCCTTTTTATACCCTCAAATAGATTACGGGCCCTCAGGTAAACCACTGATCAAAATCACCACTGCTCTGTGACTCCATTTGTTATAAACTGGCTATGTTTAACATGCTGCTTAATCTTGAGCTTTAAACTTACAATAAAACAAGCAAGTCCAGGGAATTCCTGACATTTTCTATTACATTACAGTCATTTAGCAGACGCTTTTATCCAAAGCGACTTACAATAAGTGTATTCAACATAGGTATTCAAGAGAACTTCTATCAATGCATACCGTAATCTGTGCCTTTGATGTTGCACAGGGACATATCTGATTAACTTATTTCAACAAACTAATATCTAGTGACAATATTTTAGTGACTTTCAACCAATATCTTTTGTTCTAAATAACAAAAGGTTAACCCACAATGCATTGTATGTTGGAGTATAAAGTCAAATTTTTTCCTTGACCTATTTGTTTGTTGTTGATTTGTCAAATGTTGACATCACCCACTCAGTTGTGCAAATGAAAGTGCATTAAGATATGGGACTTGGCAAGTCTGCATGACTAGAATAAGAACTCTTAGCCAAATGTGTTCTGCCACACTTTGGGCCCCACCCAAAATATCTGATGGGCACATGAATTACCTAAATCCTCTACTTCATTAGCACGCCAAGGTTATGGTTTGCCAAAATTCTGTAACAATTCTTCTGTTAATTTCACATGCTTCCATGTGAACATTTAGATGAGATTAGATTGGCTGTGAGTAAGAGACCTTAAAATTCTAAATAGTGTGAAATTCCACCGAATTTTACTTTAAATACACTTGGAAGGAGCATATTTAAAGATTCAAAAGGACCACAATGTGTTTGACTATAATTGTGTTTTTCAATGTCCTTGCACAAACCTATTAAAAGTTTGACTGCATTTCTCAATAACTGGAACTACACCAGGGCCTAATGTGAAATTGGTGAAATGGATGCTGTATCTATAGGCTCATAATAACCACCGCTTCTTTATTATAAATGCCAACAACTGAAGAGTGCAGTTCTGTGGTTAACTAAGAAATAAACCAACATTTATTTGGTACACAATTCAAATTAATATAATAAATACTCAGCAGCTTGGAGCATACATGTGGTCAAGGACAAGTCTGATTGTGCTGCCTGATAGCTGATTGCGACAATCCATGGCCAAATTTCATTACCAATTATTTTACTCATTTGTTGCTTTTCTCTGCTTAAAATGTTTTATCTGTAGCTGAGGAATGCTCTCGAAAACTCTTCAATAGTTATAGGATATACTGATATGTAATGTAGAACAGAGTAGGTGCTGATTGCACCTGATACTATATAATAGCTCTTACTCATTTGTGCTTCATAAATAAGCAATGAACGCTAACATTGCGTGCTGTCACTACTCCATGCACAAAAGGAAACAGGAGCACTGAGAAAGAATTCAATTTACAAAAGTAAATCTATGAAGTTGAAGACTAACTAGTAACAAAACCTATATGCTGCTATGGTTGAATTGTGAACTCAGCAGAAAAGCTGCTTAAATCCACCTTCAACAACGTCGTAAAATATTTCAAAATGATTCTTAAAGCACAACAATTGATGTTGCAGTGTCAGATGCAGGGTTCGTATATATCACAAAGGATCCTGGTCCACTTAAACAAGTCAAACATCTGAAAATACTCCAACGCACTGTCGTCTGCACCGCTGGCTTCATGTGGGTATGCTATACATATCAAGACACTTTGTTAGCACCCTCACTTGAACTGCATGGGATCTCAGTATTGGGCAACATGTTAAAAGCTGCTGCAGCATCTGCTGCCTGTGAGGCAGAATTTTGTCACTGGAAAGTTGTTGATGATGACACTTAGTCCCATGGACCCTATTAATAAATATACGGTGACTTGTCAGTGACAAAATAAATATGGCTGACGATACAAAGAAAGAGAAAAAGCTGAATTACAATCATTGAACTACAATCAAAGTGCTTACTTATATTTTTATACATGAATGTGGTAAATTTAAATTGTTAATATGCTTATCCCCGTTAAGGTATCATTATTACAATATTTCTATTATATATTTGTTTATAGATTATAGGCTACTATATTTCAGCTTGCAACAGCCATTTAGCAAATGATAAAGTGGTGCAACTATTCAGAAAATCTGAAGGATATCATGCTTTTTCAAGGTTTTAGAAGATTCTCAACTTCTCTAAGGCTCATAAAGCCCTTTCAAAATCAGGTGGAACATTTAAAAAGAACATTGTGTCGGATCTACATGTTTTTCACCAAGCAGTGATGTGTGCGAGTTGACAATCTGTCTCTCTGAAACCACATCACAAAATAGATAGATAACTAAATAAAAATGCTGTTTGGTTGTCAGTGTTGCGACATATTGGGTTAGAGCGAACAACTCCAAACAAAAACAAAAACTGTTGCAGCAGTGAGGAAAAATATGTTCTTCCAATGCTGTTATTTCACATTTGATGCTTTTTTACTTAGTTTGCTTACTCTGTTTGCTTTTGATGATGATTTCCCATGATAAATTGTACGTACTGTATTTCCCAAGGTGCACAGCATGAGGCCGTCGCAGGGTGACAGGGAGTTGAAAGCGGCTAATGTTGCTGTCAATCGAAAATCACTTGAGCATTTGAGGGGATGACCCTTAGGAGGAAGTAACATGGCTGGAAGAGATTAGCTGATCACAGTCAGAGAAAACATTCCCTAGATGTTTTTTTTCTGTTTCATAAGCACGTTAGATCTTATAAAGCACCAATAGCAGGAGAGCTCTCTAGATAGCACAACCATCAATAGTGCAACAAAACATCTGCGGAAAGAGCCATCACAGCACTGGACACAATGATTCCTTGATATTGGTCATTGTAAGTGGCATCTGAATCACAATCATATAAATATAGTTTGCTCCTGATATTTTGCCACTGTGACTGCATTTTAGCATACTTCACTGAGGACGTGCTGTCAATGAATTTAATCTGTAAAGCTTTTTGTAGATGTAGACATTTTCTGCACTTTTTGTCATGAGCTCATCCTCTCACAATAGCTTACATATTTTTATCAGTTCCTCATAGAGAGGTTTATATATTGTAGTGAAATGATTGCATCTCCATTGCAAACTGTCAAAAAACATTGTAATAATCATCTTGTGTCACAATTAAGGGAGTATACAGCTAAGGCCTTTAGATCTCACTCTTAATACATACAGGGCTGAGTGTAATTTGTTTGTCTTTCATATTGTAATTCTCTACTGGCCGTTTTGTTGTGACAACAAATTGATGTCCTATGCAGTTAGATAGTTAGAAAAACAATGACTAAAGGTGGAAAATGAGGTTAAACACACATATTTCCCATGAGAGAATCTTCCAATTCTCCATTTCGTGTTTCCACAGCTCCAATTAACAGCTTTGGCACCAATTAGTAAAATCAAGCCTTCCCTGACACAAAATCCATGGGGTTATATGTGTCAAGAACCAGTGCTTGAGTTGTAAAAAAACAAGTTAGCAAACTAGGCGTAGATCTCAGTTGGGAATAATTGGGGCGATGAGGATGTATTGTTGTTGTATGTGTTTTTTATTCCCTTTTGACTGTCATTTTGCACATACCCTTCTAAATACCCAATGGCAAAACAACATAATTTGCAGATACATTTCAGTAAATTCTTTCTTGAGCATGCATGGTTTGAAACGCATTCCTGACTCTTTCCTATAAAAAAAAAAAAGAAGCACCAATACGTGGAGCAGTTTTCATCTCTCCTGCTTTGTCTTCCACACTCTCTCCCAGATTCATCTCCTCTTAAGCATCCTCTTAGTATAATGAGGTGTATAGCTCTAGATATGGCAAGAGTATCAATCTGAAATGCACAGACAACCTGCAGGCCTTGCCCAAAGCTAACATGTTTATTAGAATGCCAGGGATAACAAATGACTTAACATGCTTCCCTCTTTAATAACCCTGTACACCTACAAGATAACAATAACAGAGATGCCACACTGAGTGCTCCTTAATTCAATTAAAAAAGCATGGACGATGAGCATGCCGTGTAAAAAGAAGTCCTTGAGGCAGTGATAAACTTCTAGCTGAACATTTCTGTGAGAGATACCAAATGGACATTCTATGTGAATCTTGTGCTTTAAAGGGAGGCTGATTCAGAAACAGAGAAGTCTCATTTCAGTAAATTTGTACTTTTCTTCTACAGGAATAATTGTTTTGAAAGCATTTTTGCACATTTTTATAATTGTGCATATTAACAGTTCAATGTGCACAGTGTGTAGAAAATGTGTAGGTAAGAGTCTTTAGTGGCTTGTTCGATTCTCTACCTGGTATGTTTAGTTGAATGCCTACTTCGTGTCAAGGGAGTAATACTCATTCACAGGTTTGATTGACATGTTTCTTTGAATTGCTTGTGAACTTGGATGTAGTTGATAACCTATTACTTTTCTAAATGGAAAAATTGCACTGATCATTATAGTGTCCTCGGAACAAAACGTGGTTGTATATAAAGGTGTTCTTACACAGACTGATACATCCAAGTTTAAGCTGTGTCTCTTCATAAATGGACTATGTGAAGTGAACAAGAGTTGTCCAAGTTCATTGAATCCCCTGGCTTTAGTAATATACTACAAAGTGGTAGTGAAAGACTGGACTATGGAATATAAACACTTCAAAAAAACATCTGCTGCCCTATGCAATAATTTAACTAATATAAGAATGTTACAACGGGCGACTGGGCAGGCGGTGTTGAATGGTTCAGGAACACTGGACAGGTTCCATGTTAGGGTTATTGCACCTCAACTCCACCCAGCCAAAGACCTGGAAAACACACAAACACAGTACCAGGGCAACAGGACTCTGGGGCCGTCACAAAGGACAACATCATAGCTAAAATAGAAGACCTCAAGCTGTTGTGTCACAGTCGGATGCTTTGTATGCCCATCCATCCATGTATCCATCCTCCCTGACCTACTCCCTGCCTTCTGTGTAAGATCATCAAGCTACTTAACTTAACTGAAGCTTCTTTGTTTATGTTCTCAACTGAACATAAACAAAGAAGCTTTTTGAAGAACAATTGACCATTGTTGCTATATTCCAAGTAAACAGCCCATAAACATAGATTTGCCCTCAAGATTGTAGCTGCCCCAAAACATGAGTTGTTGTTTTTTTTGGGCCGTTTAGATATCCCTTGATTTATTTGAAAAAAAATACTCCTCAAATTCTTGTCTGCACTAAAGCGAGAGTGTGCGCTGCAAACCAAACGAGGCAATCCTTCTGGCAAAAAGTTGTGATGAGCGGGTGACAAGGAGCGCGACTTCCCATTTTCAATTATAACGTAGTGTTGCTTATGTAAATACACGAAATAATGGATTAAATATTGTCATTTAACTTTCAGCAGACTTGTCAGCTACAAAGCACATGTCTTATACTGCGCAAATTCTTTGGTAAAATAGAATAGTTTGGTTCATGCGTCTGCATCTACTTTGTTTGTCTCATGCTGAACTGACTGGATTTTGCCGAAATCTGAATAAATGTATGTTTCGTACTCTTTGATGTAGTAAGAAGTGGACGTAGTCCCCGTCACATCACCCATTGGTTTGTGGACTGCCGTCATGAAGCCTAGAGCTCGGCATTTGGTCATCGCAATCTTTTTTGGTTCTCATCTGGTTCTTTTTTTTGGAACCAGATGTGAAGCGAGAAGATGGAGCTACATACAACTTAATGTGAATAGGACATTTTTAGCGACCAGATGTTGCTATTAACTTTCATGAACTGAAACACACTGTGAAAAGGTTAAAGTTCAAAAATCAAGACACAAACAACTCCCAGACCGGACAATGTTGTGTTAGCAGTCTGTCATTAACAAAGTAGCCACATCCTAAAGCATACCCTGCTTTAGGGTCTATTTTACTCTAAAATTGACTGTATTGAAGAAGTCTTGAATCTAGCAATTGAGACCTTTAACTCTTGTTTACAAAGTTTACTGAGGTAATAATCCATTGAGAAGTCGAGTCATTTTCTCACTGATTTCTATACAATCAAGCTTCTTTTTGCAACCAGACAAGTCATCCCTGATGGCTATTGGAAAAAGAATGCAGGTTTAAGGCACTTACGCATTGGCTTCACTTTACAGACCCAGGGGTTGCCGCCTGGGTCTCAACACCCTTTTTTCAAAACCTCACATAATGATCCATCGGGTGGGCAAGAGCTATAAGGCATCAGGTAGCATTTATGCTATCTCTCTTTATGTCTACAAAGACTAACGGCCATGCTGCCAAAAGGATTAAGAAATATAGAAGCACAGATATCCTATAACACAACAGCTTTTTCTCAAAGCTTTAAAGCTTTTAAGATGCGAAAACTACTGACCCTTGCCAGTTGCAAATAGGCTTAATTTCAATAAATGTATTGGCAGAGACACAGAGGGTGAAACAAGTCTGCATTTGTAGTGTGGTAAAGGTCACTGATAATTACAACATTAATTAATAGTGACCCTGCTGTCTGGCTGACCGTCTGTCTTCCTGCAACATGTTAATCATTTTAATGTATACAAAGTATTCTCTCTTTCTCCCTCTCTTTGTCATACAGGTGCACAGCTGGGAGGACAGAGAGAGTTATAGGCTACAATAGCAATAGCCACTTTTTGCACATTTTCTCTTAGATATAGAGTAAACAAAGACATCATGCGATTTCTGGATTCCGTTCCACACATATGCACTCCTGTGTCCGCCTGACTCTCTCCAAGTTGAATTCATAGAAGCGTATCCCCATCCAAGATCCTGGCCCTCTCACTAATGTTTCTCCTTGTCAGAGACAAAGAGGTTTTAAGACTGGAGGATTTGGCAGGCTCTACCAGTTGCAGGCAATATTTCAACCCATCCATCTAGCTAGGATAATAGAGTGTCCTTGCCTTTCAACGCCTGGAGGAGTGACCAGTTATCACAAGCCACCAGCTCCGTTGTTAATAAAACAGGGGATGGGAGGATCGAGTTGAGGAGGATAAAAAGAAAGAAGGACGGAGGGAAGGGTAGAGGAGAAATGGCCAAATGTTATTTTGACAGAGGCCTCGCAAAGGTGAAGCTGAACGGGGTTACCGAGCTGGCAGGAGTTCTCTTTTAACATCTTAGCTTTGGTTTGTGTGAAGATAAATTTAGTCCCCTCACATCCCTCTTCAGACCATGAAGAGGGGAGGAGTGAGGAAGTGAGGAGAGGGGAGATGAGGAGAATTGGAGTGGAGAGGTGGGGCACGCAGTGTTAGGCTAATGGCCAAACTGACCTTCAGAGAAAGTCAGACAGTGAGAAGAGTAAGTAGTGTGTCATACAAAGCCAGTGCGGATTAATCCAGGTCGTTGCCATTACTCCTGACTTCACTAAGATGATTCGAGGCAGTTAACCATTTTCCACTCTGTAAAGAAAATATCTTCTTAAGTATGAGTATGTTTAATTGTGGATGTTATATTATTGCTTTGACTAGTTAGTGTGACAATGCTCACCATCCGCAACAGTCTGTGACCACGCTAGCTTCGCAACCATGCAAGATGCAGTCAAAAACCTTTAAAGATGTGTAGTTGAGATCAGAATGAAGCTTGAATACAAAGATGGGTGTGGTCCAAGCAAGGGCGCTGGATGTAGGGGATAGGAAGTGCGGAAGGGCCCTTTTCATTCCCCACATTATCTGCTGTCTTATTGGCCCCTGGGGAAGTATTTTATCATGAAAAGTACAAAAACCCTTAACAGTCTAACCAAATGGAGGTATACAATAAAGCAGTATTTTATGAATAGTTGTCACGTGTTTTTTTTTCAACTGACACAATGGATGTTGATGCACAGTGCAAGCATTCATGGGTCGAACACTGTGCATCTGTCTCCAATAACCACCACCATACATAAATATGTCATAAGCAACAGTGTGTATGACTCCGCCCTCATGGATTTTTATTGATTACTCTGTGTGTGTTGGACAACTGGAATCACATATGCAATATAAGACACAACATAGATGATGAGGGATTGGATAAGAGTATTACAACCAATGCGAAGAAAAGTGTGAGTGTGGGTTTTTTATGTGTGCTTTGCAGTGCTGAAAAAAAAGGAAAAGAGAACAAAAATACTGCCTACTGTTGAGACAGCTTGTACTATTTAGTAATTGCTGAATGTAAACACATTTAGCTTTCCCAAGGCAAAACTCCTTGGCTTAATTTCAATACTTTTAGCTAGCTTATATTCTACCATAATAAGACAATAACACATAGTGTTTCTCATGAATATAATATTGGTGTTCAAGAAGCAGAAAGGCAGACTAAAGCATAGTAATGTACTGTATAGAGGCGTTATCATTTGGAGTTTAAGAAAAGAGCAACATCGGTTTCATAAAAAGTAATAACACCCCTGGCCTTTCCTCTTCCCTGTGGTTTTATCACATTTTCCACTCTGCGACATAGTCTCAGGAAAACATGCACAATGACAGTTGCACCTTTCTTCGGATCACTGTTGAATCTCACCTTCAAGTTTCCTTGTCAACAGAGCCTGTAAAACATGCAGCAGTTTCCAAATCCGAACAGAAAAGCTTTGCTGCAGTAAAAAACATCCCGTACAAAGGCTACCGTGGTCTAGAATGGTGATTTCTTTAACTTGGTTCACAGAAGACTATTCAAAATGGTAACATAAGCTTGATGCATACTGTGCGGCAAGGCAATATCCAATATAGGGGCTCAGAGAGAGTCCTTGGTAATAGTAAAGAATTCAAAAGAAGCATCTTCTGAAATATCCACATTCCTAAATACAGAAATCGCAAAAATCTATTTTCTTAAAAATTTTTTAGAGGCATCCCGTCTTAGAGCTTGGAAAGTATTTCATGTAGCACATTATTTCTTTTATAAAAAGTAGCAATTACTGTGAAAGATCAAAAAGATGACCTCTAAAAAAGAAAATTTATGCCACTTCTTCTGGTTGTGAATGATTCATATACAAATCCCAAAAGAAATCAAATATAGAAAAAAGCACCAATAGCAAGGGAACATGTCAAACCAAACTGGGACTACTACTGGCAAATGTGCCAATCAGCAGCAAGATGCATCATACATTAACAATACATTAGATGTGTGATGTAGCAAATATGGCCTTTTAGAGTTTGAAACTTTGTCCTTGAATTATGTTAAAACACAAGAAAAACAGTTCCATAATGCATAAGATGTTGGAATTGACACTGTACCACATTTAGTTACAGTTCATAACATGATAATGCCCATCATTATCATTATCATTGGCCAAGCTTTTGAGACCCAGAATCACAGAACAGCGGTCTAAATCTAAATCTGAAAATGAATCGTAAAGAAGAATTTAAGAGTTTTGCAGCTCCAAAACTGTGTAGTTTACGAATTGAAGTAAAAAGTAGTAATACTGGCTATTGCATTTCCAAACTACCTGACGTCACCTTTGTGGTCTCAGCTCAGACCCGTAGATGATTTACTGTACATGGAGCACTCAATCACAGTGTCTTAAAAGGTCCAAATACTGTCAACATTAATGGCTACAAGTTTCCAGCTTGGTCAATGAGCACATTTTAAAAAGTAATGCATTTACCATAAAAGTAAACCACGTAACCGTGTTCATCATTGGCTCCTCTGCAGCCTCCACAGTGACACCTACAAGGATTTTTCTTGACAACTTGCCTAATGTCACCTTGCACTGCTCGCCAAACTGCACCGTTACTGTATGAACAGTAGAAGTGATTGTGATAGGATGTGTCACTTTTTAAGGTCACAGTTTTACAAAAACCTCTCTCCATATTCTGGAAACTAAAACCCAAAAAGCTATTTCATCTCCTACAGTACAGAGTAACGGCATGTGTCTCTCTCTAATGGTGTGAAAAAAAATATGTCAAGAGGTGGTGAGCATAATTTCCTTCCCCCCTTCATTTTTACCACACATATTTTGTTTTCAATGACATTACGTAACATTCAATTCAAATTGCCATTTAAAGGTTGGTAATCAAAGCTGATTAAACCTACGCAAGCACGTTGAACTGCATGCATCTCAGAAAGTTGTTCTCTCTGTTAGCTCAGATGTTTCTTCAAACTGAAATACCTGCTTGTAAAGCTAGAACAGAGCATGCTTACACTGCTCATGCACATCGTGTAACCAAAAGTTGTCATTTGTCTTACTTTTTTAACAAAAAAAAGAAGTAGCTTAAGCTATAGTCACACTCTGTTCTTATATTGAAAATTTAAAGAAAGAGAAGTTCATGTATCATAGTTTATTTTCAGTGGCATAAGAGAAAATCCTCACGGGCATACAGCTTTGATTGTTTTGGATTCCCTGCACGTCAATATTGTAATACATTTGGAAACTCCAACGTTCCAGACACTGGTAATAAATATACATGGCAGTACATATATTGATCTCTTTGAGTCTGGGGAACATGGAAAAACTCCCAATAAATCAGTCGGTCATATGCAGTCTACAAGGTGACTTTTCCCAGTTTTTCTATAGGCTATTTATCCTGCCCGAAAAACAACATATGTAGAGAATGCCATTTGTTGTGTGTTGGGACGAGATTACATGATTAACTCAAGCATCTGTTCCAGTGCACATGATTTTAGCATGGTATTAAACAGTTAACGAAAGGAAGGTGCTAGTGTGAACTGCTCAACAGAAAGCCCAGAGATTCACCAACCATGGGAGGGCGTAATTTCAGCCAGCTGTGCCTTTTCACGTTAGTTCTTGCTGCTTTCCCCACCCCTCCCTCACGATGCAACTCCCTGATGCACTACGAATGACAGAGGAAAGGAAATTATCGAACACCAATACAATGAAGCTGTCTGGTAACTTAATAGGGCTGCTGAGTAGGGGCGCTGTGGCCATCTTGCTTTGAGGCGATAATGAGAGTCATCATTCCCTCTTGGGCTGGAAGAAAGGGGCCTCCTCTGTGGTGATGGTGTGTGCAAGTGTATGTGTTTTTGTGTGTGAGTGTGTGAGTGTGTGTTTGTGTGTGTGTATACGTGTGTGTGTGTGTGCACATGCATGTGTTTGTCTTTGAGCTTTTTTAGTCCATTGAGGCCCAATAAGCAAACAGCGCTGTGCTTTAACGAAGCCAGAGAGATCTCCTGTTGAATACAGCTTGGGAGAGATCTCTGAGAAATTCTGTTCATTAAATCAGACTAAAGTCCAAATATTGACTGTAGGGAGACACAACACATAGACTGTCCCATATATCTTATTACAGCTCCCTCAACCATTTATATGTTTGGGGAGTATGAAAGAAAGATGTCTCAGAGCGAAGATGAAAGTCACATTTGCTAATGGAACTTAACATGAATTGTGATCTAATAAGAGAAGCCGCAATGACGTAGTCGCACAAGCGACAAGGGGCTGTGTTACCAGCGGACTGGTAACAAAAGATTTTCTTTTTTCCTGTTAATTCAAATCACCTATGGGGTTTCCTTTTGATGAAATCGCATAAATTCAGGAACAATGTCTCCAAGCCGCTTCATGGACATTAAAGGGGTTCCTGAGGGATACCATCTGAGATATTTACATGTTGAACTACTGCATCTGTAACATTCTGATTAATTGTATCATTAGAGAGACAGGAAAAGAGAGAAAGGAGGAGAGAAAAAAAAGAAAGAGTCAGTTTTGCAGCACTCACAGTGTAGAGCAGGCTGCCAGAGGAACTTAACAGTAAGATTGTTCTATGCTTGCTTTCACTTTGTGACCAGGATTCTGTGAGTTTAACATAGTCAAACTTGGCCTGAGGATAGTATGTGTGACTGTGTAGAGGGGCAGGAGAATATGGCAGGCAGAGGTTGAAAAGGTTGATCTTGTGCTCACAGCCAAAAATGTGGGGATGAAGTATTCAGACTTTGCTAGGGTTGGGCAATGACTGCTGAATTGGCATATGACGATGTCCACATCATGATGGCGTCTTATGGGCTACTGCGACTGTATTTATCTGACGACGGATAAGCCTCTAATAAGTCAGTGAATATTTCCTGGCCAAGAATTCCTTTTCCTTGCGCTGCTCACTGTTTACAGTCCGATTAGCAACCTGAAATGCAAGACTGGAGTTGGAGTTGAGAGGGGACGTGTACAATCGGATTGTGGCATTCAATTTCAAACCAATAAAAAGCTAAATTATCGTCAGACAATAGTCAATGCATTTTGAGATTGCATTTAGGCCAATGCGTTCCGCCTCTTTGGCTCTCCACACGAACTGTTTACCTGCAATTAACCAAAGCCTGCTCCAATGTGATTAGTCAATACTACTCAGACTACAAACAGAAACCATAATTGCTTCCGATACCAAAATCTTGTCCCGTTGTCTGCAGATTCTGCATAAAAGAATGAATGTGGAATCTGTTTATAGAGATTATAAACATAGCAGTCTATTCATATCAAATAAAGCTGTTTACCAAGCACGTTCACAGAAAGAAGTTGTGGCTCTCTACTCCCATAATGCATGCACATTGGAGTATTTCTCTCAGCCGGTTGATCCCAGCTCAGGGGAGTTTAGGTAGGAGGGACTTCACTCCCCTGTGTTTACATTGTGTCTATACCTCCGTCTTGTTAGCTTTTCCCTTTTGTTGATGTTGGACCCAAGGGAGCACAACAGGTAATGAATTTTTAATGTAGATAAATCTAAGACTATGACTAATGAGAATATAACTGCAAGGCAATGATTTGTTGAACAACATGTTATGATACAGTTTTCTCCATTAGACTTTATAAAAAATGACAAATATATCCCACAATGCCCTGGCACAATGTCAAATTCACGGATCAATACTGTTTGCATATTTGTATATATGTATTTATAAAGTATTCGTATTTGTAAGCTAGAATTGATTTTTAGCGGTTCAGAATCTTTGCCCTTATTTGTTATGTATATTACAATCACTCAGCTATAGTTCACAGATCAATAACATCAGGGCAGCATAAAATATGCCTGAAAATGAGTATATTAAATATAGTTAGACTAATAATAAAAAATAAAAAAAGGTCCCCATGTTGATATACTGTAGTTGATAACAGAGAGTAAGAAAAACTGACATCGTTGAGATTCACCAGTGTGCAAGCAAACCTCCACCAACCCCCAGATGACTATCAAGCACTGTGTTTTTTAAGCATGGAGGTAATGAGACAAATACGTATTACTCAACTAGAAATGGCATGAATATTAGCATTGCATTAGGCTGTGAATTTAATGATGTTGTGGGTACAATGTCACAGTAACTAAGAGGCATAATATACTTATAACATTTTATAGGAAAGATGGAGAAGATATGGAGAGAGCAGAGTCCGTGTCAGTTCAGTGTCTAATGTAGAAGCATGCCTAAACGTAGATGGAGTCATGAATGACAAAATGATAGTGAATCTAACAAGTCATAACTGAGCTTAACATGCCATTGCGTGGGATGGTGAAGTAAATTGCTGTACAACATAATTTGAGTTTATTAAAAGTAATGACTGGTAGTAATGACTGGTATTAAGTGAAGCTATGGTGATCGTTTAGTGAGAAACGGGACCGTTAGTACTCACTAAAGGGGTGCAAGGGGTCCAATATTCAGGGTTCAGCTCGGCTCGCGGACGGAGGTCCAGATATTCAGGGTTCAGTTCAGTTCGGGCACGTGTTAATGTCCCCTTCAAGATTGGAAGAAAAAGTCTGTTAGTTTTTGCTTGGTTTTTCGTTCGTTTGTCATTTGTGGATGAAGACTTGTCAGCTGTAACAGCTCACAAACACAACATATTTGTATGGATTATCCCTCTGGTGCCAAGAAAAATAAACGTTAAATTTGTTATTAAACCTGTTTAACTCCCCTCAAATGAGCTTGATTCTGTACTGTCTTTACTGTCTTTTCATTGAATAAAGATATACGATTAGCGAAAAATCATTATCCATAATGACTATTCACAGTAGAGCGATTAAAGCATGCCAATTCAACATTCCACAACAAATTTCCTCAAAGAATTCCTGTAAAATGGAGAGCAACTTATATTCCAAATGAGGTTAGAATCCAGTTTTCCATGCCCTGTGGCACAAATGACAGGCCAGTGGAATAGACTGAATCTGTTGGGCCCCATGAGGTCTATGATGTATACTGTAATTATCTGCTGATTCTCAAAATGGCTGTGTGTAATGAGGCTATGCTGCATGAAGCCCCAGGCATAAATCACTGTCTTTAACTGACTTCCAGATGACCAACAACACCACGGAGCAGAAGCAGAGAGAACGGAGGGAACGGAGGGAATGGGTTATCTGGGCGGCAGCACTATATACTGTAGCATCCGACTTGTGCTTCTTATCAGCAAAGGCCATATTGTAAGCGGAACTTGCTTACTTAAGACAGTTTTCGGTCCCCTAAAAATAGTCAGCCCGCTTGCATTTATTCTCAGTCATTTATCCGTTTAGAGCATGTCTACGAAAATATTAACTGCTTGCAGCTTTATTTAACTATGCAACACAGGTGGAGACTTTTTACTGACGCTGTGTTCGGCTCAGCTATGTTGAATGGCACCATGCCAGTCAATCTGTCAGACTGTCTGCTGTCACTGGCATGAAACTGTTTCCATCGTCTGACTCACATACACAAACATAAACAGATAAACAACTACCATCCCCACCACAAGACACACAGGCTCAGTTAACAGTTATTTAAAGGAGTATTACTGGACCGTATACAGAATTGGATTGATTGTAACATACACTTCAATTCAACAGGATACAACAGCATCATCACGTTTCTCCCCAAAATAATATAATAAATAATGCCAGCCTTGGTGGGAACATTGCCATCAGCAAAAAACAAAAGGGAAGAGGACTGTTGTTTTATTACTGTGGCCGTTGCAATGCCAATTGGCATTTGAATTTTGGATTTTAAAGATACAATTGGACACTAACACCATGCCAAATTTGGCAATTGTTTTTCTAAGCCTTGTGTCATATTCAGGTGGCTGTTCATCTTACTTGAGGTGTGTTTTTCTGGTATGACTTTCAGTGTTAAAAACACTATGCCCTCACAAATTCTTCCAATTATTGGCGGAAGCTGAGGGAAATAGGTGAAAGAGAGGTAGAGCAATACTTGGAACCTTTATCTCATTATGCGTCGTCTTAATATATTCCACTTGTCTGTCACTCTAATTAATGGCGGTCCATCTCCATAAACCGCTCAGAATGTGAGATTAGTTATTAGTACCTAGGTGTTTATCACCGGTGGGATAAGTGACAGAGAGAGGAGAAGTGAGAGTTGGCAACATTATAATTGATCATTTTTCCGTCCACAATGTCAGAGTGATCCTTGGTTGCGGTGTGTAATACTGTCAAAGCTGACAACAAAACTAAGGGTGCATAAATGAAACAGGTTATAGAGATTGATTGACTGCTGGCAGTTACATGAGGTTTCAGTAACTTTCCATTAGCTGAAAATGCAAAAGTAGAACGTTTTGGATCGAAATGTTGCAGTGAAAGAAAAACGGGTATTTAAAGTGAGGGTCTACTTTTGATATGTTCAGCAGTTCGCCCATCTTTCCTCTTCATTTACCTGAAATTCCCATAAAAATTGATATCTGGAATTAACATGAACTGTCAGGCAACGAGATGTATTTAAACATATAGAAGTTCTGCCCAAAACATACTGCTGAATGGTAAATAGTGGTGAAGGTAATTTGGTCTCTTGGGGGTGAAATTGATTTGGTTTCCAATTTAATTGAAGCGGTACAGAGGCTGAAGGGACTGCTGAGGGTAGCATGACTGATGGAGAGTCCCACATTGAAAGTACTCCAGAAATGTACAGTGCCGTTGAGGGGACATTTGCAATACAAATGGAGAACAAAATGAGACTGAAATTGAACCAGTAGCGCATCATAATGCAGTCTGAACAGCCTATGGCTACTGACGTTTGGTAATTCTGTGGCTAGAGGCACGTTGTATCTATGCTACAGTGGAGAAGGGTTTGAGGAATTCATTTTCAGATGGTGTGAGTGGGACTGGCATTCGTCATGACCAGTTATAACACAACAGTCTGGACATTAAAGCCCCCTCCCAAAAAGAAGCAGATTTTGTCCTCTGTGGGAGATGATGAAGCTTTGTGACAAATGAATATATGGCACCTTATATTTGTGTGGGAGGATATACAGTTACACATTTTCTTACTGTGTTATTCATGTCCCAGAGAAACCATTGCTCAATACATGAACAGGTTAACTGATATTAGAAAAAGAGCCAGTCTGGACTGGTGGTGGACAGCAGGGACAGGGGGGGGGGGGGGCATCCACCAGCCATTTCCTGACATCTTCAGAGGGTGCTGACACTTCCACAGTTCTCATTTCACACATCCCAGTGCACAATTTGGTGGATGACAGTCATTCGCGCCACAAACACATTTATGCATGAATACATACTGGAGAAAAAGAAATGTCACATTTTTAGACAAGACGTGTTACAAGTATAGGTGTGATTAGCTGAGCCATACAAGCTGAAAAAATCCACAAGAAAACCTTCACACCTTCATATGTATACCTGCTCCACCTGTGCAGGGCTACTGGAGCCCATTCCAGCATGCACTGGGCAGGAGACAGGGTACACACTGGGAATTTTGCCATTCTGTTGCAGGGCTAGCACACGTCGATAGACAATGTTATCCATGTCTATGGGCAATTTAGAGTTTGCAGTTTTGCTAAACTGTTAGTCATTTAACTGCGGTAGGAGAGTGGTGCACATGAAACGCAACTTGATTCAAACCCAGAAACCCTTTGCTGTTAAATGATAGTTCAAACCACAGAGCCACTGTCCTACGTACTGCACCTCTCTTTCAGACTGAATAGAGTCAAGTTCATAGTGAGTCACCAAATTACCAAATGGGCATGAGTAGGAAAACACTCTACGACCATGTGGCTTTGTCAGCACAAAGCTCAGCCATGTGTCATCATGTGATTAGAGCTCTGGGTGTTCATGCCAAATTGAGTCTAGTTCCATTATCTCTGTGTCCCAAAAGTGTTTCCCATAGATGAGTGTCTCCTCAAAACTCTAAGCATTTGTACTGTAGCACATAAAGGACATGTTGTTAGCTGTTCTTCGGGAGGGACCCACTTTATATTTTGTTGAGATTTAGCTGGTGTTAGTATGCAGGACAAATGTGCTCACTGTAAGTTGCTTTGAACAAAAAAAATATTTTAAATGAAATTACAGGTGTATTAAGTATTACAATACAGTAGCTGTAAAAGTTCATGTTTGTCACAAGCAATTAGTGTTGCTTCGGATCACATTGGTGCCCCTTAAGAAGATGAACTTGTATGACCAATATGTAAAGGTGAGAATAACATCCTGCTGAAAGTCGCAGTGGGCCCGTGCAGCTACTCTGTTGAACGTGTTTGTACACTGTAAGCTGAAAAGATGAGTTTCATTAGGGGGATAAAACACTTTAATCAGCTTTACCATTAGTCTTCCCCTGCCAAGCCCTCCTTGTCACAGTAGTCCTTTAGTTCTGTTTAATTACCTTAGAGATACCACTGTATGCACTCTTCCTTGACATAACAGGACAACATTCATTTCTCAACAAGTGTTGTGCGTTTGTGTGTGTGCTGCTAAGAATAGAACATGATGTTTATCTTGTGACTAGTGGTAAGGCTCCGGAGGGGAAAGAAATGATACAGGGCGTGTTGTGTGGATGACTTATCTCAGCTCTTCGATCATTACTCATTTACTTAGCCATTTATTTTGTTAACTAATCACATCAGTATATTAAGACAATAAGTTTATTATTATGTAACATTTTAATAAGAAAATAACTTTTTTATGAAATGGATGTGAAGTTGTGGAATTTATAACTGGAGAACAAAGACAACTAATTAGAGTCTTCTGAACAGATAATAAACAACAAAGCCAAAATTAAACTTAGAGTAGTGTTAATAGTTTACACCTAAAGCAGAATAAAACCAATCACAGCATCATCTGACTTGTCTCTGGATATTGCCCAATATGGGTTAATATATTAAGCCTTAATCGCCCTGTGCTGGCACGGCTGTCTCCTGAAGTTTAAATGAGCCCATAAAGTGTTCCTGTGTGGGGAATCCTCCTTTGGACACCAGGTGGAGATCAGCTGAGCAGCAACCCCTAAACCAATATTTTGCCCAATGCACAGATGGGGTGCTGTTGGAGGATTTTGTAGTTTGGTTGCAAGGAAAGGCAAAGTTCTCAATGGAAAGAAAATGGAATGCAAGGAAGGAAATCGGGGATGATTAGAAAATGAGAGCGCACAAGAGAGTATTCATATTAAGCTGTTGAGATGGCTGGGCGAGAAAATCTGTGATTATTATTCTTTTATTTGCAAAGCTATGCTGCAATTGGCCCTTCCTTTGGTGGCGGCATTAAACTTTATGTTTATGGGTCCCAGTGTTAAGCCCATTTCCACGCTCCCCATTCCACACACTAAGTATTGACATTTCATTTAAGTTGACGACAGTGAGGAGGGTATTTTATGACAGAAATGTAATGGAAATGCATGCAGCGGGTATCGCAGTTAAAAAATATCACCCAATTACAAGGGCACGTTGCATAGTTGCAGAGTTAAGAGGGTGTGCATGATGCACCTCGGCTTTGTTCACAAAGAACAAAGGGAGAGGAATTCATCTCAGCACTCCGCCCCTCCACTCCCTCTGCTGCATTAAAACACATACAATGAGAAAATTCTCTAATGAAAAGCCTACTCTGTGTTTGTGAGTGCGACCCGCGAAAAATTATATAGAGCTCATGTTTGATATGATAATTAATAACACAAGTTTAAAAGTGCCCCTGCCACATGCAAATTAACGCAGACACAGCGTCTTAAGTGTGTTCAGCGAGGGGGAAAAAAATAAATGTGATACTCTGGATTGTTAACATGGTTATTCAATGAAGGTGCTTTGTGAGCGAATGGAAAACAAATTAGGTTAAAGTCTTGTGACAAGATAAATAAAGCCTTGATCAATTAAGTTGAAAAAAGACGGCGGTCCGGCACTCAATGGGGGCAGCCTTGCTGTTACAGTTTCATTCTTGAGCCACAGAGAAGCATTGATTCTCCCTGGCACCCTGTCCTTGTCATTACTGTCGATGCTGAGGCCAGCCCAAACCATTCTCAACAACCGCTAATGGCTTAAAGGAATTGAGCCGGACTTGTAGCAGAATTCTAATAAGCACATTTTATGAATTTGGAGTGCAGGGGCGAGAAGGCAGAACGCTGCACGTTGTCCAGAGAACACAGCGAATGCATTAACAAAAGTAGAGGCCATCTTGCAATGAGATCATACCAGCTGTGGGGGCAAATTGGGCCTTAAGCTTTAGGACCCCACTTCCTACCCACTACTTCAAGCGCCGTATAGGACCACACCCGACTTCCAACACGCCATTCATTTTGATCTCAACTACACACCTGTAAAGTTTAATGACTGCATTTTACACAATTGTGACGCTATCGCTGTGACAAAGTGTCTCCAGGACCATATTCTGCCTTGGAGACACACAAGGTGAAAACAATTTAGCAAACGCTGTCGTGGCTGGCAACAATTCTCTGCCATTACTGCACAGTTGGAACTAAGGCTGAAATTAGATTGAGGTAATAGAGATGCCAGTTTTTCTGATGAAACAGGTTGTAATAGTAATAATTGTAACCTGAATTAACAAACATTTCATCTGATTTAAAAGCTGATTCCTATCAACAACCCAAACTAATATGTGTCATTCGAGTTCAGTTTTCCTTTCTTTCTTATTTTTCTTCTTCGCCCTTCAAATATTCTATAAGAGAGCCTTTCAACCTCCAAGTGAAGAACTTCATCTCACTCTGGGTCTTGTCTGAGCTTCTAGCCTCAGAATAGAGTTACCCAGGGAGTGCTCCCCAAAGGAGCCATGTACAAAAGGAGGAGAAAGTTGTTGCAGAGCAGCACTTTTCCCTGAGATCAGTTTGGTTTTTAGTGGTCAGTCTGTTGAGCACTTTTCTGACCTTAATTTTCTTCTGCAGACGGTAGGTCTTGCTCCCTCTTCTTGAGAAAACAGTATCTTTTTGGATAGTTAAACTCTAGGCATCATTTAGTTTTCCAAATCATCCTTTGACTGTTATTTTGTTCCCCATGCTGAGACAAGTTGTGAGTGCAAAATAACATTAAATCCTTTCTATTATCTTAATTTATCTGCATCTCTAGCTGTAAATATTTATTTCTAATTCAAATAAACATTATGAAAAGTATCTGCTCTCTTTTGAGGCACTAACAGTCACCGTCGGTGTTGAAAAACTTTCTTTTTTCAAACAAGCTAAATATGTTAATTAATCTACTGTCAAACTTAAACTACTACAATCCAAAATTAAAGTAGTTAAAGTTCAGCATAAACAAGAAGGGAAAACAGGTGATCTGATAGAATCCAGTGAGAGAGGGATTGATAGAAACATAACGCTCTGTTTCATTGTAAGAGAAGCAAGTGACAGCTGTTTTACACAGCTCCACAACCGTCCCTACACAACACAGACATTTTCTGTCTGTCTCCTGTATGTCTCTATCCGTCTGCTTCTGTCTTTGTTTCTCCATCTAGTCAAAAGCTCTTTGTTCATTCTGGAACTGCTGCTCTGCTTCAAAAGAGCTCAGCGAATTGAAGGAGCCGTTGCAGTAAGAGAGCTGCGTTTAAGTCAACTGAGCATTCACCCTTGAGGCCGAGTAAAGCTTTTAACCATATAGGTCCAATTTACAAGGCCTGCAGACCCATTCCACCCCGCCCTACTAAATCTAGCACCGGACAATGAAGGGTCGGATAGTTGTAAGAAATAAAAGTAGCCTAAATCCATGGTATTCACTTTGTGAGTATAGGTTACAATGCAAACGGACATCATCTGCCATAATGTAAGAGCTACATAGAATGTGAGACATTATTCTGTAACCTCCTGCTCTGAGCGCATTAAATAACCTCCTTCCTTGAAAAACACTGACTAACAAGATCATGTCCTGTACAGCCTTCAGGTAGGACAGACTGTAAATGTAAACTGAATGGCAACTTCTCTTTTTCTGCGCCAACTTTTTGGGAATTTTTAGCAACAGAAGCAAGAGTGCAGGGCTCCAAGGACGGCAGTGTCGGTTCAAACCACTTTAATCCGGATGGAAGTAAGCTGAAGTGCTTTTTAAACCTCAGTTTAGAGCTAAACAGATAAGCTAACTAAACTGATAAAACATTAAAAAAAGACGGTAATTGCATGCAACATCTTAACGTACTATTGCCTGTGCTACTCACTCATTATCCATGTTATAATGAGTGGCACAGGAGAACATGATACTCAAAACCAAGGAGCCAAAATGTTCCACAACTGCAGGTTGTCGAGTTAACAGCTGAAGTCTGTGCACTTATCAGTAGCCAGCTCCTGGTGACATAATGTAATACGACTATTACTGGATGTATAAAACGTTACACATGTCCTTTACAGTCCTCTAGCCTTAATTGTTGAATGTTCACTCATTAAGTAGAAAAATGTGAACCCGATGAGCCATGTGTGCTCCCACCTGCCTTTCAGACATAACTTGTCCCTGTTAACGTTCTCCTCTGTCTCTCTCTCAAAGAATAACCGTATCAAATCATGAAATGGTAATAATATCGCTGTGAAATTTGCAAGTGGAAGCAGTTGTTTTGTTCTGTGTTTTTTTTTTCTTTCTTTTTCTTATCAGACACTAGTAGTCACAGTTGGGTGCCGAATGTAAGGCGGGTACCCACATGGCTCAAACAAAAGCCTCACGATAAGACACTGATAGTCAATTAAATATTCATCAATTGGTTGAAATGATTCATAGATCTGTGTCTGTCAGCATGCAAATGCTGCCTGAGAATGTTTATGTTTAAGTGGTGGGGAGAGTTACAGCTGATGGAGTGAGAAAATACTCGTATTTGTCAGCACTTTAAGAAATGTGGGACTAGTATAATGGGGGTATGAAGTCTTCTTTTCTTTATTTGAGCGGTCTGTTTTTCAGTGGTTTTAACACTAGAGCAACTTAGAAAGTCATGATGTTCATGCGTGAGGTTATTTATTGTCTCAAAAATGAGAATCCCTAAAGTAGTTATATAAACACTGAACATTTTACATTGCATAGTTCCAGTATATACATTTTTCTATTAGTGGAGTTGGGTGTGTGAGTTGGAGTGGGTCTGGTGGGGAGCAGAGAGAAGCTGTTTCATTTCACACTCACTGATCAAAACATGACATTTCTGTAGACATATGCCAACAGAATAAACATTTTCTTTAGAGGCTGGGTGCACAAGCTAAAGTGATTAAGTATATTAAATGAACAGGAGTTTTCAAGAGTTGCCATTGGCCTAGAGATGTGTTCCTGGCATATAATGTCTGTCAGACATATTTTCTGTCATCAAGCTGTCCAAACCCTTTTCGAAAAGTCCAACAATTATGATATAAATCCCATCCATGCAGTTCTTTTTCTTGCCTAGGGTCAGGTAAAACGATGTTCATCCGTGGAGATGATTGTATTAATTATTTCCTCATGTCTTTAATTGAAACACAGTCCGACAGCTTTGTTAATGGATAGTTTATAGCTTTATTTCTATGTTTTTGTTGGTCCTTATAAACGACAGCGTTTGTATTTTTCTGACGAATGTACACTTAGGTTGGCTGTCTTAATAATTCCCATGCTTACCGGTAAGATGCACAATTGATGCCTTTAAAAAAGTTTAGCAAAAGAAAACTAATTCGGATTGGAAACATGACCGTCATTTTGTATGCTGTATGCACAATGTCTTCTGTGATGACACCAAGGTGAAGTTAGATTATATGGTGGTCCTGTACAATTTTTTTTAGCTGCAGTTTTGAATTGCAGACTGAACTGATTTGCGTTGCTCTCAATGGTCTCCCCAGGATGTTTTGGATACAGAAAGTTTCTTAACAGTCAACATGCACAGAAAAAAAAGAAAACATTCTTACAATTTGAGATGGACTCCGTGCTTGCTGTTGTGCATTCAAATGAGACACTGAGGGGATCATTATCCTTGCTGATGTAAACATCTCTCTCAAGACTGAACTGTATCTGAACATAAGGTATTATAGTTACAGTTAATCACTTGGGAGGAAAGCCTTCCCTGTTTTTTTAGCTATGTCAACATCCACGGCATCTAAAGTTGGTGGGTATGAACTTTATTTGTTTTGGATATAAGTTGCACCATTAATGTGGATTGCACATCGTGAAAGACCCTTGAGATCAATTTTAAAGATGTTTTGCAGTAATTATACATCTTTATCATCAGATGCGTTCCCTTCCACACAGTGTTTCTGTCTCTGAACGTGATGCAAGTCAAACACAGTGATTCCAGTGCTTGCAGGGGGAACATGTAAAAGCTAGCTAGACGGCGGACACATTTGCATGCAAACAATCCTTATTAGTCACGCTGAAGTGACGTTATTTCAACCAGTAACCCAGTTTGCATGCATCATTTGATAGCCATGTTACTTTATTCAGCGGGCTGAGATTCAATTAGATCCAGCCTGCATCATCCTAAAAATCTGATTTAAAAAAATCTGTGATTGTCTGACATTCAGCGACGTTAAGGTATATTTATTGCATTGTTCCATGAATCACAATGCTTATCTTATCTAAAATGTCATAGTAAGGTGATACATACTAATTAAAGTCACTGCATAGTGTGTGATGTGTTTCAGTCAGATTATTTTGTGCATGTTTATGTACTGAATGTGAACTAGAGATGTTGCACTGCACTGTTAACACATTATTTGTTGATGTATACTTAAAAGAAATGGTTATAGTTTAGCTTTTTATAATCATATTATTGCAGATGCATAATCCTCACAAGATGCCATTTGACAGCCTTAAGTATATGCACTTAATTCTGTCTCCAATATTTCTCCTTTTGATGCAGAATAGAGTACAGTAGCATAAACAAATGTCATCCTAAGAGAAATGCTGCAGCTGGAATTAAACAATGACTAAGCAGAAGATTAGATAAGGGGGAACTAGCATAAGATGTAAAGTCATGTTCTAACCTTTGAAGCTACTTTAAGATTTTGAAGGATTTTATACATCACAGATAAGTATCTTGTTAACCATCCTCCAGGGTTTGAATGTCAAAAATACCAAATTTACTGTAATTAAACACTTTCTTATATCAAAGGAGCATCTGCCAGCTTCATCTGTGGGTTGCAGTGCACCTTCTCCTCATGAATATGTAAAGCAACAGTGAACCTGAAAAAAAAAATATATATATATCTACCTAAAGCCGAGGGCCAAAAACAGCCTGGTAATAAATCACAAAGCGATAAGAAATAATATTAGATTCAAATGAGTCAACAGTAGTGCCACATAAGGACATCCACAATTAATAACAGGAGACGTCAGATGTTATCTGCTCTGGTCAATCTCTAATGTCGGGGAATTAGATGAAGTCAAGTGTGACAGCAGAGCTAATGTTCCAGATAGATTATCTCCAGGCTAGCGTCGGCTAACTCAATGGTTCCTGTCAGTGTCACCAAGGTTTACAGCTAGTATAAACCTGCAGGATTTTGAGAATCTAGGGGTTCATGGAAGGAGAAATGGAAGTGAGAGAAAAGATTTAGTAGGTCAGCAGTGCTGCAGATGACTGCCTTGAGAACAGTATTATCACTGTTAGGGTACCAGGTCTGATTTGAGGTGAAAAGGGAGATGCATATATGTTTTTGATGAAGTTAAATCTGCAAACGCATTTTGATATTTCTTAAGAAAGTTTTGGAAGCAGCAATAGTACTACTAATTGCAACCAGAGGTAAAAACAGTACCTTTAGAAACATACTTTGTGCGTTATAACTGTTTTTATGTAATCATTTTGGACAACTATACAATTTTCAATGTGGTTCACTTCATCTTTCAACAGCTTGATCTGTTTTCAGCTTCGCACAGTAAACACTCACAATTTCTGGTCAGGGAAAATACAGTTGAATGTTTCACTTGATATTGCAGTATTGATTCGGCTTCATACTTTAGACAAATGTCTTAGGCCCTAAAGGTAACAAGAGGAAATAAAAAGGGAAAGAAATCACACATCCAAGTTCTCAAAGCCTTTGGGAAGAAATTAAGTTCAGTTAGACTTTAAAAGGGCTGTTAGATGGAAGAAGGCTAGATGTGATTTTGCCATCAACCTTTCACTTGTTCCTCAATCTCCTTTTGCAATAAATTCTAAAAGCTGCAGGTCTCTGGCTCTCCCTCTGTTCTGTGCCATAAAGCAGTTTTCATTGCAATGAATGCAATCCGGCATATTATCCATGAAATCCAACCCTAGAGCTAGGGGATGTGAGAAGCACTGTAGAAAGCTGTAGAGGCTGCCAATCTTCTAATTGTACTACTATCTCATAATTCTTTGTAACATGTCAGAAAAGTGGAGTTGAACATGAAGCACCTTTGAACATTTTCAATAATAATGCAGAAAAAAAGAGCCGGCAAGATATAGCAAATTTTAAGACCCATACAGTCTTAAAACGTGTACCCAACCTAAGATATACCACAAGAAAAAATAAAAGAGAAAAATAACTGATTTGAATCTCTTTTTATAGTTTGTTACAGTGCATGAAACTATGCAGAAAAGAGAGCACAACGATTGTAAAAGACCCTGGACTGAAAATCGCCGGGGCTGGAAAATTCAGGGCATATCTGTCTTGTGGCCACAATACTATGAAATAAAGTAATCATTAAAATGTTGGAGCCACACTCCACTTGCACCTTCATTTAAGGTTATCTGGGGAACTTCTAGCAGCACCATGAATTTTCTAAAAATGTAATCCCGTTTCATTTGTCACACTATTCAGCTGACCTACAGGTGGTGGTAAGGCCAAAATATGCTATGAGTCAAAGAAGACTGCAAGCCAAAGATCATGGATACAAATAATGCAAATGGTCCACCCTACAATTTGGTCGAAATATCGATATGAAGGTATCTGGTCATAAATATGTGTCAAAAAAGATTAGATTTTCTCCGTATTGCCCAGCCCTAGATATTGACAGTGCTTGATTAAGAATACTTTAAAAATCAGCTTTGCAAATCTTTTCATAAGGACTGGATGTGATTGATAGACGTGAAAGAAAAATAAGTTGGATTTTGAAAATAATAATAATGTAATAATAATGAATGTAGAGAGATAAGAAATCTCCACAGTGTCCCTGTTAATTTGGGGACAAAAAACGTCATCATCTACACTACAGAGTCTGAGATGTGCTGACTCTTCGTCCCTGGAATGGGTCAAGATACAAAAACACTAGATACCTAATGTCCCATAATACAACTGGAAAGGTGGCTTTCCTTAGACTCTCCCCACCTGGTGGATGAACTCACCCTCCAAACTCTATGTCCTATTTTAACACAGACTTTCTGTTTAGATGTTTCAAGCCCAATTGGAGATAACCCTGATGACATCACTGTGACATCACCAGGGTTATTTTCTCAGACTTTTGCAGGCCTGCCTCAGATCCACAGAGGACATCATACAACTATTTTCACAGGTTGTGAGGAGAAGTAGTTCCCCTCATGAAAGGTAAGCTGATTATATCTATAAAAACAGTGTACGCCCTTTAAAGTGTCTCTCATATTATCAAACTGTTTCGGCTAGGCCCAACCGGAAAGTCCTGATTGTATTTGCTCCTTGGTTTCTCCTGGGATTTTGGTCTGCCCACAGGCCTCTAATTTAGTCCTTTGCCTGTCTTATCATATTGAAGAATCAAACAGAGCAAATAGAAAGCATTTTCCATGGGGATGTTACTTTCGCAGCGGTACAAACAGAAACCACTCGCTGTTGCCTCAAACTACACTTAGAATTGTAAGATAACTTGTCAGGTGCGATTATTGTTTGTATCAGAACTATATTCTTCAGAGTTAACATTAAAAAAAATATCTCCACTTCTGTATTAGCTCGCTTTGATCTTCCTGCTCACATTTGTTTAAGCCTGGAGCCTTTTATGCTGTTGATAATTCGATTCGTTATACTTACTTTTCATTTTTCAGTGATTTCTCGTGCAGTGTTTGTTTTTCAGGTTCCATCACTCCAGCTGTGCAAGCCATAGAGAGTGGACCTTGATCATCCTCTACATATCACACTGACACACACACACACACACACACACACACACACACACACACACACACACACACACACACACACACACACACACACACACACACACACACACACACACACACACACACACATTCTTCCAAACCCTATAATAATGTGCAGATCTGCTGTAGTGATCACTGTCTCCCTCCTCAGAGATACTTAATGCCTAAATCTCTTCCTAACTGGCAGGGAATCACATAATTGGCCGTGGTCCATTTGCTCACCCGCGTGTGTGTCCTCTCACTAACAGCAGATTTTAATGAATCGGTTTTACAGTGATTAGAGCTCCTGGCTATAGGGAGGTCAGGGAGGGAGCGAGCGACTCTGACCACCAACAGACAGCCAAGCATGGGCGTCTGTAGTCTGCGTGGTCTGAGCCCAGTGTGATGGGCTTAATCAAAAACGCTGCAGTTTTCTCTCTCCCTGAAATAAACTCTCTGTCTGCCGTGTCACTGCACCGTGCTATCGCTTTCTAAGAATATGCGTCACTATCTTTCTCTTTGTCTGCTCACGCAAACACATAAACACAGACCCTCCGGTACAGTATATCTCTATTTTCCTCCTTGCCATAATGCTATTAGCCTCCACACGCAGTATCCACGGTATCCAAAACGTAACCCGAGGGGACTGAACTACAGGTGACTGAAGCAATTTCAAATTACGCTCACTCATGTCTGCCTTCTTCACAGCTTATCTTTTGCAACAGTTGATAGAAATGTCAAAAAAAAAAGACCAAAATATCTTCTTTTAATTCAACCATACATGTGTTATTTTAACCGTTTGAAATTCTGCAGTAAACACACATTTTGAGAACTTAATACCTCCAGCAAATTTGACTGAGGTGGAATTTTCACCAATTTCCTTTCATCTTTTTCATGATGTGCATATCATAATGTGCTCTATGTCAGTCATTCCCTCGGGGAAACAGATCTACGCCAGCTAAATGGGACCTCAATTTTTATCATAATTGTAGCCAGAAGAATTTCTTAACATTATTTCACAGCCAGAAGTGTACATTTACTCAAATACTTTGTTTAAGTACAATTTTGAGGTACTTGACTATTTCTATGTTATGCTAATTTATACTCTCATGTATCACATTTCAGAATGGAAATATTGTATTTTTCACCCAATTGGCTATAAATTAGGATGCTTTGTTATAGATTTAACTACCACCATCTGTGATAATAATATAACAATATAATAACACACTTACAGGCTGCATTCTAGTGCCTAATGAGTACTTTTACTTCTGCTACTTGATATTTCTGTACCATAGTTAGATTTTGAAAAGGGAAATTGCTAGTTTCCTTGTAAGTAGATCTGATGACTTCTTCATACCATTTTACAATGCAGCAAGGATTGTGATTGGAAATGTATGTTGTTAATATGTATCAAGATATGAGATTCTAAAAATATGACTCTTGACGAAATGACAAAACTTGTACTAAGAGGTAAAACAATTAAATGTAAAGTAACTCTCAATCTCCACATATTTTCATGCATAATACCATACAATTCAATGTACACACTACTATAAATACTTTGTTTTGGCGGTTGATCCTTTTCCCATTACTCGCTTTTGGATGTCTGAAAAGACTGAGAACAGTAAGCTTATGATACCAAAAATATAAAAACACTAAAATGCACTCATACAAATACCTTCACTGGCGTCTGCCGGTTGATAAGTACGACTCATAGCCTGAAAGCCAGCCTCTGTGGTGATAAAAAGCATGCCTCAGTGAAGTGCACTGTAGTGCCAACTCCACTGATTTACCATGTCAACTTCTCTAATTCACCATGTTCTCCATGTTGGCCAGACAATCCATGTAGACAGCTTCAAACCAACCACACTGACAGGAGAGGCATCGGCAGTTGGGGGTCTGCCCAGTGCGTCTCTGGCTATGACACACCTGTCAATCAAATGAAAACACCACAGTATGCAAGCCAAAGAGCTGTTGTGCTGCTGCTCCTGCCAAAAGGAGCTACAGATGCAATTTCTTTGTCAGCATCGCAACCCACATCTCAAATAACTGATCCTACCAGTTTTCTAGTTTAGAACATTGTCTAATATTAAATTATTATTTGCATGGATGACATTCTCCTGGTTACCCAGGAGTAATTGTTGCATATGAAACAATTCATTCTAGATCCAATTTGTTTAAATGTTCATGTTTCATGTTTGGTCTTTTCATGCATTGCTTGTTCTTTTTTATGTTTATTGATTAAAGTTAGGTAATAGACAAGATGTGGATTAAAGAAACAAGTATGTTGCTTTTAGGGGGAACTATTGGCAGAAATTGAATATAATATGAATTTCTTTTTTCTTCAGTGTATAATCAGATGACAATCAGAATTACCTTCTTTGTTAGCAAAATCAAAGGATTCAAACCCACTTGGATATAAATAATAAAGGACTGAAGCTTTCGAATATTTGAAAGATTATTCTAATTGGCCTGGGTCATCCTTTTTCATATGCTGCCAAGTACAGGTACATAGCGCCATGTATAGATGATAGAAATAATACCCAGTATTCATTTAGATGTAAGTTTTTGTGCACGAAAATATACTCAGTATCACATGGGAATAGAGAGGAGTGCAGAATTGCAAAAAAATATGACGAAACTATAAGTAATTAACTGTTTACATTTCAAACCTGTAGAGTGGGTAATATTTTTTTCTGCTGCCAATAACAAATACATTCTATTCCTCTCTGTCATGTTCACAACAAGTCACTCATTACCTTTATTAATATGTTTTGGCAAAATCCAACAGTATGCTGTCTGGGTTTATATCAGTTTTGATCACAAACACATCCCATGTTATACTATTGAATGATTCCTTTTCCTTTAAACTGTCAAGCTATCAACAGCTATTTTCTTTTTGCGCTCAAAGCTGTTATACAAGATGTTGTGACGAGATGGAAACCAAATCATGTTCTTAAATTAGATCAGTGGTTTTCTTTATTCTATAGTCAGTTTTTTTTTGGGAACTGTCAATAACACATGCAAATGACTCAACAAAAAAAAATGTACAAATTGTATAATTGTGTTCTTTTGTCTCATTGAATGCATTGAACTGCATTATGTATTATATCGGATCCATTCATGCATGTTTTCCTTATGAATTGTTGTTAAAGTTCAAATTTAACACTATCTTAAATCCACAAAAAAAATACTTGATATCTTACTATATTTCTGTGTATTGACCATATATGTTATGTTCTAAATATGTTGTACATAAAATCATCCTTTTCACCCATTTATTCAATAGGAACAATTATCATCCCTGTAATTTATAAAGTGACAGTAGGGAAAGGGATAATACCGGACATGCTTATATGAATATGGTAAGTCTCAACTAGAAACCATCTTGCAATAGGATCACATGAGCCACAACACCAAATCACGACTGACGCATAAAGTGTGTGTGGGGGGCCATGGCCCTTTTCAAACTTCCTACCCCCTTACCATTAACTGGACCTTCATTCTGATCTCAGCTAGACATCTGTAAGGTTTCATGAATGCATCTTGCACATCTGTTGCTCTGTAGCGGTGACAAACAGAAATATAAACACCTCGCAAAGTACTCATGTTCGCTTCCGTGGTAGTTCTCGCTGCAGTAGGTGTCTCTCCAGGACCACATGCTGCCATGACGACAGGCACAAACAGCGACTCACAAGCTGAAAACAATACCAGCCACATGCTGTCGCGAGTGATAACCATTGCTATGATTATTATTCATTATGTTCTCCGCTGAGTTTTGTCTCTGCTTATTTTCTTTCATTGTATACATGTCTCATATGAAACCAGCCAAATGACAACGAACCAGTCTGTGTGCTGTCTGTGTTTGTATGTTTGTGTTTTTTATGTGGTAAGCCTTGCCAGTCACGGATAAAGAGGCTTTGCTTAATGGACTACACTGAGTTTTAGGGAGATTAGCTTGTTGGTCAACCTACCGTTACATGATGACAAAACAAAAATTACCCATGTGTCCCTGGCATTGTTTGCTCCGGCGCTCATGCTTACACTAGCGTTGACTGACTGTATACCTGACTGAGAGGCTGAATGGACTATGACTATTATTTACACCTACTATAAAAGTGTAATGTGAATCTGGATATGCTATATGGACAATGAACAACCTGATCATGCCCTTGCATTTACACAGAGTACTTGAATCTGTCGGCTTAGTAATTGGATCTTGTCTTTTATGAGCGCTTTGAAAAATGAGGACAGTGAAGAAGAGTGGAGGAGGTGCCAATTCTGTGTATTGTATTGTCACATGCTTTGGCTGGTGTAGAGTCACAAGGTCTGTGATAATGCAGGGCAGACTTTTCTTTTGGGGGAGGGAAGGGTTGCAAGTTTTTTGCAGAAGGTGTTGTGCTCTGATAATGTGGTCCAAACCATCTCAGAAAGTCCCCGGCCCTCATGTTGGCCCTAATCTCCTTATCAATAAGCATACGGGATGTTATGCATAGTCAATTAACATTAAACCCAGAGACCGATGCCACAAAACTCAAACATTAGACAATGACTGCGCCAGAAGTCTATGGCCATTTCTCAATTGCTAGGGTCAGGCAGTCATCGTCCATCATCCGCAAAGCAGCTCTTATTTCAAGAAGATTTAAACTTTGAGGACTGCTGTGCTTCCTACTGCCTTATCTTCTTCTACCACAATGCACTGTAAGTGCAGATAGTGAGTGGCTCATATCGATCTTAAAGGTTGACAGTTTACCGAGATAAAAGATGCTTCTTAAGTCATAGGGATGGCCAGTTTCCCAGTATGCTACATTCACAAGGCTCTACCATTCTCTCAATTAGAACACATTAGCTGTAAAACCTTAGGATAACACGGACATATACCCACATTTTTAGCATATATTTTGTATAAAACAAGATATTTTTCTTCAGTAAATGTATGAAAAGATGACATATATTCTAGTTCCTGTTTTAGGATCATTACAAAATTGTTTAAATAAGAAATGATCAATAAGTCACAGCGATGCCATTAATCCCATTTTTCCTTAGAATGAGGGTTTGACATTAAAACCAATGACATTAAAGATAATGCAAAAACGTTACTATGACATGAAAATAACTTTGACAGTTAAGCAGGAAAAGGTCAGAATGGAAATGACTGTTCACTCATTACTGAGATCCTGAGGCAACTTTTTACTGTCACTTGTTAATAACTGTCAAGGCAGTTACTGCTAATGGCTGTTACTTTTGACTGGTTAGAGAGTATACTTGTCTCATCAGCTTTAACCCATGGTGAGAAATAATGAACCACAGTAATGAAGGACCTTTTTAATGTTCCTATACATGTTTGAGATGTTGGGATAAGTTTTCACATTTATGCAAGTATGACTCGATAAGTGCACAAACATTTTGGTATTAATGACATTAAAGACTGTAAATATTATAGGGCCTGTATGAGCCCTGCAATGCAAAGTAGTGACCTTCCAAACATGGTGATACTTGCAGGTATCATGGCAGTTGTTAAGTCATTTTTAAAAGTTTGCTGTAAAAACTACACTTTGACAGCACTTAAAATATTATGTCCAGAGGACAGCCAGGCCTAAACATCCAACTGGTTTAAATAAAATCCCATGTACAATGTTTTAAGTGGTCCCAGATCATGATATTATGAAGACAATCACCAAATCACTTGATGAATCTGACTCAGATAATGCAAGACAAGCTAATGTTCCCATAGGGTTTTACTATCTGGAATGCAGGGCTGAGGCGGAAATATTATGGTTTTCAAGCCCTTAAGATGCAACAGCTGATGCTCCTGCCCTGGGGCACGTTTTTTTATATTCAAATCTAGTGGATTAATTTTTGAAAATGAAAGGGTTTGTACAAAAATTTGCAGCCAAAAAATTATATGTCTGCTCTGAAATATATCTTCTCCATCAACATCAGCGCTCATATGGGAGCAGACTGGACTGTAACTTTCTAAGTTCAGGAAATAATCCTCTTGGACTTGTTATCATTCAGAATTACATACATCACATAAAACTATTCCACCTTTTTAATGCAATATGAAATTTATCTAAATGAGAGAGAGGCTGTATCATAGAAATTTAATAGGACATTGGTTTGTATGTTTGTAAGATGATGAATTAGCAATAGGAAAGTGAATGAGTAGAAAACGTAAATATTTAATAAAAAAGTGACCCTATCAGCTGCTACACAAAATATCACCTAATATCCATATTCATTTGTGTAGAACAACAAACTAAGCTGTGAGTAGCTGGTGTGATGAACATATGTTAGCATCTTACACTTGATCCAAACACAAATGCTGAAGAATTAAAAGCATTCAAGTGCTCTACTGCATTTCATTCCATTCACCGTTTCTCAACTTAAACGTTAATGTTTAGAGATACCAAGGCGGAATCTTGAGGCTCTGCTACAAATCTGTAGCATCTGTCGTATCACAAGCAAGATAACTGATTTTTCTTTTTATATTCTGTCACCCCTCCCTCTCCCACCTCTCTTTTTTCCCTGTGCACACACTCAATCCTCAGTGTTGACTGTCCAAGATAAGACATCAGCTGCGAGTCATCAGGCACAAAAAGGGCCGGCGGCACGCAGCTTTGCCTCGTCTTGACTCGCCTCGCAGCGAGGGACACATCTCCTCAGCCCTCTAGCAATCGATGACACCCTGGTCACCTCTTGTCCCAGCTCCCTCTCCTTCTCACTGATCTCTTCCGCTAACATGTGTTCCCATTGCATGTGTTCCAGCTTGTGACTCACTCGTGTCTGTACTTGGCGGCGCATGTACGGAGACGAAATGAATCAACAAAAGTGCAAACATGGAGTCACACAGATGGACGCACACACACATACCGGAAGTCAATTAAACCATTGCTTGGGAATCTAATACATTTGACAGACTGAAACTGAAATCACTCAGGACACAGAGCACACACATTTGTGTTTTATGTTCAATTCTCTTCTTCTCACAAGCTCTACTCCAACATTTCTACAGAGACTCCTTTGCAAGACTTCTGTGATGTTAAGAAATACAGTGAGAATCGTGTTCGTACCCAATATAAACACACAATAACTAGGAGTAAAAATTATGTATAGATAATATTATTCATATTTATATTGATAAAAAAAGATAAAGTCCAAGAACAAGTTCTTTTCACACATTGACGTTAAAATACATGTTCTTCACAGTATGGAGAACCATCTCATCCACTAAAGACGTCTAAGTATAATTAAGTCAAAACTAATCAATTAATAAAAATAAATGTATTATAGTAATGTGTAATGACGTCATTAAATGTAAATACAAATGGGCAGTGAAATTGAGAATCCTGAAATCACAAATGGAAAAGATTTAATGCGAGTGCTTTAAAGGAACAGTTTGACATTTTTGGCTTATGATATGAGGCACAGTCCAACTAGTAATGAAAAACTGTAATGTAAAAGCAAAAATTTACTTTGACAAAGAAAAATAAGATGAAAAGTTAAAACAGATAAATGCCAAGTTTCTGATTGTTTAATTTCCCCTTTTTCAATTGCCATTTGATGATAACTATCTATAGTTTGAATATCACATGTTTTCTTAGTTTGCTCTATTTTGTATTTAATTACTGTCCAATCTACTAGAAGTAAATCAAATAAAGTGAAACAAATGTTCACAATTGTCTGCCCTTAATTACGCATCTTCTTTTTTAATTTGCTTCTGGGTGAGATCATCCCCCATTAAGACGCAGCAGACAGACTCGCTTGTAAAATCAACAACAACTCGAAACCTTTATATGCAGCCTTTAAAATGTGTGTGATTAGTAGCAGGAAAGGTTGCTTTGAAAAGTTCAGGCTCAGAGGATGAGCGGCTGTGTGAATAATAGGACTTGTCAAACTCTTACAATACAAAAAAGAAGGATCACAAGCGTTCTGAGCTAAAAATAACCACAGCAGTGGTAATGAAATTAAAACGACTCTGCCTCTACCCTCTGATTAGAACCACACAGACTGTTACAAATAGCAATTTTAAACTTCCCATGTCAAAAACATTTGCAGTTCAAGCAGCAGTTGGTAGGTGGGAATGTGAATGCCTGTGTGCGTGTGCATGTGCGTGTGCATTTTGTACTGCAAATAATAAATAATTTCAAACACTTGAGAGTGCAAAGTTAGCATGGCCCATAGACCTACAACAGTCACATGTATGGGGAATTCAGGAGGTGAAATCTCTATCTTGTTGTTTACTATACTTGCTGTTTCTAGGGACAAAAAAACATTTTTTATACCATGCTCCAGTAAATGTGATTTAAGATGGTCTTGGATGTTAGATTCTAAAACCATGAAATTATCTTCCCAAAGTGAGCACATTTTATTGTATCACTGAAGTTTAGTCACACTTCTTTCTAGTTCTAGTATTCCATATTGTAAACACTGCACACTTGTATTAGGTGGGTCAATTTTGCTTTGGGAAAATAGTAACAAATTTCTTTATGAATCCTGACTTCTAACAACTTTTAGAACCTGTTCCAATTCCAAACTGACTGCACCTTATGGCGCAGACATACTGTACATAACCAACACTGAGCCTGAGAAAGGGTGCACTCAGACAAGTCTGATCCAACAGACAGGATATGAGTGAATGTTGGAGTTTGAATAAAGGAGAATAACAAATTCAGGATGTCAGCTTGACTGCCAGCGCTGTGATTGGACTAATACTCTGTGGTTATCCAAAGCAGCCTCTGTCTGTGCACATCGGCTGCAGCGCGTCAGAAATACCACTCTATATGGCTCAGCACAGCTCAGCACAATACGGCAGATCAAGAGCCACACCATATCAGTATGACACTCCTAAAGACTGTCGAAGACGCCCATTCTCTCTCTCTCTTTCTCTAAAGCACACACGCAAAATCAGATCAAACTCATGTATGAACACCCACTCACGTACAGTACACATTAATGCACATGTATTCAGGTCTTGTTATAATATCAAGCTCTGTGAGGATGTGACTTGCAGATGAACAAAGTCTTTGTTTTCGTCTGCATCAAGTCAAAGTGAAGGCGGCAGTCATATTTTTGAAGGTGTTCAGTAATAAACAATGCTGCCTGCAACACAATAAGAGGTTACTCCCCGTTGTTAACACAGCTGTGCACACCTGCTCCTATTTGGAGCAACTGGAAAGTCAGATAATTTCCTTTGTTTTTATCATCTAATGGCACAATTGTGTGCCACAGTGCACTGCTCCCCAGAGCCTAGGTAATGGTGGGGAGATGCTACCCTCTTTCCAAAGCAAGCCGTGTTTACTCTTATGCAGAATGACAAGCACATGCAGGGAAACTGACAATGTGCAAGTGTAAATTAGGTCCCCAGTCTGCTCCGCATTAATTATGAATTAAATATAATTGCGGTGGGATTTTCTGAAGTCAACTCATTTGGACTGACTGTAATATGAATATATATTCCGAGCAAACAAGCTGTACATTTTAAATGGCTTAAAAACAAGAACTCAGACAAAAACAAGGTAGACAACGAATAAAAGGAAAGTCTACAAAGTGTTTTATGATTTACTGCATTTAGACAGTAGGATGTGTTGGAAGGAAATAATGTAGTAATCCTTGAAAAGACTTGATGGTTGAATTTTTAGCTCATGGTTTAATTATTTACTTACATTCTTTTTTTACAAAAATAAAGCCAATTTAAGTGTCCTTGCCCATAAGTAGCATATGTCTGAGTCTTTGTAGAGCAACATACAAGCAAACCAAAAGCATTCATGTGATTCTACAGATCAGCTGAGGCATAATGATACAAACAGACATCCCCTAATTTCCTCTGTTCAGCTGCTTTTCGTGACCATGCCCCTGACTGAACCGATGGAGCTCTTCTGGATTTGTCTAACAGGGAAAGAGGAATCCTAATCATAACTATCTGTCAACAACTATCTAATAAGCACACTCTGTTCTGCACGTACATGGCCGCAGCAAAAGCTACTTAGCAAGACTGATACAGTATACAGTAAGTGCAGGATATTTATGGATATAGGAACAGCTCAAAAACAAGCACAGGCACAGAAACAAAGACAGCCAAGTAAGTTTTGCCGTATTCCTGACCTTGAAACAGACACTGTCTGGCTACTTGGTATTTTGGTGCCCATTACATGTGTTGGCATTTTGGTGAAAAGTGTCCCTTAGATGTAGCACAAAAAATAAAATGTGCTTGGATGCACTCTTCCACCTTTACAAATATAACAGCGCCGCTGCCAGTCATGTAATTGGGTGAGGACAAAATGATTAATCACCACACCCTCCCGACATACGCTCAACAACCCCACCATGTTGTGCGCCGGGCCTGTTCGAGCGAAAATAGCCGGCCTCATTGACCTTGCGCACATGACCTCGCACTTTGCACTGGTGTTAGTGACTGCCCCATTAAAATAGAAACACAGTGTTAGACCCGATGAGATGCAAGATTGTGTTGAGATTGGATGTTCAGGCATGCATGTACTATCAAGTAACTCAAGGAACCATAGCATATTTTGTTTATTAAATTAGATGGCCACAGCAATGTGATTTTAATTGCTTTTTTGTTAAATTGTGGTTCTTTTCACCAAACAGCGATTAAGAGTTAATAAAATTAAGACTTGTTTGAAAAGCTAAAAACTCCTAGAGCAAAACTGTAATATTTTATCAAAACTTCAAATTGAGGAGAAATTAAAATGGGTTTGTGATCATCTAAATGGTTGAGTTTGCAGTACCTGTGCAGTGTTTTGAAACACGTATTTCTTAAAACGATGGATGTATTTTCAAGTGTGTATTCCGTATACTCTGCGTTCATAGATCATTGACAAGAATATCTGTGTTTCTGCTATTTTAACATTTGGGCATTTTCTACAGACTAATAATCCAAAAATAACTGCAGGGTCAGCCAATTTTATCATGCAAGCTACTTTTTCAAAAAGGACTAAATACTTGCTATATACAATAAGAGGCTTATTCACAGTTGTCGGAGGTTGGTTATACGTATATGGAGCAAATTGTAGAGGTGCTGTTGTTGGGGACACTCTACAATTTTCTGAATGAAAGAAATTGACTGAAATGATCAACATGGAGTAACCTTTGTACAAGCAGGGAAAGAAACAAGCAGCGAACAATAATGAACGATTTTTAAAGATGAATGTTTCCTGCAAAAAAACATTCAGCAAAAAACTGAAAGACATTCGATATTTTAATCTTAATGCCAACTTTACCAAAAGACAGCAACAATCCAGAATGTGGAGTGGACAGTATTGTACAAAGTATATAATGTTTGCTGCAAAATTAAACCGCAGGACCTTTAAAGGGAGTTTTGCAACTCTGCCTGTATGATGAAGGAACATAACTTGCCTCCAGCTAGTCTGAAAGTGAACTTTTTCCCAGGCCATGGCCAATGAATGACTCCGTCACGAGCAGGCCTGAATCCTTTTTCACAATGTGTCGAAACATTTATGTATAAAAACCATAAATCCTTAGTTGGAGGTATTATTTTGCAGGAGCTTATTTTGTGGGATTTGCATAGCATTATTTTACAGGACTTTAGCGGTCTGATAATGAAAATAATTAAACACTGAGCAATAGTCTGTTCTTAAGTGGGATTTTAGGACAAAAATGTGTTCAGTGTTCACACAATAATTAGTCACAGTAATGAGAGTGATTATGAGCCACTGGGTGGCTATTGAACATTATGAGTATATATTTTTGCCCCTGTCCATAAACAAAAAAAAACTATTATTAAGTTAGTTAGTTAAATTCCATTTATGTGGACCATGTTACAAAAAAATTGATTAGGATGTTCCAACCCGAACTCAACTAGAAACGTTGTTCCGACTTGTTTGTGAACAAATAATGTACATTTACATTTCCCATAGCAGAACATACACTACATAGATTAACACAATATGGCCATCAATGTACACAACCAAACCACCACAAAAGATGTTGTGTTTGAGAATGTCAAGGTCATGATGCGAACAGCACATCACCTGATGTTTAGCACACCAACGGTGGAGGGATCATCCCATAATTCCCCAGTCCCAGTTAGCTTTGCATTTTAATTACACAAGTCTATGTTGCAAAGTGATTCATGCTTTATCATTAAAGAAGCAGTTACTCACACAGATGCATTAACATGGAATTAAATGAACACAAACACACACTCGCATGCACGCTACGCTGTGCACACTCTTGAACACCGAGCGTTCTCAGCCTGAAAAGAAAAGACCCACAGAGCTGAAAATGGCCTCCCCGCTCGCAGACAAGAAGTCTATTATCATGACAACAGATATATAGGACTGTCCAGTGAAGAAGAGGATGGTGAACTATTCAGAGAGAGAGGGGCTAATTTTCACTCAGTGGGGTTATAATGAGCCTTTTATCCTCTTATCCTGCCTGGTTACCATTGGAAACCATACAAGCTCTGACATGAGCAGCAAAGCACAGCAGAACTACTGTAGCATTTATAATAAGGCAGCAAATAAGTGCTAAGATCCAGATATTTTTCCATATGTTCACCGGAAGGGTCATAATGAGTCTCATCTTCATTTGAAAATCAGCATGAGAAATCACTTCTGGACCTTTTTTTTTCATTGCATGAAAAAGCTTAATAATATCTACAAATTAGTCATCTTGCACTCAGACTATAAATAAGAAAAACCTGTGTTCCTGACTTTATGCTGAGCATGTTTCTCATGATGAAAGTGGACTGGTACACACCAGCTACATTAAGAATAGCAGCGGCTGTATGCAAACCAATGTGTTCTTTGACATTAGCTTAATATTTGTTCAGTGCCAGCTTAAAGTCTTACATATCGAGCAACATTTAAATAACATCGACACCTCTTAAGGTTCACATATATTCCTATATTCCACATATATACCTGCTGATAGTAATAGAAAATAGTGCAGTAGGCTTATAGAGATAAATTCACATTGCATATGCTAATTAGTGTTGATAAGACGGAGCGGATTCTAGAGTATGGCTGTGTGTACAATAAAGAAGTATCCTGCTGGGTCATATGCAATCAAAATAGCAGATATCAATCATTTTCAATCAGTACAAAGGTATCAGTGGGGGTAACCTCTCTAAATCTTTCCATAACGCAAAGGTACAGGTTATCGGCTTTTATAACACTTTTATAAAGGCACCCTCCTACTGAGGCAAAGTAAAGAAAAGCAATCGTGCAATTGTAAGACCTCTTGGAAGGTTTTATTGTTCCAATCTTACACATCAAGGCGCTGTGAAAGCCTTGAGCTTGTAAAGAAGTCCTGCAGCATTTCTGATTGAGTGAATCATCAGGGCGATGCAGATTATACAAAAGATAGCACGGAATACACTCAGTGACACATGGACACGAAGTTGCTCGGCTGAGATGGTCTGAATATGAGGAGGTTGGCCAAACAAACATTTTCACATGAATGACAATGAGGCAGAAAATTGGTGAGAACGACAACAGACAACGGCAGAAGACTAAAAGGCAATATTGCATGAGGGTTTTGAAATATGCAGGTAGGTTCCGAAGTAGGTTCCTAGTGCACGGACTGCTGCTGCCACCCTGCAAACACACCCAAATATCATCCATTCTCTCCTCTTTTTTTATCTCTCTGTATTTTTCTCTTTGCCTCTTGCTCTCATTCACTCATGCAACCACAGAAATAAAGAGAGAGGACGGACAGAATGAGAGAGTGGGCAATAGAGGTTAAGGGATGAATTTCCCAGCATCTTTTGCCTTCGCCTCTGACCATCTGCCTCTCTGGCACAAGCCCTCCTCTCCTGAGGTTAAACTCTAAATTGGCAGTCAGCTAAGCAGCCACTTAGAAAGGGAGGTTCAGGTGGGCAAAATCAAACAGTTATATACTGTGTTATGCACTTTAGGGTGAGTGCATATTGAAAATAAGAAGGGAAGAAAATGTGGAATACTGCAAAATTGGAACGCTGAGGCGTTGCTTTCCAACAATGGGATGGAGAGAGGGGTGAGGTGAAATCAAATTGACAGGCAGATGGCGAATGATGAAAATTGAGAAATAAATTAGAGAACAAAATGAGGAATACATAGGAAGGAATGAAATGCGGGCGTTGAAAGACAGAAGATTGAGGAACGCAGAAGGAGAATGGAACAAGTGGAGCAGCGGGGAAGAAATGGAGAACGAAATGCAGCCATGAAAATTGGAAATCAGGAAAGAGGAAGACAAAGAGAGGGACAAGATACAGGGGCAAGGAGAAAAGTTTAAAATCAAATAATGGAGAAACTTGTTGACTGGTGCACACAGTTTGAATGTTACCACCTGATTGAATGGCCGTTATCACTGGTTACCAGTGGCATTCTAATGCTTCAAAAGGGCCGACTGCACCTACCATGATGTGAAAGTTAAAGCTGTTTTTCTTTTAGGCACATCAACTTCTTGGTTAGAATTAGGTTAGGTTAACAAAGATTAAAATTAAAATAAGAAGCTTCTGTTTGTTATGTAATCAGGGTACGAGGCGTTAGGTACGTACGTAAGTTACGCAACAAAAGTACAGTAAAATAAGTCATTGTTGACTTTTGGTATCTCGGGCCGCGGACAGCAGTCTACTGGGTGAAAGTCTTGTGTTTATTTGACCAACACATCCACCTCCTCCTCATTGTTCTTCATCACTTGCCTTCCTTCTTTTCTCCTATCATGATTTTTGTGGTCACTAGAGGTCAGCATCATCCTCTTGTATTTGTATTGGTGATCAACGGCTTTCTGAACCTTTGAGTAAGTAAGTGTAATTAGCCAATTATAAACCAAATCTATGTAACTGATAACCGATGATGAGGCCCATTCAGTCGGCTGATAACATTTGAAGCCGATGGCTTATTCTTCTTCAGCGAATGGCAAAAAAATACATATATGTAGAGAGGAGCTTGTCACTGAGGTAGCCTGTGGTCTGCTCCCTGCACCCAGGCTGAGAAGGGAAATGAATACTGGCGGAGAGAGAAGAACAGGGAATAAAGGATAAAAACAAAAACAAATGTCAGGCTAGTATTTAGTCAGGATCTTAAGCCAACCCTCTCATCTCACACCACACAGACAGGCGCTCTCTCCAGAAAACCTAATAACTAGGATAGGGGGTCCACAATAGCCCATTTTAATTAGATTTCTTAGTGCTGATTTTTCTTATGCTAACAAGAAAGGTAAGGCTAAGACGAGGTGACACTTCTGGGGTGGTGTTTAGTTTCATTAGCGATGTGCGGCAACAACGGGCGGATTTACAACTGGACCACACAGGGATTGGGCACTGGTCCCACATTCTCATGGTTACCCCACATTCAGTCTGGCATCCCAAAATGCCACTCTCTCATTTTTTCTCTCTCTCTGTCTCACTTGCACAAACACATGAAACCTCACACAGAAAATAATACGCATTATGGACAAGCCCGGGTTTGTCACAGATGCCCAACATTAATACTGAAACACAAAAGAATTAAATCCTGAGTGTCAACAGTCAAAAAATGTATTGTTGGGATTTATGGAATTGACTGAAAACTGCAGAATGAAGCCTGTTTAGTCTTTCTGTGTCTATGTGGGAGCACATATTTGCATGTGTGTGTGTGCTTGTTGGCCTGGCAGCAGCTCCTCAGAAAGTAGGACTGAGAGCCTGTTACAGCAGTCCCAGTGTGTGGCCTCCCTTGGCACACAAACACAAATTAGCTGAGGGACGACTGCTGTGGCAGAAAGCTTCTCTGCAGACAAAACCTCTTAATATTCTTTCCAAGTCCATTAAGGCCTCAAGAGATTGGCCGAGATTGATTGTTTGTGCTTGATATTACCGGGGCCTTCAAGGCCAGATCCTCGTCAAAAATTAGAGATGGCATTTGGTAAAGCCTGAGGAATTGGAAAACTAAACACAAACCTGTGCGTTATCATCCGCACAATGAGGAATGATGGAGGAAGCCGTCATCTGATTAGCAAATACTTGCCATTTCTTTTTAGCTTTAGGGTTCATTGACAATTTAGCTGTTTTTTCAAGTAAGTCACTTCTAATTTTTTTCTTTATGCCTATGTTTTTTCTGGCAAGATAGCATTTTTCCAGTCAGTTATTCAATTAAGGCAGTGACCTCTCCACACCCCCTGCACACGCGCACAAACACACACACTAACACACACACACACAAAGAAGAAAGGATTCCTTCTAGTGAAGCCCTGATGCAGGCAGCCAGGTGCGGAATAGGAAGCTGTGACATCAAATTATGCTTTATATATATTTTTGCTTTTTTTTTTTGTCATGAGTACTTTAACACAGAACACAAATATAAAAGTTTTTTTTTTTCTGAACGATGCTGATTTTCCTGAGCTTTTGCATTGCAAATGAACGAACCAATCACGGTGTGTGGAATCGGTAGAGTTGCTATATACAGTACCAGTCAAACGTTTGGACACACCTTCTCATTCAACTACTTTGAAGAATCTAAAATATAAAACATATTCTGGTTTGTTGAGCATTTGTCTGTTTACCACATAATTCCATATGTGTTCCTTCATAGTTTGGATGTCTTCAATATTAATCTACAATGTAGAAAAAAATAAAAATAAAAATAAAGAAAAACCATTGAATGAGAAGGTGTGTCCAAACTTGACTGGTACTGTATATATATATATATATAACGACAAGGATGCCCTGTAGTATGAACTGGACAGCAAGTTTTATTACTCCCTTCAACCTTTACCAAGGCAGCATACCAGATCCTTTTCTTCCCTCCTTACCTTTCAAAATAAAAGCCCAAGACATATAATATATTAATGGGCGAATAATATGCATTTTTGTATCATTAATTCGTTAAGCCCCACATATGTTGGAAGTCCACAAGCATGCTAGAATCTGTGTGTGGCAGAGTGTTGCTTTGAACTAAATGCTAAAATCAGCATGCTAATATATGCACTGTGACAATGCTGATGTTTAGCAGGCACAAGGGTATGTGGTGACTAACCAAAGATAAATTATTATTATTATAAAATATAATTTTGACCTGTTGGTGTCGCTTAAAGAAACATCAGGGATCACCAAAGTGATTAAAATTCATCCTGAGGGGAACATGAGCGGCTGTGCTAAATTTTATGGCAATTCATTTAAGACATTTTACTTTGAAACCACAAATGTCAACCTGCTGGTAGCACCAGTGCAAAATTCAGGGGATCACTAAAGTCAGTAGGATTGATCCTCTGGGGAGCTTGAGTGTCTGTATAAAATTGAATAGCAAAACATCTAATAGTCTGGAACAAAGTGTTGGACGTACTGACAATTAAGTCGTAATCGTGGAGCACTTGTGAATTGTACAATCTCTCTCTCTCTATATATATAAATATATATATATATATATATATATATATAATATTCCCAAATTTAAACACCAACTTTTTACAGGTAACATGTGTTAGTATTTTGATGATACTTTGTCGGGACGGTCTTAAAGTCGGCCTACATTGAACCAATCATATTGTGTCAGCACAAAGCCATATTGAGTTTTAGACACAATAGTATATATGGCAGCCTATAGATATTCTGCTCTTAAGGTTACAAATCAGGTCAGTTATGGATCACATGGGCTTTAGAAATACAGCTTATAGGCCACTGGCACATACTGTATATAATAGGTTAACCAGAGTAGAAGAGCCTGTTTGATAAAAGAAGGGGGCCAAGTCAAGGCTGTCGAGAAGGTACATTATTAATACAATTGTGTGTGTGTGTGTGTGTGTGTGTGTGTGTGTGTGTGCTCATGCATAAAACGGCAAACGGACCCTGGCAAAGGACACCTGTCTTAACTCGTTTAGTCCCACTCTAAGTCGTCAACACTCTATATGTATTTGTGATAACTCTTTTTGCCAATAAGTTGAGATAATTACTGCTAAAGCTCCCTTTTGTTCGAGGAAAATCATTATTTTTATTATAGGAAAGTAAAGAACATGCAAGTTTAAAAGTATTGATTTGGCTTCTTTTCAGAAAAAAACAGTGCATAGAGTGTGATCCCAATAAAATATAGCTAGCATCATGACAGAATAATAGATGCATTAATAACCACATGACCAATACTAAATCAATAATGTCCTTCTCTGTCTGCAGGACAAAGATGGCTCCAAACAGTTTGTCTAATCACAATGTAAACAAAAGATCAAAGAACATGCTCCTCTAAGATATTAATCAGTTCAATCTGCCCAGTGTGTTGCTTTGAAATCCCCTCTGTCCTGCTCTGGTTATGAATATCATCCCGGAGGCTGGGCTATTAATAAGTGGACACACACACACACACACACACACACACACACACACACACACACACACACACACACACACACACACACACACACACACACACACACACACACACACACACACACACACACACACACACACACACACACACACACACACTTCCCACTGTGAAGATGTAGACCAGAACAAGGCATCCACTGATCTCCATGGGTTAACAGCTTAGAGCAGTGTTGAATAAGTGTTGAGGAAGTAAAGTCCCATCATCACCACACAAACACGCACACACACACATACACACACACACATACACACAAACACACACACACTCAGACACACGTGCACCATTCATGAGGGATTCCATGTGATGTATGGCCTGGGGCAACTAGAGTCCTGAGTCTGTGGCGGTGAAGGGACCTCATTGTTCCCGGTACAGAGCCTGGGCCGGTTTTCTGGGACACTGAGACACCCTACCAAGCATGTAGCGGGGTCACATGTCACATGACAGAGGGAGCCACCGCTTTATAAAGATCAGAGGGGAAGGGGGTGATTTCTGGAAGTTCCCTGCAATGTTTCCTGAAGGGGATAAACACTCACAAAGTTGGAAGACAAACCCAACAGAGTAGACAAAGTTTCCCTTCCCTTGTTTATGAGTTTGCATTAGAGCCTTCTTGTATATGTTACAGTAAAAGTCGCAGCCCTCAAAAGAGCATCCTTCTCTATTTTCCTTGCATGGTAAATGTCCCCCCTCCTTACTCTGGCACTGGAGCTCTGCATTCTGAAAGTCACAGCTGAAAGCAGCCATAAAGCTTATACATGGAAAAAAAAAAGTTTCCTGGGAAAGCAGTTGTGTCAGGAAATAGAAAATAAATCTGGGTGCATATATCCATTATCGGGGCACGTTATCATCAGAGGGGAGTCTGTGGAGAGAGAAGGAACCATGCTGGGTCTCTATGTGTGCAGTAAGATAGGGGAAACCAATTTTCACCTCCTCCCTCCTCATCCCCAACGCACTACTCAATTCAGCCCTCGCTAACTCTGCACAACCAGGACTAAATCATTTCATCTAAATAAGCTAGCCAAATGTTTTACACCTCTGCATATTACTGAGTGGCGATAAGGTGCTGGTTCACCATTCCCTGCAAAGCATCTCTTCTTTTCCTTATTTCTAATTTTTTTTTGTCCGCTCCATGGCCTTAACAAAGATGAGCAGGACTGTGTAAGCTTCTGTGCATGCCAGGGCTGCAGAGATAGAAAAGTGCAAAAATAAGGAGGTGAGAGTATTTTAAAACCCTGCCATTTCTTATACCCTCGACGATAAAACAACAGACAAGCCATATTTTATGTTTGCGTTAAATATTCCCATGTGCGGCACCTCTATGACAGCTTATTCTTGGGCAGATTTATCACAACCCTTATCTGCTCAACTCACCAGACAAAGGCAAGGCTCACAGCTTACACTGTAGCCCGCTGATGCCTGAGGCACAAGACAAAGCATACAATCAATACAAATCTGCAGTCCATACATCGAACAGGAGTGGGTTGACACACATCCTTCCAGCAGCCATACATCACAACTTCTAATCTAATTAGCTCCCTGAAGAGCATTACTATATCTCTCATTGCACTCTCCGCCAGAGAAAATCATATGCCATCCACGCTAAGTGTCGTTGCTCTTTGTTGTTGCTCTTAGTTGTCGTGATGAAGGGAATCTATTAATGATGTAGTACAGATTTAAGGAAATATATAATTAGTCTTAACACCAATTAATCAAGGTTCTTCATCCAGTTCACCAAGGGAAATCATTTGTACTTAATTCTAGGATCCGCTACAGTTCAATCGGGAAGATCAAAACTCTCCCTATGTTAATACCAGACAGCTAAAGCTCCCATCTAGAGCAAGATACCTCCAGTCCTTGAGTGGCTTTGTTAACAGTCAATGTTAAACAGTTTCTGAGCAGAATTGGTTTTATGTTGAGGTTTATGAGTGTACAGTCATTGGAACCAATCTGGAAAAGCCACCGTATGATATAATATAGGGATGCAAACCATAGTTTAGGATTTAAGATTATATTTTTGGAAGCAAGCTGTTCATAAAGACAATGATGTTGTATGGTGAAATGTCGCTTTTATTGCCATGTTATTCATTACTCTGTGCTAAAATGGATCCCCTTAAAATCGCATTTATGCTTTTATTTTTAGTCTGTGTGCTCCCAGTAAGAATCCATGTGGAGCCAACTGCCAAGTCCTAAAAGGACTGTATCCTAATATCATATGTATCTGCTTGAAAGGTTGGTAAGTTACATTTCAATCCTCCGTCAAAAGAGAACATATAGAAGAGAAGCATAAATAATTATTTCTGTTGGTAGGACACTTTATCATACGCAGAGCATGAATGCTGTTTTCCATCAATATCCTGCTCCAAACTAGCAAAGGTGCACACATCAACACCTGGTAGTTTCCCAGTACAACTTAGTCTTATCCACTGAGCGACCCCACCGGAGCAAGTGGGGGTTAAGTGCCTTGCTTAAGGGCACCCCAGTGGTAGTTTCTCTTCCCCAGTCTAATTTCTCATGCCTGTCCAAGAATCGACCCTGCAACCCCCCCGGTCAAAAGTTCACTTCAGCAACCTTTAGGCCACTTTCCGTTTCTTCTTGTATGTGTGCCTGTATGAATATGTCAGCCTGTCTCTGGAAACAAAGGGGAGACAGAAAAATAACATTTGCCTCAGGCTCCCAGTGGTGTGACCACCGCTCCCTCCTTCAATAAAGATCTTACATTAGAGTGGAGGAGTTTTCCCCACCCTGCAACACCACCGCATAACTCAACGCTGTCCTGAAGGATTCTGGACTGTTAAGGGTGAAAATGAAAATAGTTTCTCGCTTTGTCTAGAGTCAAATACGTGCAGGAATTAAATAGGAAGAATACATTCCCCTTTCTTTGGTTTCTTTCTCCCGAAAGGGGAAAAACGAATGACTAGATACTGGTTAAGGCAAGATTACACAAGAGGAAAATGTCAGTGGGACTAGCCCACGCTGTCACTACAGGGAAATATGACAGCATGTGCATCAGCAGCAGAAAAAGAAAGAAAAAAGCAAATGACGTGGCTGAAACTCTCGGGCCCTCTTCTTACTGATCCTGATTTTAATCCAGTGCAATGGCGTCTGGTGGATGACTAATTTAGTGAAGCTCCCAACCAACGCTCTATGTTCCAAAAGCATCTGTCAATTCATGGGGAGATAGGAGAACGCAGCATATGTAAGCATATTCGGTGGAGTCAAAATATGTTTGCTTTTCAGCCTTCTTTAACAGAAATGTCACATTAGAGGCTCCTTATCTCTTGTTGTTCTGCTTATTCCTGCATTTATCTCTCAGCTGTTTGTCAACCTGAACTTAAAGTTATCAAATCACTGTCACTATTGCTCTATTTTCATATTCTCGGAGTAAAGGCTTGATGTGTGCTTTCTCCTGATTTTTCTTTTTTGACAAAACATGTTTCCTGACACTTAGCAAATCTCTTATATGGTACTGACTGTAAATAACACATTTGTCAAAATATGTCCAACATTTATTCAAAAAAATTTACCTTTACAGTATTAAGTATTACTTTAAACATAATGATATCATAATTTCAATAATAGTCATTTAGTCATTAATGCGCACAGAACAAACACATATTTATAACATTGCTGTACTGTGTATACAGATCTTTCTGACTGGAAAGGGTGTGATGCTACAATGTGGAAAAGAGAAGAAAAACCCCTCAGAGGGACTTTTATATTTGGAGCCTTAATCTTTTCAGCACATTAGAGGTCTTGGCATTTATAAATGTGTGCAGTTACACTTTGATTCTGGTGCAAATAAATAGATGTAGCCGACAAATTGTCATCCAAACTGTGATCGCAGGTAAACTTCCAAGTGAACAGAAGTGAATGCAACCAAATGCATGTACTTAACTTCTGTACATGAGTACAGTTTTGAGTTACTTGTACTTCAATTTTATTTTAATTTCACCTCACTGCATTTCAAAGGCTAATATTTTAGTATTTTGTTTTATCTCTTTGACAACTAGTAACTTCTACAAATTATGATTTTTACAACAGAACATATTAATTAATAAAATATGATGCATTGATGAAGATCAAACTACCCAACAGTTTATAAAACAGACCAAATTAGCCTAAGTAAAATGTTACTCACACATTAGTGCATCTGTTACAATCACATAAGATGAAATGTGATCATATAATGACCACAGGAGTCACTTTCTGCAGAATGATTATTATTTCTATTAATACTTCAGTAGAAGATACTGTGCCTTCATTTTGTATGCAGAACGTTTACTTGCAACGGAGTATCTTTACCTTGTTTTAATTATTCTATTACTCGAGTGAAGGACCTGAATACTTTGTTATATGTTTGACCACCTGTGGATCATCATTCAGTCCCCTTTTATTGGCTTACTATACATACCGACGCATAATGGCCGTGCATAATGAAACAAGCGCTCGCTCTGAGGACGCCGCTGGTGGAAGACCAAGGACAGAATTAATCTGGTTTCTGTCCAAACAAGGTTAAAAAGGCATGTGACATCATCCCTGTGTGGATAATTGTCAGAGTGGATGTTATGCTCCGTCATGTGCACTCAATTTCAGGATGACAGAGATGTGCAGCAAAACAATGTAAACACAGAGGGTTTATAAATCTGCCGAAAAGACTGTGTGCATGTTGGCGTACATACACATGCTTTTTGGGTACATAAGTGAATGCATCTGGTTGCTGGAGCAGTTCAATTTAAATCTTGTGTGAATTTTTGTCTTGTCTGCTATATCTCCTATTTGCCTCCTCATTGGCAAAACTCATGCTACATTTTGCCACAGGCGTGTTGATCGAACAAATGCTTCGCAGAGAGAGAAAGGCCTGACTATCCATATTCTTTCACTTAGCAGACTATGCATATAGAGGTCACATCTGACTCCATCTCTGACTTTGTAAATATAGTCTGTGCCAGAGCAGAAAAAAATAACTGCCACAGGAAATTCAGCAAATTCAATGATAGCACAGCATTTTCAAATATCCGTCTTATCTACAGTCTTACCGTCCCACATTGAGTACAACAAAATTTGGAAATCTTGCGAAATGAGATTGGAAGACACTGACAAGACATTTCTGATAGAGTTATCAAAGATGCAATACTAGCAATGTCTCTCCCTTTCTTTGAAAATGACAGGCAATGTGATTATACTTTAGGTCAGACATCAGGTTTCAGATTCCAGTCAGTAAGTGCACACAGCGTTCTGAAAGTGACCGTATGGATGAGGTCAAACTTTAAAGCCTATATTTATTTATTTATCTATCCTCTTTTTGTTCCTCTTCCACACTCAAATGTAGACTAAGCCCTGCTTCTGGCTTTCAAATGGAGTGGACAGATTAAGCTGAGTTAGGGCCTTCTTTCCAACGATGTGTTGGCGTGGCACTTCCATCCACAGCCCCCCTCCCCCCTCTCTTTTTCTGCAAAAAACAGCAAAGAGGTGACGCATCTTTATTTCTGAAACTGGAAGGTAGCCGGAGATTAACAAATAAAAAAAAGTCAGCTTATGCAAGACAAAGAATAAACAACATTGTTGAGTTTTTTTTTCCTTCACATCTCTTATGATATATAACACATTTTGAGTGTGTTACTGTTTGTTGTGGTGGTGCTGGTGGTGGATGATGATGGATGATGACGGTGTGGGTTAGGCTATTCCAGTTAGTACTGTAGACACAAAACTGACATTTATTATACATTTTTTTTGTACACCAGATGTAATTAAGAGCTGTACAGTTACACTTGCCTCTGCTGCTCAACCAATTACAATTTAATCTGAATTGGATTAAGTGTGCAGGAGTGAAAACAGGATAAAAAAAAGAGTGCAGGAAAGGAGTACATTAGGACTAAGTTTCTACCATGAAGAGAATTTTTGGAGGTCATTTTTCTGTTCATCCTTCTTTCTCAGACACTCTCATGAGAGACTTCCCATGTTATGAAGTCTTGTTAGGCAATTATCCATTTAGCTCACAGCCAGCCAGATCGAGTAAACAAAGGCACACAGTATTTTTTAGAAGTAGTTCTAATGTAATGCAGCAGAAGGATCTTGGGGGATACTGTAAAAGAAATTACAGAACAAGCGATAAAGGAAAAAGACAAACTTAACGACTGATAGGACTGTAAATTTGTAAGATACCAATATGTTTAACTTTGACTTCCGAAGCCTCATATAAGCTTCCGCTGAACTTCAACATGAATCTCTGCATGAAGCAAGCACTTTGGCCAAAATTGTGCTACGAAGTGATCTCTTCACAGCTAACAGCTGGAATAATTACATACTTATTAGTCTGTAAAAGAACATGTCAGCATGTGAGCTTGTTTCAAGACAGACGAAATAAAAAGCAATCATTTATTGCAAGTATAGACTAACCAGTGCAAAACATTATAGCCTGAGCATCAGATGTTTGAGAGCAGCTGCTAACTTGATCCCATTGACATTCAGTATTTAGGTCAGCAAAGCTATACTCAACATTTAGAGACATAAAGACATCGATGTGCTCTTGTGACTCGTTAAGGGATTAATTTACCCCAAACTAAACTACCTTCTTAAATTAACTTTGAATTGGAATTCCACTGTAAGTGAATTATTACATTGGCGGTGTGTCAGTGACGTTGTGTGCCTCATTTGAAATATTGGATTCAGTCAAACCGGAAAAATCTGTTTGCTTCTTAAAATACACAACTTGGCATTAAAATCAGCCGAAGCACTTGTTTACGGGCAAACGCTGATTGGAGCTGGTTCACACGTACTGGTTTGACTGAAACATGTCCCAGTTTTATGCATACTGTCTTATCACAACATCACAACAGGGAGAACAAACGGACGAATTAAAAACAAGAAAGAAATGATCTCTTTGAAACATTTATTATGAAATTATAAAGGTAGAATAGCACTGTTCAAATAAAGCTTTTTTTAAAACAGAATAGGAGTTGCAGTGTACTGAATAACTGGCAGAGTTTATTTCAGATGTAATTAATGTATACCCAGCAATGAAAAAAAATAAAAAAGGAAAACGAGAAAGCACGGCAAATAAATAAATAAAACAAATGAAAAATAAAACAAGTCCATTATTGTTTAACACAGCACATTAGGCAAGATTACCAGGAGTTCAATTTACATGAAACATCTCATATATACAAGAAAGATTTACATCGATGAGGGTTACAGAGTCTTTGTGAGCTATGGGGCCCAGTGGCAAAGCAGTCAATGGCAGTCACATTTCAAGTCAAGTGTGGCTCTTTTTCTTGAGGGGGAAGGGGGCTGGGGGGAGGGGAGGCGGGGTTTGGCTTGCAATGCCATTATCACAACTATTAGTCTAGACACTGGCACACGCTAGTGACTGAGCGGCGGCCTGTATGTCACTTGACACAACAAACCCGACAACAAGGACGCGTCCCCCTCCGGGTTTTGTCATGTCAGGACATACAGCACCACTTTGCCCATCTTTTCACACACACACACACACACACCCCGTCTCTCTAATGATAAGGGGAGAGGGGATGGTAACGGCTGGGGGGGGATACGTGCTGAACACAAAGCACCCGCATCTGTCACAAATAATCTGGACACAAAAGTGAACACACTCCTTGGTGATTTAGCATCGCATGTAACTGCATTGACCCCAATAAAGCATAGGTGAGAGGTGTGGGCTAGAGACGGGGGGGGAGAGATTAGGAGTGGGTGGAGGGACTAGGTGAGGGGTGGAGAGGAGAGATGGGTTGTTGGGGTGGGGGGTGGCAGGGCAGTCAAACAATGAAGTAGCATCATAACTTCATCTTTTTTATATCATCTTCTTTCTTGGAGACAACAAGTAGTCAAGAAACATTTTCTTCCACCCTCTACTCTTGTACAGCATAAATCTGACAGAATTCAGATGAGGTGTTGATACTGTAAGTGTTTGGAGCTGCAGTTTGTCTTTTTTTTCCTCATCATGCAGTGTTGGGAGAAAAATACGAAGCTAGTATGTCAACTTGATTGATTGCCTCAGAAAAATGGGAAATGTGTTTTGTGGATTAGCGAAAAACATGGAGATGAATTAAGTAATGAAAGCCGCGATGACTTTGGTTTTTGTGCATGCAAAACACTCATTCCACAAAGCAAACCCCCTGAAGATTGATCATCAATCAATTTGCTTTGAGAAATTGAGGACATGGATGATGAATTTGAAATAAATGGGTTGCCAGCGGAAAGTGATGGACAAACAACAAACCCAGAAAGAAAAGAATCACGTACAGTAGCCTATGCGCGCACACGCAAGGCATTTTGATATATGACAGTATTTGTATTATCAAAATCGTATTGTTGAAATTTCAACAGTGCAATGATGAAGAGAGTTATCTCAACACGTGTATGAAAATGGTTATGACAGAAATGAAAATTAATAAAAAATGCTCACAAAAAAAGATAATTCATTCCTGGTAACTTGCCATCATCTGTGTTTTGGCAATACTGTCCCTGGCAGTTATAGACAACACCGAAAAAAACCAAAAGGCTATAAATAAATAAATATATTAAAATCAGTGGCACTTCATTTTTCTCAACAGAGGGAAATAAAAACATATAAATGAACTCCATAGTTCAGCCAGTGCACCAACAGGGAGCTTTGATTTATTTTGTTGTTTTGTGCAGACAAAACTGGATCCCCTTGGGGCAATAATCTACTCTGGTAGCACTCACACCCACTACCTTAGTATAGCCCGCAATCCATTTCATTTCCTTTTACCCACCTAGACACAGAAGACATGACAAGTTTTTTAAAGAAACCCAATGTTCTCTGCAGCAAAGAGCCCTGCAAATCCTCCACTGATGATTTGAAGCTTTGATAGAAACTTCACTCACAGACTTATTGGCTTATGATCACCTGATAGCTACATTTGTTTTTGAGGATCTGCTACATTTTAAAATAAGCGATCACAGTATGGGTTACGCTTCTTGCATTTACCGGTAGCTTGCTTAATCATTGGCGACAGACCCAATTGTAGACAAATATTTTGTTAATTCAAGTATTTTTGTTATTTATCCAGCTTAAGCATCTATTCATATGCACAGAATGTGTGAGATTTTACAAGTTGGCGTCCTTATTTTTCAAGAAAATTTCAAATTCCAACGGAACATCTTCCTTCAAAAGTGTCATGGACGTGTACAATATATGATATCACAAACACAGCATCCTGAAGAAGTGGCAGGATAGCTGAGGAGGAGGATGTATGATCACAGTCGGCAACAATCACTAGCCTCTCTCCATCTTCCTCTTTCATATCGCCAAACTCCGTGTCAGCACAACCCAGAAGATATTGCAACAGACTTTTCCCCTCAGGTGCAACATTGTCATAGTTCATTAATCTTCTCAAACTTCTCCTGCTGCCATCAGCCCCCGTACGTACTACTAATCCCCTTATTAATGTGGCAAATGAACCTGCACATGAAGGACGACTCCCCCAAGGCTCCATAATTACAATGGTCTGTACAAACTCCTGTTTGCAAAGAATGTCCATTCATTAAATGCACTGACAAGAGAACTTCAGGAATACCCTGCTAAAGATACCCCGTTCTTCCTCGCATAGTCCCTCTCTCTTGCCCTGCTCTATAAAAATATACTTATATAAATACTGCATTCACTCTAATATCTCACTTTTTGCTTATATTTAGTTGAATGATACCGTAATACAAATTTAATTTCAATGTACTGGTAACTCAGAGATATGCAAGTCGGACACAGACAGAAAAATTTTTGTGATATAAAACATCAAAACATCAACCGATGTGTTGATGTTTTATACGTGCTGTAACTATAGCAAAGCTACTCAAAAGGGAGCTGTTATACTGCGTCCCAAGAGCTAAGGCATGGCTTGTGCTGCAGAAGTGCACATCATGTGGGCTTACTGAACTGTAGGTACAGACTTCCTTTTAGTGCTCGCATCTTCTCTGCCAAGCAAGAAAAACACACTAATAACCCAAAGCAATAAAGCCATTTTGCACAGAGGCGTTTCAGGCCACATGGTCGCACAACTGAAAGCCCTACGTAATGGCCCTTATTGTGCATTCTAGCATATGATGTATATTACCATAACAAAGCGAGTGTGAAGAGGACGCATCTTGTGTATCTGTAAGGATGTACACGAGTCTATTGCATATATGCTCTCTCAGTATTCAGACTTAAATTCACATTCACCCTGGGATTCTGTTAATGTTAGTGGTGACGTGCGAGAACTTAAAATATGGATTGTAATCGATGTAGCACTTGTCACACACCACCATCTCCGTGACTGCTTTCACATCCTGCACCCTCAGTGAAAGCATGTTAATGTGTCCACAACATGGGGCCTTGGGATCTGATGCACCGTACACGGTTAATGCGTAGCCACCGGGCTCGTGTTCTGTTAGTGAACCAAATCTACGTCTCCCCACAAGACCACTGAAAGGGAGAGAGTAAGACTGATAGTGAAACGGCTGCGATTATACTTGATTTCTTGGATGCTCGTGAAACTAGGACAGTGTTTTCATGTTTTTTTTTTTTTTTTTTTTCTCCCTCAGTGTTGTTTACACTAACGTAGGTCCCTGGAGGGTAAATAATAAGTGGGGGCGAAAAAAAAAAAAGGAAAGGAAAGGCAAGGATTGCTTCTATCGCTATCAGCAAAGTTTGGGGTCTGTATGAAGCCAATTCCAGGAGGCATTTTTCTGTGATGACACTGTTGTAGATGTCTGCTATTTCCACACACTGTGTTCTGTATTCTCTGAGAGGAAGACACCGCTGAAACCTGCATGCTTTGCTGTCGTTCTCCACCTCTTCACCTACCCCGCCTTCTTGTTCATCAATTCCCTTTCAGTTTCCTTATTTATTGATTGGTGCTGATGTTGCATAGACGTGACTCACGAGAACCGGAGCAAAATGGCTTTTAAAAATCTTAGAGAGAAGGTCAGTTTTAAAAGCTATTGCCCTCAGCTTCCCACATCTCCTTCTCTTGAACGTCGGCTTTCACTTAATTGCTTATTTTGTGTCAACTTCAGGGTGATCGATGGTGGTTTGTCACTTGTAAGGCAACAGCGAATGCAAAATTTCATCGTATATACCCTTGTGATGCTTTATTTAATATCGCACCGGACTGGACTCATTTTGAAATGCAGGACATCAAACCCCATTTTAAATCTGGAAAATAAATGGTTATAAATTTAGATGATATTGACATTTTTTTTCATCTATGTATGTATAAGAAATCTTTTAATAATGCAGTTCTTATCTTTTTCCAAAGCGCTCCTTCTCTGCGGGGAATATGATATGATAATCCTATGATATTACCTTTTGGATATACTGTCTGTTTAAAGATTCACTCAAAAGTAATTGGTATTTTTTTGGCTTTTACCTTCTTTTTTTTTTTTAAACTACAGCTCATCTCCTCTCTGTTTTTATTCAATACGCAGGCAGAATTCAAAAAGGAATTAGAGATACTGGATGAAGTTCTACTTATCAATACTCGTGAAATAGAGATGACATGCGCATGCCAATACAAATGGTGGCATTGTGCAAAACAATCAAAGTATGGATGTAGCAATGACATTGATAACATACCCTGCTTTATCAAGTAAGACGTGTCAGTGCAATCGTTTCACCACAATCAATAACTGCCATTTAACCTCAAATCTGAAGTGGGCTCCTTTTAAGTGCGATGCTTTGGAATAATTATGACTGAGAACCAACCAGATAGTGTTCATTACAAACCTCCAAAGAACGATATTAGCAAATAGTGGAAAGGTAGAAAATGACTTTTTCCTTCTAGTAATAATGAAATGAAGATAAGAAAGTGTTCCCTTGTGTGCAGTCAAATATATTAGTGCATATTCATTTGAGTAATCCATGGGTACTGCCAAAGGAAGGGCTATCTCACTTCCTCTGGACTTTTCATGCGAGTGAGCGTTATATCTGGAACTAAATAATATAGTTGAATCAATAAATAAATACTGATTTGATTATGATTTGATTTATGAATGACATGATAATAAGAGGTGATGCTTATGCTTCATGTTTCAGATCTAAAAATAAGTTACAATGGGGATTGGCAAGACACATGCTTTGTGTCATTAAGGAGTGAAAAGAAAGGAGATTAAGACAATTTGAGGTTGTTTTCAACCCTCTGCTTTTAGAACAATTACATCTGCACTCTACAAAAGTACACAGAAAATCATGAATCAAAGTGTGCAGAACATTTCGGAGGAAGTTGCGTGAGCCAAAGTATCTGAAACGGTAAATCATTTATATCATCAGTGGGAGCTATATAGACGACGCCGGCTCCGTTTGTGTGCTTCTTTGAATCATCTGTCAGGATTATTGATTCCAATAAATCGTGTGTGGTATTGTGGGATGACTGAGCAAATCAATGAAGTTGTGCTTACAGTATAGTGTCATATCTCATGTGTCCCCCTCTGGGCTTGAACCCCCCCCCCACCACCACCACCACCACCGCCATCACCCATTTCATCGCCTTGTCTCGTCTCCGTCTCACTCACACATCACCAACCACACGCACGCTCTCACACACGCACACACACACACACACACACACACACTCTCCAGCCTCGCCTGGCAAATGACGCCAAACTGAATGCCTCTTTTGACTGCTACCTCTCGCACAGAAACGCATTAAACGCAACCCCAGATGCAGTGACCCGGAGGTACGCATCGATGGCAGCCGCACAGTGTCGCCCCTGTAATTCCTCTCTCTCTCTCTTTCTCTCTCTCTCTCTCTCTCCGGATAGATCTTATCACTCACATCTCTAACTGCCATTATCAATCTTCCCTGTGCAGCCTCTACATCATTAGGCGAGAGTATTTCACTAAGAACACCAAAACAGGTTTCACTCCTTTCTTCTCCTCCCTTGCATTTATAAGTCCACTGCAGGTTGGCGTGTTGCCAGGCTGTGCCATGCAGCTCAACACTGCCACCCAAAGGTTCAGTACCACCACCCATCAAGCATGACCCACTGTGAACGCTCACTCTGCCTCCCCTTTTTTTTTTTTTTTTTTTTCTCTCTCTCTCTCTCTCTGTCTCTCTCCCCCCCCTCTTTTTCTGTATTTGTCCACGTGTGTTCCAACTGTGTGTTGTGAAGTAGTGCTTTATTAGCAGAAAAATTAATAAGGCTTTGATAAAAAGCAGCATGGATTACGTTGAAATTTGAGGCTCATTATTGGCTAATCCGTTTTGAATTGGATGCGTATCAAGTTCCAGACAAGCTTCAGTCAGTCCGCTAGTGTGCTTTGAGAGGAGGCATTTAATTCGAGTTTAGATGATGTGGCAAAGCCTACGGTGACATTCACAATAGCACCGCAGCAGGCCAATTATTGACTGTTGTTATTGCTGCAGGTGTTGAAAAGGTTACAAAGTCTTTTGTGATATAATAATACACATCAAAACAAATAGTAAAATAATAATAAAAATAAATAATAAAATAAAAACATGAATACACTCAGAGTTGTATGAGGAGGTGAAGTCAGCAAATTTTTGGGGAAAAATGTGTGCAGCGACTATCTGATGAAAACGGTAATCGGAGTAGATATAGGCAAGAAAAAAATGTTTCTTTCACAAAGAACATTGAGTCACATTAATGTTATGTTGGTACATTTTACCAGTGATCTAACCTTGGTGCTGAATAGACGAAAAAAGGCAAGGCAATCCCTCACCCACTTGCATTTTTGTTAAATATGAATTAAATATATAGTAGTGACAAAACATCAGTCTATAATTATTCCCCCAAAATTATGCATGTGATTGTTGAGTCCATATTCAACTCCATTAATTAGCAGTTTGACTTACTTTTTCTCTTTTTTTTTTAAGTTTGAGAAATAGTGGAACTTGCTGAAACCGTATGTCTCCTGCACTCTTTTTTTCTGTTGCTTCACAGTAACTTAGAGTGAGTCTCTAATCTAGACTGGCACTTTAGCACTGTGGAACAGGGCAGTTATAGGCAGTACTTATAGACCAGTAAAAGTGCTCTTTTACCTGCTGTCTGGTGTGCATGGGTCCCTTCGTCTTGAACCCTCCTTGGGAGCTGCACTCTGAGGCACTGAAGTGGTCGGAGCTCGTGGAGGACCTCTTGGAAAGGGTGTCACAGCCTCCGACAAATGTGTTATCCAATGGGAGCTCCTGAATCACGTGATGCTTCTTCACGGAGACCGGCGTGTCGGCCTTGAGGTGGAAGGCCGACTGCGGCGAGGCGGACTTGTAGTGCCGGGCCAGGTCTGGGCTGCTGGGTTTGAAGGTCGTGGTAGGCGTGGCATTCCAATCGAAGCGTCCAATCCCTTGCTCCTCCAGCTCGGTGGGCAGGCTGATGGTTCCGTTGATCGGCTCGTGGGCAGGGTCGTCGGGCTTGTTCCCCTCGATGGTGACAAAGTTGAGCAGGGAGCTTTTCGGGGACTTCCTTTTCTTGCGCTTCTTCTTCTTGTTCTGCTTGTTCTCCGTGTTGGGTGACATCCACTCAGCCCCCTGCTTTTTCCTCTGCGCAGCCTTGAACCTGGAGGCATGGCGGCAGCGCAGGAGCACAGTGACAAAGATGACAATAATCACCACTAAGGCGCCGGTGACAAAGGCTATCATTATGGTTAAATAGTCGCCGCTTTGATAAGTCTCACTGTTTTCACCAATGTTTCGGTCAATCGGGGTCTCCATGGTGCGTCGGATGAGATCGTAGATGAGCGTTGAGTTGCCCACGGTGTCATTGACATACAGGAACACTAGCACCAGCGTATGGAGGGATTTGGGATACCCGAGGTCACTGATATTGACCACTAATCTGTGTAAGCCTATGTCAGTCACAGCAGGTTTTTCCTCCAGCGTAATATTCCCTGTGACAGGGTCAATTCTGAACAGACCTTTGTTGTTCCCACTCACAATGGTGTATTTGAGTTCTGCATTCATCCCCGTGTCACCATCTACAGCGAACACCTCTGCTACCACAGACCCCGGGATGGAGGAGAGAGGGACGAGCTTGAAGGACGTGTTGGAGGGGGTAGATGACGATGGGGGTGTTGTCGTTCACGTCGATGACGTTGATGGTCACCTTGGCGGCCGAGGAGCAAGGGGGCCTGCCACTGTCCACGGCCCTGACATCGAAGGTGTAGGAGCTCTGCTGCTCCCTGTCAAACGACACGTTGGATTTTATCACCCCGGAGTAGGGATCCAGTATAAAGTTCTCATTGTCATTCAGTATGGACAGAGAAACGGCAGCATTTTCTCCCGCATCTGAATCCGTCACCGTTATCACCCCCACTGTGCTGTATTTAGGAAGATTCTCCGACACAAAGAACTGAAAGTGGTTGTGCGTGAACTTGGGGTTGTTATCGTTCTCATCCAGCACGGTTACAATAACGGCCGCCTGCGTTTGCAGAGGGGGTGTCCCGTTGTCTCTCGCCGTTATCGTGAAGAGAAACCTGTCCTGATCCTCCCGGTCAAAAACTCTGGAGGCAGTCAGGACCCCCGTTTTGCGGTCGAGATCGAAGAACGACGCGTTCGGGCCCAGCTGATAAACTATCTCTGCGTTTTTTCCGCTGTCCTCGTCTGTGGCGGTCAGAGTAGTGAGGAACAGGTCACGCTTGTTGTTTTCCATGACGGCCAGCTCGATGACTGGCTGAGTGAAAATAGGCGGGTTGTCATTCTCATCCTCCAGCCTCACTCTTACCAAGGCAGTCTGATTCAAGCTGGGTTTCCCAGAGTCGGAAGCCACGATTTTAAAGTTGTATTCCTTTGTCCCCTCGTAGTCGAGCAGCGCAGAGGTCTCTAGCAGATACTGGTTATCGTACACGGCCTTGAGATGGAAGGGCACATCCTTCTCTATGAAGCATATGACCTTGCCGTTGATGTCTGTGTCTTTGTCTGACACCGTGATGAGAGCTATCTTGGTATTGATGGGATCCTTCTCTGAGAGGAAAACAGTGCCATTAATGGGGCTGATTATGTATCGCAGGTCTATATTAGGCGGATTGTCATTAACATCAGTCACATTTATGGTAACAGTAGCTCTGGCAGGACTGGAGCTGCCATCGCTGGCTAAAACAGAGAGCTTATGAATAGCAGTCTCCTCTCTGTCCAGGAGCCTCTGCACTGTAATTAGGCCAGATGTTGTGTTTAATGCAAAGAGCCTTTTAGTAGCAGGAGACACCTGAGTCCCAAACACATAACGTATCTCCGCATTCGCCCCTATGTCTGCGTCTGTGGCCAGAAGCTGCACAACAGACGTGCCAATAGGGGAGTTCTCTGGTATATGCACCTCTATCTGACTATCTTTAAACACAGGCCTGTTGTCATTGACATCCGTCACCGTTACTTGCAGAATGGCAGTGCTGGATTTCTGCGGACTGCCCCCGTCCTCCACTTTGATCTTCATCACATATGTATCCTTCTGCTCTCTGTCAAGATTCTGCTGCACAATGAGCTGGGGCCACTTCTCCCCCTCAGGCGTTTCGACTATGTCTAAGCCGAAGGCACTCTGCCCGTTGATCAGCTCGTATTTGTGGACACTGTTGGGGCCAGTGTCCGGGTCAGTGGCAGAAGGAATGGCAAATCGGCTGTTAATGAGCGTGTTCTCGGGGATGGAGATGTTGATCACAGGCGACGGGAACATGGGGGCATTATCATTTGTGTCTTTGACAATTATTTTGATCTTAATCAGCCTGAAATAGTCATTAGGGAGGATGACCACTTCAATTTCAAAGGAGCACTCGCTGTCCTCAAACGAGGGACCGGGGCACAACTTCTCCCTGTCGATTCGGTTTGATGTAGTGAATATCTCGCCCGTGCTGCTCAGAACGCGCACCAGTGGGTTATCTCCAGCTTTGGAGACGAGCCGGTACACAAGATTGGCACTTGCTCCGGTGGCAGCATTTGTGTGGGAAATGTTTAGGTCCTTTGGTATGTTTCCAATGAGGACATTTTCTTGCAATTCCTCCCTGATGGGGTAGATTAGCTCTTGGGCTATTGACGGATCTAGCCATATGCAGGCAAGCAGGGCGCCCAACAGGTAATAGTCTTTTAGATCCATGACAGCGTGAATGTGTTTCCAGCCTTCACAACTCAAAAAGGTGTCTTTCTATGCGGCGTCGTTACAGGCAGCGACTCCTTGCATGTGATGGCAGGAATCTTCCACGGTAAAACCTACAAATACATGACAGAGTTGATCTTCAGTGAAATAACTTTGCCATGCACAGTCATATAAATAGAATTAAGCAACAGCCCACCCATCTCACAGTCGGCTGTTTTGTCTACTTTATTTTAATTTTTTTGCTACATGATTCACTATTATATCTGCCCATAGGACTTTATAACAATTCATAGGAGAGAAAGAAAAAAAAAACAACAATAACACTGCAGCAACCATTAAGGCAGCCATTCATGTCTGTTGCTCCCTTAAGAAATCCTCCACATTTAACAGTCACTCAGAATTTCCAGCGTCTCAAACCCCCATTGCCCCAAACTTCACAACACATTACACACTAGTATTAATTTTACACTGAGATTGCCGAAATTAAAGAGCTTTAGCTGTGTGTGTGTGGGGGGCCCCAAACGAATGCATGCGGATGAATGAAGCCTGCAAAATGAGCTCAGACAGAATTTGAATTCTTAGTGAGCAACTGAGACCTTATTCTCATCGTACATACCCAAATCCGTTAGAGCACAGGAGGAGAAAAAAAAAGAAACTGGAGTGTGTCAGCTCATAGTCTTCTCCTCCAGTGTGGATGCAAGCTTATTCAGGTAAAGATATCCTCCTCAAGCTGTGGGTCCAGGAAAGATGAAAAAAAAAATATATATATATATATATATATATATATTCGCCCCGCAGGAGTAATCAGACTCAAGAACAGGTTTGGAGCAAAAGCAGCTGGTCGCACAAACTGGGATAAATAAGAGGCTGCAAATGTCGCAGTTCCGTTTCCCCCATTTAACTTCAGGAGCGGACAGGATCTAATCTGTGCGACCTGCAGTGATTGCGTCGCTGTCCAGCAGACACGGCCAGGTGATCAGCGGCTTGTGGTGTCTTCCATTAGAACCGGTCCTCCAAAAACTGTTCTCATCTCCGGTACACGTCCCGAGGAAACCGGTGGGTGTCTTCTCTTTTTTTTTTTTTTTTTTTTTTTTTTTTTATATATTACCCCCCCCGGCTACCTGTTAAGGTGAAGGCGCAGACTAGGCGAACGCAAGAGGAGACACCGGTGTCCCGTCATGTCTCAAGTTCATCAGCCGGCAAAGACACAAGGTTAAAAAAAAAAGAAGATCGTGAAGGCGTCTGAGCAACACAAAAATGAAAAAAGAAGAGAGAGAGAGAGAGAGAGAGAGAGACAGGGGATCTCAGAGTCGATCCCACTTGGAAGTGCCAACCAAAAAAATATGAAAAAGCTTGTTCAGTGTGACACCGATGCGCAGCGTGTATGTGCCGTTTATCCTTGCACTCTCACTCCCGGAGCAGAATATCTTGCACTAACTCTGTGTAAACCCATAGGAGGGGTGGTGAAGTACACCACACCGACGCCTCCACCCCGCCGACCCCCGTCATTGGACGCCGCTCCTCTCTTTCAGTGGCGTCGGCGAGCCCGAGCGGCGACGGGATTGGCCCGGAGTCACGTCACTCCGATGCGGGGAGCGGAGGGCTGTCCGCGGTGAGATGCTCCGTGAAGATGCTGCAGGCTGCAGAGACGCTTAACCGAAAGAAGAAGAAAAAAAAAAAAAAAAAAAAAAAACCCGTGGCTGGAGTGTGTGTGTGTGTGTGTGTGTGTGTGTGTGTGTGTGTGTGTGTGTGTGTGTGTGTGTTGGGGGGGTGATGATGATGATGATGATGACGCCGATGAGAACGAGGACGATGAAGCTGCTAGTGCTGCTGATGATGATAACGTAGTAAAACAGAGTGATTGTCCTCTAGCTTTTTTACGCTGTTGATGATTATATAAAAAGGCAGATAGCAGTCGTTGCCTCTAAAAGGGAGAAGACAGAAGACTAAGTCAACCTGTTAGGCTGTTGTCAGGTAGGATGCACTAATTGGGGTGGACACACTGAAAAAGCCACAAGACTGAACCACATGAAACAGATGAACTGCAAGTATGACTTGCTTAGAATAAACACAGTCACACATATAGGCTGACAATTCAAGCCTTGTGGAAGAGGTCTCTAATAATTGCACACAGAGAAGCCGTTGTCTAAGCATGTTTGCACGGGGTGCATGTTCACTCCCCGTGCGCCACGCTCGCCATGCCCCTCCGGCCCAGTCATCAGAATTTGTCCCTTAGAAATAACCTTGACAGTTATCCCCGTCATCAAAGCCACACAGCAGCGTGTGGTGCGAGCCCTTTGCGTAATGGGGCGAACTGCGTCTCTCTTTTTTTCTTTTGTGTTTTAAAGTTTGCCGCCTCGTGCCGGGAGCTGTTGAGATCTGAGGAGGCTGAGATGTGACTCACTCGGCAAGTTCCAGAGCAACAAGAGGAGGCTGAACTGTGCAACTCAGCCGACTAACCTCCAGCCCCCCCCCAAAATAATGACATGTCAGAAGTGGCACAATGCGACTGGAAAACGACAGATTTAATAACATGGAAATCAGAGTCAACCGTCCACATCCAGCCATCCTTTAATGCATACTGCCATCCAATCATTACTTAATTTCAATGCAGTAGATAACCCTCAATTTCATCCACGGCTCTCTCTTTCTCTGCCTGTGCTGCTGCTGCTGCTGCTGCTGCTGAGACAGACAAGCTGTTGAGCCCAAAAAGAGGCCTGCCATGGTGAACACTGCCATCTTGAGGTGCTTTGACACAAATGCCTGAACTGTCCTGTGAGCTTTGAAGCTTCAGAAATCAAATGACTACACATTCATGAACCAACACTTTAGCGTGCATGTGCTTCGACAACTGCGGCATCAGAATAAAAGGGAGCAGTTAGTGACTCAGTAGGGAGCAGTAAGTGTGAACAAAGAGACAGCAGAAGTGAGAATTCGCCCCGTGTGTTGGCAAACGGCGACGGGAGTGATGCAAAATGACCCACACACTGTTGAGGTGAGAACTAGGCTGCCGTTGTCTCCTGAGAGGCTGGCTTACTGCCTGGTCAGCAGTCCATTATCACAACCAACCTGATGGCCTGACCTTTCTGCCTCTGGATGCAGCCGTCAGTGTCCTTTGCTGGGAGAGAGCAGCTAGAGGAGTGATCTGTCACATCAGTTTAAAGTCTGACACCCTGACGTGGAGGGAAAAGTGACAACGTTACCGTCTACAGTGGTGGAACGCCGTCTTGCCCGACCGGCCTGCTGGAGTCATTAGGAAACGCATCTCTAGCTTTAACTTCTTTCGCCGGGAGTGTGCTGCTGCGAAACAAGAGTCACGTTTTGATTTAATAGGACTTTCCAACGTTGCCAGGGCTCTGAGGTGTTTGTGTGTGTTAGTGCAGGGCTCATTACACAGTGATTGTGATTATTACTGGACAGATAGCACACTTTGAAAGCCAGAAATCCCCAACATCTTGTGAAGACACTTGTATTGATCACTAAATCTACCAATCCCCCCACAGACGTATAATGGTCATTTTGTGTCTTGGGTGAGTAAAATCTTCTATATGGGTACTTAAAGATATGTTGATCTTCGCAAGCTTTTATTATCCAAATTGTGGAAATTTCCCCGCTGCGGGACTAATAAAGGATTATCTTATCTTATCTTATCTTATGAATGGTTTCTTCTGTGATTATTTCTCACGTGACCTTGACTCGAGACACCAAAAGGGGCCTAAATCAGCAGACGCAGCGACTGCATAGCTCCTAATTCTAAATTTACCCCGTCTCTCAGGTTTGTGATCTCCTTATTTAGTCTGTTTTGAACCGGCTGCAGCTAATGTTTCTGCCAGTCAAGTTCCTGACAAGTGATGAATAATGTAGTATGCTAAATTATGCTCTAGGTCCTCCGGTGTTCCTCCTACGATCTCATATTGAAGAGAGAGCCTAAGGGAAGGGTCCAAACCTAAAGCCTTATGATTTCCTATATACAGATGCAGTCAATCACACTATTCACCTTGATTCTCACACTGACTTATTGACTTGTTCGTGCCGTTGAATTGGCCTCATGAATAATACAAGGAACAAATATGTTTATTTTCCGGGTCCGATAAAGTACAAGGTCAAACAGGTAATTCATGCATTTTCTAACTTAAATAAGGGTCTGAGGAGCCGGAGGTGGATAAATTGAAACTGTTCGTGTCGCAACTTTGGAGTTGATGCGCAGCCAAGAAGCAACAAACACGCCTGAAAGCTGAAGCCAATGTGGTTTGTCTGTGTGAGTGCAATTGAAGCCTTAATAAAACAGCTAACACCTAACATTGATTTTAACCTTTTTCAATGCATTATTTGTATGCTTGTGGAACATTCTATCACCTTCCCAGAACATCACAGAGAGAATACTGTTGTCACTGCAACATGATGTTTTAATAACAACTCTCCCTCGTGAGAAAAATTGGCCTCACTGTGTGGATGTTCTCACGGAGAACACTGTCTACAGCCGTAACAGAGTTCTTCAATATGACAAATTTTATCAGGAGAAGAACGAGTCCCACTGACTATTTTTTTTAAAAAGAGTTTGTGTGTCACGTTGCACTTTTGAAACAAAAATTCTTCCTCTAGACAAGCTGATGGAAGTTAAAAATGTGGTTTGAAGCATCGGTGTACCTTTTTTCTTAACAGGATATAACATTAATCGAGGTGAAGAGCTTCTTGTTGGAGGGTTTATGCGAGCAGCAACATAAGTCTTAAAAGCCAAACTGCACGGGCTGAGCCTTAATTGTTTTAATCCCTCATCAGGTAGGCTGCTAGCCATTCTATACATGTGTGTACTTCTCACTTAGTGCAACCTAATAAGAACATTTTATGTTTTAACATAATTGGGGTTATTCTCTCGCAAGTCCAACACTTCTATTTGAGAAACAGTCATAGAGCAGAGGCAATTTTAGAGAGCGAGAGACTTTTTGAATTTCAGTGCCGTCTCTCTCCCCGTTGTACGTTCAAAATATTGCAAAGTAATTCAGCCATAAGATTTCTAATTATCCAAATCCATTGCAATGTCAAAATAAATAAATTGAATAACACACTGTACGTCCTCGTAATGTAATGGACACTTATTTTTACTCTCTGCTTTCCCACCTCAGTTCCTGTAATCAGCTGACTCACAGAGAAAAACATCAGTGGGGCTATTATCTATGAGCTGAATCCTGCTGCTTTTCGATACTGTACCACTATCACCTGCCAGCTAAGCAAGTGTCAGCAGTTAACATTGGACATTAATAAACTATCTTGAGTGGTTTTAGTCGTGACCAAATTTGTAAAATGCTAACAGAGAGACTCTTTCTTCCATCACCTTTCTTTAATGTTTTGGCAATGTGTAAATAAAAAGTTACCTCGTTCTCTTCATATGGCTTAGCTCACTCTTTATTTAATCCCACGAGTGCATTGGTTCCATTTGTTCCTCGTCAATACCACCACAGAGCAACTGCTGATGAAAATTTGGGCCCCTTTCCCTTAAAAAACCTTTTGCCAGCGCTACTCCTCTCAAGAGTGGTAATGACCCAGTGGATAATTGGCATCACACATGCGGTGGACCCTGAATACTAATCAGAGCTTCTAATCAGACATCTCCAATTTACAAAATTGAGATACATAGGATTGAAAATTCAGAAAGGAAATGTTTTTGGAGATTTTGGAGAAGGGATTTGAGCGAAATCAAAACTTTGAATTCCTTTGGAGGAAGTGATGTTACTTAACAAGGTAGTAACAAGATACTGTGATATTTTACAGCTGCGGGCTTAAGAGTTCAAATGGAAATGTTTGCTCGAGGTAATGTTTTGATTCACCATATGGCAACTGCATAGACATCACATGGTTGCTGCTGAGACTTCTTAATTATCGTAGAACCTTTTTTAAAGATATTTTTCGTGCACCCAGCACATCCTTTTCTGCCTGATGGTTGGCATTTGAGAAGTATAATGCCAGTCATAATAATCCCTTGAACATTGATTGACGCACTGTTTGATCAAAGGAGATATCCTGGGAGGATTAGAGTTTAGATATCCCTCATAAGAAATGCTTCTTCTGTTCTCATACCTTCCCACTGAGTCTGACTATAATTTGCTCTCTCGCTTTGCATTCCGTCTCTCCTCATTTTTTTTTCTGCTCCCTCACTCATTTGAATCACATATCCTTTTCCAGACTGTGCACCGAAAAAGGTCAAACATTCCCTCCCATTTTCTTTTCTTACTGATGTGAAAGCCAGAAGCCTGCCTGTATCTGAAATGGATCCCGGTCAAAGACCGCTGCAAACCAGGGAAAGAAAGTTGAGCAAGATCCTTTTCTGCTCAGTGCACAGGCTGATTTGACCTTGTGCAGTATGAATGAAAAGATAGCAAGTTATGAAATACTTGACATGCACTCCAACACCAATACTCTATTTTTCAGATCCTGTCAAACTGAGCTGTATTTTTTTGACAGTATTCAAAGGTCGCTCAACACAAACTTTTTAAATACATGCATGTCTCTGGTACTTCTGATTGGTTTGATCGCCATTTCCTTTTTCGCCGTCTCTCTCCTCTTTGCCTTTTCTGTCTCTGTTCTGAGTTTGTGCAGAGGTGGACAAATATATATATATATATTGTTTTGTATTGCCTATAAGATAACTGTAATAACTGACAAGCAATTAGAAACCATTTCCTCAGAGGTGTGTCATCACACATACTTTATCGGGTTCTGAAATTTCTAAAACAAGCTCCAGTCAGGTGTGAGATGTAGTATGATTCCATACAGTTCTAGTTGTGCTACTACAGACTTACGGTGACAGTATCTGTGTTTAAATGTCTGCATGAACCTGTAAGGCAATGCATATTTAACTCGTTTATTTCTAGTAGTAATCATGACTCTAGCAGTGAAGACAGCTCACGACAAGCGGGGAGATGGCAGGCAAATGGCTGCATATACACTGCGACTCTAATGTGTCGTCCTAAAGGTCAAACTGCTACATGGCAGTTTTTGTCATGCATTAGCCAAGCTGAATCCCATTTACTTAGAGGATATGGCTAATCTGTAATTTTGATATAAGGCAGATAAGACTACAAGTCTTCCTATTTTTGTGATCGTATACTTTTTGTAGAACAGTTGATTAAATAAGCGGGAAAGGAGTCGCACGGTACAAAATTAAAATGTGAAAGAATCTTGTGGAAAATGTGTTCAAATACTACTTAGACTGGGAGGCTGACTAAATGAATAATTCCTGAAATCTTTGTGCAATGCTATCACCATCCACCAAGCCACCAAATCAAAATCAGAAATTCATTATTTTAGTGTTTTATGCATGGCAGTGCATGTGAGCTTGCCCCCCTGGTTAACTCAAGGCCACCACATTTAATCGCTCTAGTGCGGCGGTTACAGCTGATAAATACGTCCCGCTGACAGTATTGTTGCAGAAGCATAGCGACCACCTTCAGGTAAACTCTGTTAGCTCTGTCAGCACTTTTGTAATGTTGCCTCTGTTAGCATTGTTAGCTGCAAGCCGCCGGCTCAGGTGTCGTCATGTTGAGAGCCGGTGAGAGGGCTGCTACCATTCTCGTATTATGTACCTCTTACAAAGGCTTAGTAGCAAAGGAAAATTAACTTTTCCATATTTAATCATAACCTTTTTTTTTTTTTTAATATTACACTTTGATTAAATTGCCTGAGGAATGCAAATGTTTTCAATACTGTCCTGCGCATCCTTCATCTCAATTGCGGCTTAATATTTGACAATAAAGTATTGAAGCAAAATGTATACCACAGGAAACATACTGTTTATCAGAAACATCAAACCAGATCATTGTTGGGGATTCATATTGTTAGTTAACCTGTGCTAATGAAGCTGTCATCAGGAAACATGGTCTACAGTAAAGAGCTCAAGCCTCTTGTGCAGCCTGGGTAACATCAAAATAGTGGAATGAACTGAGTCCCCTACCAAATGTCTTTCATTGCATCAAACACAGGCACAGAGAGAAAGGAAACAAAGACCCACTCTGCTGAATTACATTGATCTACACTGTCAAAATACTAAGATCACCCTGTAGGTGTGCAATCTTTGTTGCAGCTACACTTTTATGTAAAATACACCCACTTATCATTTTTAATCATTTGGTCTACAGCAGTGGCTCACTCCCTCGGAATGAGGTGCCATAGATGTGTCCTGTAATTACAAAAAGTAATTCTGATGTCGGGTACGTGGGCTGGGGGAGGGCGGGGAAGGGGTGGGGGCGGTGAGAATGAGAGTGTCTTTTAAACTAAAGTGCATGAGGCTCCTCAGCAGTCTCCCTGACCCTGAGTCTCGTTTTCATAATACTGCATTCACATCTTGTGGAACTTATTCACCAGTTTCTGACCGGTAAATACTTTTCAAGTAGTAATTATAGCAGGTTTTTTGGACAAATCGCAGTTGGTGCTTAATAGAATGTGGGCAGCAACTATAATTCAATTCAATTCAATTCAGTTTATTTTGTATAGCCCAGAATCACAAATTACAAATTTGCCTCAGAGGGCTGTGCACATGCGACATCCTCTGTCCTTCCCTATAACTTGGCGTAATGCTACTAAGCTCATTATTTCAACAAGGTGCAACATCTTGTCTAAGCTATCCTTTAACTTAAGTAGTACTCAGAACACTGTATAGAGTTGTTAGATGAGAGATTTGATATTTTAGGAAATTAATTATATATGTCATATATAATAAAACATATATGACAAACATAAAGAAAAAACTATATTGAATAAATGTACCTTATTTTATAATTCAGGAAATTATTATGTTCTCCGTGTCTTGCTGTATGTTAATGCTTACCAGGGTGACTCCACACATCATTTTACAGGCAACACAAGCTTTTAGCATTCAAATCACTGTCCAGAGTGATAAGGTATTATCAGATGACAACATACAATTTATGTTTGGCAAATGAGCCGCAGAATAGAAAATGTCACTCTGCCCATGGCCACGTTTCCAAAAGCACAGATTCAGCGGAGAAAATAGTGTCATGTGTTGTTGTCATTAATTTTGTGTGGTGTGATGTCTGATGCAGGGATTGCCAATTACCCTGTTTGCATGGTGAACACAGCAAACGACCCTACATCTTCAACCCCTTCAAGGGCACTGAAAGGCTAATTTGTGATGAAACCTGTTAAATAAAATGTATTATTATTATTATTATTAATTTGTGATCTTTATAAAAAGATAATATATACATTCAAATATTAGTCAGGTGTATGGACAAACAATCTGCATGAAAAGCTCATGAGAGAAAGTTATGTTTTCATAAGCAAAGCCAAAATTAAGTTGTTTGATTTACATTGAGAATAGGGTGTTACCAAACCTTAGTAGGCAGCCCCTAGGGGTTGATCTTTAGGTCAATTTTATTTAATAATTTACCTTTTTCATTGACTGTACATCATCCTCTGTTGTGTATAAATATCTCCAACAGCTGAAATAGGAAACCACATTTGGAGGTTAGCAGCAACATGAATACTATTTATGTCCTGTTACCCCATTAGGTCTGAGCATGGCTGTTCTGTGTTTCCAGAAAAGTGCACTGAATATCCCAACCATCCATCCATCCATTTTCCACCTCTCATCCATGTCCGGGTTGCGGTGGCAACAGGCTAAACTGGGTACCTTTCACTGAAAAACCATTTGCTATTTTATCCATAATACTTAAATTTAACTGCTACCTCCGGCCTTTAAGGGGCTGCAGCTGGTGGAGACGTCTGGAAGAGGAATCGCAGGTGCAGAGAGGATGCATTTCACTTTCTTCGCTCCCAGGTTTTCATTCTGCAGTCTGGGACAGCCAGTGAGACTGCTCTGTGGGCTCTGTGGGGATTCACAGGAATGTGTGACTGTAATTGTTTCCTAATGAGTTTCCTCTCCCCGCTAATTGAGGATCACATTGCTTATTACGATCTTTGGTACACACATACCGGTATCAGCAAAATGTAACCACAACTGTTGACTAATGAATTGTGTTCTTCCCATAAAACATCCATAATAAACTCATAAACAGTGAATAACATGACCTGTTCCTTCAGTTGGATGCCACAGTCTGCAGCAGTTTTTCTTTAACCTGCAGTTCTTTATGAGGTATATCTATTTCTAGGCATGAAAGTGTGAACAACCACAATAAAAATAAAATAGCTCACTCAATTCATGCAAAAGGACTGGCTGTCCAATATTTCCATAAACCAAGTAGCTAAGAATAGATCGCCACTTGCCTGAAAAGTGGACGAGATAAAGCTGCAGGGGGTGTTGTAAAAAGTTGCGGTCGAGTTGCAGATCAATGTATATTTAATTATATATATGTGAACATGTGTGTGTTTCTGGCATTGTATCTATCCTTTATTCTTTTTATGGCCGACTTGAAAAGCACTTTGTAATTGCTGCTCGTTTCAATAAGTGCCACAAAAACTACCCCGGCCAACCCAGGAAGTAACCATGGCGCTGGTTCCTTTGACAAAAGCCAATGGATTTCTGATTATTGCAGAAATAAGCTCTGTAGCAAACACAAGTTGATGATACTTAGATGTTTTGTCCAGCGAGATAATCTTCACAAATGAACACCAATTTTAGGATTTTTTTAAGCATGAATGCAATCGGCAGAAGTAAAAAGCAAACTAGGCTATGAAATAACTTCACCAAGGCCACTTGAGTGCAGGTACACACAACAAAGCTGTGAAGTTGGACTAGTTGGGCGTGATGACGTTGTGTAGACTATTTAGTTGCTTGTTAGCAAAAAACTTTTTTTAAGACACGTAAAAGATAAAACATTTACATGAGGGCCATCTACTGATGTATTTTATATCATAGAAAATAATTATCTTAATCTTGTTAACCACAGAACTTATTTCAAGCATCTGACCAAAAACACATTAAAAAACCCATAGCCTTAGAGACGAGGGTACCAGTAGTGCAAGAACGACTATAAACTGCAGCCGCCTCAATCTCTCGAGTTTATCACTGCCTTTGTGTGCATGACACCAGAGCAAGTCAAGTTTGACTTGATGGGTAGGATTACTATCCATCAGTAGCTGTAACTAAAGCTATTTCGTTGAAAAAAAAATGTTAAAAGCTTATAGTATTAATAACTCGTTTAATAACGTGTGAATCAAAGCCAATGGAATGTATTACCATTAAAGGTTATTACACCACGACTTGAACAAGTACTAATTTAAACATTGTATAAATACATGTGTTGTATAACAATCGCTAAATGGATCCACACATCCATCTCTCCCCTCCCTCTAACCCATACCTTATATAGTTACGGTTATATGCACTGCTTTCTTATCCCCTGCGTCCTCTTCCTTTTGTTAATGCGTTTCAATTTGCAAAGCTGGGGAACTGTAGACTGCAAAAATATTATTTTAGCAAAGGATGCACTTCCCTTTACAGTACAAACTGTATGCAAACTGTATGCAATCTTTGCAAGAAGTCATCATGTTGGCAGTGAGGATATCATAGCCCCACCATTATACAAAGTGCATGACATATTTAATTGCATGGTTCATGTCGTCAATTATGCAGACTATACCTGACCCCGGCATGTCCTATGCAGATAATTGAAAGAAGTGTGTGTTGTTGCCCATTAGATAACTTTGGAAAGCTCTCCCCTGCTGTGTCATAAACAACAACACAGCTATACATTTTGATGCCAGTAAAAATGTACAGTATATGCCTGATACACAGGCATACTGCCACTTTGCTGCAGAGGGAATCAATACGTTCCCATTTCAGTTGGCGCAAAGAGATACAGGGGAGTATTCCCTGCTAAGTACGAATGAGTGTTGCATTCGATGTAATAATGCCATAATAGTAACACCATAATGAAATAGCGGAGCAGAAAAATACACACTGTCAATTAAAAGTGATGAAGCGAAGCAGAGATGGAGGAAGGAGCTGTTGGGTGTGCACTTTTTCCTTTTCCCTGATCTAGTGTGTAGCACTCAGTGTGGATAAATGTGTCTCAGAGGGCGTTTGTTTCCATCCCACTCCTTTAAAGATGCTTTGCATAATTGTATTGGTAATTACTGTGTTCTGTAGGTTTAATCAGTAGCTATCCCAGTTTGCCCAAATTGCTACAGAGCATAAGGACTTTACCACACTAAGTTAGGACTAGTGGTTATTTCAGCCAAGCTATGGACTATCCAACACGTGTCCCTTGTAAATAAAACTGTTTTCTAACTAGCCTGGAATATCTTCCAGCTGCTCCTCAAAAAACAAGTTCCATTACAGCTTTGAAACACTTGACTCTGTTCCCTTTGTTTTACAGAGTAGCCTAATAAACAGGAGATACTGATGCACGCAGCAATAGCAGGAGCCAAGCAGCAGCCAATCAAGCAGAGTGCATTGCAAACAGGTACAATGAGGACCCGTCTACTTGTCTACTGAGCAATTGTAATCATGATTGGAGCATTGCAGCATCGATATGGCTCACTTCCTGTTTGTGTCTCCGCTGCCAACTTTGTCATGGCTAAATGATCTGCAAAAGGAAAAAGACACGAGTGTTTCTGACAGAACTGTGGCCTGTTCAGCTGTCTTGCAATGCGTCTCATACGGTAGTCATTTATTGTTGATAATGCATGCATCTTCAATTCAGGAGTAGCTCTGGGTTGGTTCGTTTTTTATTTTTGCAGAAAAGTTCTGATTCTCTACTATAACACACTGTGATCCCGTGAGCCCCATGTATCACATTTCAAGCTTGGGTATACGTGGGATATGAATGCAGCAATGTCCTTGGTTGAAATTATGGGTAATTGGTGGATATAATTTCCATTATTTGTCAGTCCCATTCACCCAAAATATATTCAGCCATTCCCTACTTGAGATCACACGGTAGATATGAGAGCTGAAGATATTCTCAGGGAGTGTCTCATGACGCATGTTGTTCCACAGACCCTTTATTTTCGGGGCATGAGCTTTTAAATTAGTGTGTGACAGTACAGGGCATCTTCCTCTGAATAAAGCAGAATGAGAGTTCAGTAGTTCCCTTTCATTATGTTGAAATGCTGGTGCTCAGCGTGTGTGCGTAAACGTGACACATGACACTGCCTTCCACCTATGTGTTCTCCTCAAAGTTCAGTTGTAGTTTATTAAGGCCTCGTCCCACATATTCCTTTAGACATGGAACAGAAACGACAGCTTTTGAATATTCAATGCATGTGATGCCCGTAGTACATGCAGGACATGGAAAACAGGAAGAAGAAGCAGTCAAAGTATAGTAGAAGGTGCCAATTAAGTACTGCTGCAACTACCAATTACTTTCATTTTCAATTAATGTAAAGGTTATTTTCTGTATTGTTTTTGCCAATAACATGAAAACAAAAAATGCAAAGGTAATTCAGAAACCCAAAGATATTCCGTCTACAATGACATATGACAAAGAAAAGCAGCAAATCCTGACATAAAAGAAGCTGAACCCATTTTTTTCCCACACAATAATCAAATATCAAAAATAGTCACTGACTTAGTTCCACTACAATCTGATAAATAATACTTTTGTGAAGCTGTCAATGTTCATTTTTGTGCACGTAGGTCAAATGTTGTTTTAATTATCTGGTCATTTTTTTATGCTGTTTCCTGTATAAGATTGTATCATAATGAACCATCAGAATTTGCTGAGGTAATCAGGTTTTAATGCCTCCTTGAAGCGTTTGCTTCTGGCTTTTATGTGTTTTGCACTTTCCAATCACAATGTAATCACCTAGGACATGTTAATGACAGTAGCTATACGACAAAGAGGTCAAGGAGATAACCCTGATCGCTGACAATATTGAGGAGCCAAGCATCCCCAAAGGTCCCTCCAAACAGACTGCAGAAACACATAAACTGTGCTAGATCTGGGTTTATTTGTGGCGGTCAGATTAAGGTGAAAGGTGTGATTGTAAGAAAAAGATGTTTTGTACACTCTTGGTTTATTTTATTGTGCACTAAATTAGTGAAATACAGGGTATCAACGCTGAAACCCAGCATGATGGATCATACCACGGAGTCGCGGTATTAGCAGGAATACAGTAAAGCCCAAGGGTCATTGCATTGTTTCTTGGTTCATGGTCCAAGTAGAGCTTCAAGTCTCTGACATCACTCACCCAATTTATGAAACTCATTGTGGAATATGCAAGAGTGGAAAATGATCCAATACAACACATGTTCCACTGCTGTAAAAGCCAAGTTGTTCTTATGAATTCCCATTAAATAGTGTATACAACTGGGGGACCAAATACTATAATTAAAAACATATTATTGTACTAGGGTTTGTGATAGGATAATAGCCTTTCCATTGTTGGTGTTTACAGCAGATCAGCACAAATCCCCTTATACATTAACTTATTTTCCAACAAATCGGCCCCCTGTGCCCCCATAGCAATTTTCCATGTATGGAAGGCTTAACTCTGTGACTCGGTGTCTGCGGTGTTTTGCTTCTTTCTGCCACAAATTAAATCTGAATTGTTCCATAAGGGGTCAAACATCTTGTGAGAATAAACACGACACACCATGAAATTAGACTGTTGTTGGGAAAGGCAGAGGTATACTTAGATACAGATTTCTTATTACTGAAGTGTTTGCACGCACAGATCTGTGTTGTGGCTGACTGGACTTCTGCAATATTGAGCAGACAAACATCCCAGCCCCAACCCCCCACAACCTCCCCTCTCTCCGCCTCCCATCTCCTTGGTACATAGCTGGTTTAATACTGCAGTGATATCCAGCCTTACAGTGGTAGATTTGGATTTATTTGTAATTAGAAGGTTATATTGGCGTATAACTTGTTGGATTAAATGCTCATTACAAACATACCAATAACCAATATGTTGGTTTGAATTTAAACATGACAGCATCTTTCCTTTTCAAATGAGGCAAAAATGTATTCTAACCAATCCCGTGCCATAAAAACTGACATTCATTATAAAACTAAATGGTCAAGTCTAACACGTTTTACAGGAAACATAATTTATGCATGGATTAAGTTCAACTGAAACAGTTTACAGTATATAAAAAGCATTGTTCTGTATAGCATGTAAGTTGTGTGGACGTGGCCTTGGTGGATGACCAAGACATTGATCGCTCCCTAACGATAACAAAGAGGTTGGAGTTGTTTTAACATAGCAATGAAAACATGAATCATGCTTTAGTAGTTGAGAGCAGATATAATAAAATAGAATTATTGGATGCTTTGTAGATACGTTTATTCCCCAGGACACCATGTTTTATTCACCAAATGTCTTCAGTTATCTTACCTTCAACAGGATGGTGTCTGCGGCTGTTTCTGGTTCCCTTATACACAGTCCATTGATCAGTCATGTGACCTATAGGCACCAAGCATACAAAACAATATTGTCATCCTTTTTCCAAAACAATATACGTTTTATAAAATAACATATTTACTCCAATGGATACAGAAATGAGCAGGATAAATCTAAATGAAGTAGAAAATGTAATACATTCATCCTAACCCTTTAGTTACAATGGAAACAACCGCATGAACCCCTGAAGAAGGCAACATAGCCAGAAGGGTTGGGTAAAAAAAAAAATGCAATGTGTACAATATATGCATATTGATGGACTTGCATTGCAGCACCATACTGCCTGTGCTCTCAAATAAGGAAAAATAAATGTACAGTATGAGCATGTTGCACCTTTGCGCGCACATGCTTGCTATTGTAAATGTTAAGTATATAAACACATTTTAATAAGACATGGTTGATTACATATAGTTGTTGTTAATGTGACATTAGTAAGAGTAGAGCAATACAACATCAGACGTTGCTCTATAGGTTTAGCAGTTTTTGTGGAAAGACCAACAAAAGCCTAATCAGTCGTTCTACACGACCAACACCATGGCCCCAACTCTCTCTTGTTGTGTTTGGAGAACATTTTGGATGAGGCTTTCACAGCAGCAGAGGGAAGGCGTGAAGAGTGAGTTTGCGAGGTGCCTTGGAAACTGCCCAACAGCTTGTGTTTGCCAGATCAGTGTTTCCAATACATAGGCCTTACCTGGGCAACCAGCCCAGGCAAACTTGTCCCTACCCCAGAAGAGTCTTTTTAATTAAAATTCTAAAATATACATCACATAATACCAGTGGTGGAAAGTAACTGAGTATGTTTACTCTAGCACTGCAATTATAATTTTGAGGTATTCGTACACTTACTTTCTGCTCCTTTATATTTCTACTCAAGAACAATCAGAGGCAGATATTGTAATTTTGACTCGATTAGTCCAGTATTGTGATACACATTATTCTGAAATGAAAAGCACTTTTACTTTTGGTACTTAAAGTGTTTATTTATTTATTAACGGTTTGACCGTTAATAAAGCTGGCACCTCATACGTAACTGACTTCACTGAAGACTGACACTATGGAGCGAAGGATTTTTCATTTGGCAGCTTGGGTTCCTCCATCCCCGGGTGTCTCTCTCACATCCTCACTGGGAGGAGCTAATGGGCGAGGACCGGACGCGAGTGAGGGAAGCGAGGAAAGCCTTAAGCGTAATGAAAAGCACCCATGGAGTGCATATTGTCTCAGTTCACCACTGGACTCCAATCACTTAGCCAAGGGCAAGTAATTACTTCATAATTCATGAGAGGCTATGATATATTAAAGTCTCATCTATTAAATCATTACTACATTTTTGTGGCCTTTATCTATACTATATATCAGAGTAATTTAACTCCCAGCTACTTTCAAGTCTTAACTGGGAAACATGCCATCATTACTTGGACTAGTGCAGTGCACGCTAAGGGCATGGCCACTTGGAGCACCAACCCCTTGAGAGCAGGCCAATTGCATCGCTCCTTGTATTACTGCCTGCGATGTTCTCGCATCGCAGGCAGTGCTCGTGGCGTGCCCATTTGGAGCATGTGGCTGTTTGCAGCGGGTGGCGCAGGCCGATTGCTAGGTCACCAGGAGTCCAGCAGCATCCAGCGGTAAAAATTGAACTGCGGTCAATTAGCCCCCGCCTCTAAAGGCCCGCTGCGGTCTACATGCTCCACTCAGTCCATCAGAGCCCTGAAGCTCACCCCGCTGCTGCACAGAGTGCTATCTGTGTCTTTTTTTAAGTTTATTAATAATGAACGTGCGGGGTGTTCAGATTACATCAACTTCGACACTGCACTTTCTTTGATACCTATCAACACCCCTACAAAGTGTGACGTAGATCGGATAAATGGTTCTCAAGATATTCAGACACACACACACACACTAATAAATGGAGAGAGTCCTTGCTTTATAGTTAGATACTGTATGTTATAGCAGACATGTAGACAGAAATCACTGCATGAGTGGCATCCTTTAAACAGTAATCAATGCTTGTGTGCAGAATTCTCAAATGACACCATGAGATTTGTTAGGTGGTTAAAAATTAAAAGGGAATTTCTCAAATGTGCATCTGCATAAACAAACATAATTTTTTCCCTTGATTTCGATTGTGTAATTATGTTTGAGGATACTAAGGTCTACAATCACTTAAAATTGGCTGTGATTTTTTTCCACAGATTTTTGATCTCTCACTCGTACATTTGTTTGGTCCTAAATCACCAGGGAAGGACTTGATGTCACACACACACACACACACACACACACACACACACACACACACACACACACACACACACACACACACACACACACACACACACACACACACACACACACACACACACACACACACACACACACACACACACACACAGACACACGCGTAATGACTATTGGACAGCGCAAATGATAATTCACTATTATAAACCTCTAATGTGCAGCTCTTGCTGGGGTTTACCATCATCTCTGTGTCCACTTTCATCGTCTGCAGTCAGTCATGCCTTCAGAGTTGGCGCAAAGACAATTACCATTCTGTTTATTGGATCACAGGATCCACCGTGAAAAAAAAAAAGCCAGCAACTATTAAAGCAGTTCTATTGAAGCTTGAGTGAAATGAGCAAAAATAACACGTGTGCACATCACTTGTGGCTGGCTACGTGAAGAGTGGGCAGGCCCGTTTTTGGCGGCCCTCCAGTCATCCCTCAGACAACAAAGGTCCCTTTTACTTAAAACGCACACATTTGGATTTCCAACCTTATTCTGTGGGAGGATGCTGCCAAAATGACAGCAGTGTTTTCAGTAATTTAGCGAAAGAATTAACAACTGTTCCTCCTCCCTTTAAACACGTTTGTTCGCAAAAAATTTTCACAGGTTGGCAAATTGGCTTTCACACATTAAGAAAGTACTTGTTCTCAACAGCAGAACAATATCTAAAAGTTTGCAGACTGTGGTACAAACTGTGTGTACACACTCACAGCATTAAATCAGAACATTTCTTTTGCAACTGTGCACTGGCAGTCTCTTTGTCCTCATTTTGGGGTTTTCTGTCCCTTTGTCCCAAGCTCAGAGTATAATTCATGGGCTGTTAACAAGCCCCTCCCCTCCAGCTGCTGCCCCTCCCACCTCCGATCACTAATTAGACTCAACAAGGGAGCAGGTGCATGACACGTGTCACAGCACTGAACTGCCAAAAAGTTAATATAATATGGTCTGAGTCTTTATATTCGACTATTCTAATAAGACAGTACTGGTCCACTCACATTGTTGATCTAATAGACAAATAAATGAAGATATTTCCTGCCTAGAGGAACTTTATCTTATTTGTGAGAGATTTAATCTACTAGTTGTGTTGTAATGTGTTCACTGCATGTATCTGAAACATCTTACAGGACACTTCTCAAGGCTTTATTAAATAAGAATTGTCTCAGTCCCTGTTGGATTTACTGAAATTTACAACTGTGGGATTTATCTCCCTGCCAGTAATAAGATATATATTTAAGAAACCCCTTCAAAGTTTATTGGAAAACTTGACTGTGACAAAGCTTAGCTTGTTGCCTTGGAATTGATAGGTTCTAACCATACAAATAAATAGAAAAACAACGTAAAATATACAGTATGTTACATACATATTTGTTTTTACATATACATTTTTTTACATATATATTTATATTGTCATTGTTTAGTCATTTCCTGTCAAATGTTTGAGATTAGTCTAGACCAAGTTGAAATTGGATAATCGAATGGAATTTTGTTTGTCTAGTAATGGTATTCGCGTAAATTTCTTTACTACCTTCCTTTTGCCATTCGTGAGCATTCACATAGCAGACTTGCACAGCATAGCACAGTCTGACTCAGTGGCGGTTGTGGCGTAGTGGAGAGCAAGGTAGTTCTCCAATCAGAGGGTCGGTGGTTCGATACCCGGCTTCGGCAGTCGATGTGTCAAGACTCTTAACCCCAAGTTGCTCCCGAAGGCTTGCCATCGGTGTGGACTGGATGTTGCATGAATGTTAGTTAGAGTCTGATGTTGGCACCTTGCATGGTAGCCTGTCATCAGTGTGTGAATGGGTGAATGATATGTAATATACTACTGACTGTAAGTCGCTTTGGATAAAAGCGTCTGCTAAATGACTGTAATGTAATGTCTCAAAATGTTCGGCTGAGCGCTGGTAAAGCTCACCACAGACACATTTAATATGAAAGTGATGGTCCACTTACAGCTTCTGATAGTTTTTCTGTGCAAATGAGAGAATAAATATTAACACTTGACCTTTTTCACAGCAGACATTTTGACTTGGTGTCACCAATAACATTAATGACGCCTCTGTTCCATTCAAATGTCCCAGTAATAAAAGGCTGAAATGACATTTGCATCTTGCAAAAGGAAAGGTCCACAAATATACTAATTTTTCTTGGGTTGTGGTTTCTCAGTTTGCTTCAATTGTCTCAGTTTGCATTGCATCAGTCTCTGTGTTATATAGAAATAACAGCATTTGTTTTGACACTGTGTGTGATAAGTTTTTCCCTGTGGAATAATTAAGGATTCTTAAGCTCCCACGGGCAAATAAATAATCATTCATATACAATGTAAATGATATGATGGCAATGGTAGACATTATGAAAGTCAGTTGTGATCAATAGCATAAAACATGGGAAACATAATATACAGTACATCATTCTGGAATAAAGATGTTTTTCTTTGTTCTTATGATTAGAATATTGTGGGATAGGAGTCGCTGTTCACTAAAAATAAATTAATTTGCATTTATTAAAAAAGATTTCCAGAGACATAATTTGCATGATATTCTTTTGTGTTTTTTATTATAGCATTTTGTAATGTAATTAATCCTCTGCTGGCTTTAAAAGAATTATATCTAATTTTAAGAGATGTTCTCAACATGTCAGCTTGCATGCATTCACTTTAGCTCTACCAACCTTCCCAAATGCTTATGTTATTGTGAATCCAATGGAAGGGATGCAAGAGGGAGGGATGGAAATGTAAATAGTGGCTCTCTAAATGCCTATGTGTGTTTGTGAAACCAAGACATGACCTCTACATCTGTAGGCCTGTTAAGCTCTCGAAGCCGATATCACCTGTCGCTCCGCTGTTTGCGCTGTGTACATAAACACACCAGGCTCAAGATCCACACCAAATTCCAAATGCAGCCCTCTATCATTTCTCGGGGGCTTATTTACCACATCTCATGACATTGTGTTAACAGGCCGCAGTGAAATAAAACCTTCTCCCTCCAACTTTTTTTTTTCTTTTTTTTTTTTTTTTTTTTAATAGCCCACAATCTCCTCCGTCTCCCGGCTGTTGTCACTTTTGTGTTGACCAATTTAGATAGCCTTCCTCTCTTTTTGATTTCTTGCGCTCATTCTCTTTTGTCTCTCTCAACGCCGGCAGAAGGATGCCATCGATCTTCATGAGGTTTTGATACACATCGTTTCACCTCCTGCAGTACCTGCTTTATCAGGAGATTGGAGGAGGACGGTTGACTGATCAGACTGATATAGCTTCTCTCGCATTTCAGTGACAACCCCCCACCCCCCTTCTATTTTCTCATTCCTCTCCATCCTTCTTTCCTCTCCTCCTCTTACCTCCTACAGGGTAATTGATATTTGAACAGCTTTAGCCCTACGTTTGACTCATTTTTGACAGGAAGGTACCTTCATATTTTGTGCATTTCTACTTCGCTTGGTAAACAGCACACAAATACATTTAATAAAACTGTGGAATTACTTTTCTGAGGTTTACATCCGCACTATTATATTGCATGTTCAAGCCGTCGGAAGATCCGCCATCTCCAGCGAAATCAAATACAGCGCATCATGTGAACAAACTAACCAACCAAATAAGCATATTTGCTCAACCTTCAAAAAAAAAAAAAAGGGAGAGCGCTAAGCCCTTGAGCAGGGAATTAAAAGTCCCATCACTTCACTATAATATTTCATCTGGAAACAGGTCAACTTGATAAAATTATTTATATGAGGAAGATTGATTTCCTCAAATGACTAATCACATTTGTGCAGCTGGTATCAGTGAGTTGATATTACATCGGAGAGAATTGGGTACTTGAGGAGAATAAGATGCAGGAAAAGGTCACATGGCAGGTTAACTTGTCAGGAATCCAAAGCAGGAGGTAACCTTGACTGAATGATCATAAAAAATAGGGATACATGTTGACAAGCTGGCAGTCTCTGATACGAAAAGCCTGCCCGACCAACGAAGGAAAAAAGATGCACCGTGCCATGCATGTGATTGATCTAATCAGCTGAATAACCGTTACACTGCTGATGGCACAGAGATGAAATGATTATTTTTTATGACTGATAAACCTTCACCAAGGCCAGGCAACAAGAGCTTAAATTATTACAGGACAAGTGTCTTTCTGACTTTTCCCTCTTGGAGGAAAAGCTGTTTACGGTTTGTGTCTGCACATTAGTTGCATTATTGCTCCAGCATTTCATGATGAAGGGCCGTAACAGGTTTTCAGGTAATTTAAAATTGATGCGGGCACGGTAACACCATGATGAAGGCAGCAAAATGGAGCTGGATGCACACAAAAGACCAAAAGAAATATAGAAGAAAACCGATTGTAATTTACAAAAAGATTTTAATACATGTTGATTAATGAAAGATTCAATGGATGACTTAATGTTCAACATATACATGGCACATGCACTGTATGTCAGTATTAGAGTAACTTGTTTTGCACATGTTCTTTATTTAAAGGAATAGTTTGACTTGGAATATTCTTAGTATTCTTGTGGGGAATTAGATGATGAGACTGATACCAGCTCTACGTCGGTATGGTAAATATAAAGGGATAATCCCAGCAGCCAGTTACCTTTTCTTAGCATAAAGAAACAGGCGGAAACAGCTAGCTGGGTTATGTCCAAACGAAACAAAACCCGCCTCCCAGCACCTTTAAAGCTCCCTTGTAAACAATTTAGTGGTCTTGTTCTAGCAGTGTTGGAAGCTGACTAAGTACACTTATTGTACTTTAGTACAATTTTGATTTGCTTGTAGCCTACTTTACTTGAGTACCTCAATTTATTGTAGATTTATATTTCTAGTCCACTACATCTTAGAGGGAAATATTGTACTTTTAGTTTTACTACATTTGTGTGACAATATTAGTTACTAGTTAGTAACTGGCATAAAGTAGTCAAAATTATCTCCACCTTTTCGAGCCGACAACACAAAAATTATAAACACATTAATGCATAAATAATAATAATCCAGTGACATAGGCCTACTGTGAATATTTTATTTGAAATGGACCATTTTGCATAATGCGTATATTTGTATTATTGTGACTTATATTGGTAGGAGCTATATTTTGATGCCAATACTTTAACTTTTATTAAAGTAACATTTTGAATGCATGCTTTACTTGTTACTGAGTATATTTTGCACTGTGCTTTTGTGAATAACTCAATCATAAACACATTGGTTGTAAAAAAAAATATGAATGGTGATGACATGGCAAAAAAGTCACACTCGTTTTTAAACAGGACAGGTTCCATGTTTTCAAGACGGGACAGGTTGGTTGCAGACATCACTGCAGACCGCACAATGAGGACAGTCAGCCACGGATTAAAGTCGCTAACAGGGGGCTCAGTCACTCCACGCAGGGAGAGAGGGCACAGCAAGCAATAAGTTCATAGCCCGGGGAAGCAGCACATTCCGAGCGAGGGATGCTGTAAAGCTGACAAAACCAGAGCCTTTCACTTTCCAAGCCACACAACCGCCAGTTGCTGCACACCGCTGGAGACGAAATGGGCATCAAGCAACCAGCCCACCGGTTGACAAATGTAAAAATATCTTGAGTTCATTATGAAACTGTGGTGGGACAAAATTGACTTAGGCGGGCCGCCACAGTCTAGGTAATTAATTGGAAAACACTGTCATGTCCAAGCATTTACATGCCATTTTTCAGATCAGGAGTTTTTGTCTGAAAAAAGAATATTAAAACCGGTCTGTGCATGGATCGCTAATGGAACACATACTTCTTCTACAATTAGATTTTACTACCCAAGGTAACTTCAGAAAGGCCTTTAAAACCTTTTTGAATTGGCCATTGAATCTTGCAAAGTTGTTGCAGCTGGGTGTTGAAGCATGGCAGCCTTCATCAAGATGCACTGACTGTACCACACACTTTTTTAAGACAGAGCTGCCTTCATTTTCTTTACCGTTTTATTTTTTGCACTTGATGCCATATTTGGCTGCATGGCTCAGTATTTTCCATCCAGCTCATAAACAGATCACAACACAGGTTTATATTTCAGCCCCTGTTCTTACAGTGCAGCGTTTGCATATTTCCCCCATGTTTGTGTGGGGTTCCTCCAAGTGCTCTGGTTTTCCCGCTGCACAAACATGCTGCTCTAGTTAAGTAAAAAAAAAAAAAAAAAAAAAAAAAAAACCTCAAAGGAGTGGCTTGGAGAGTGAATGTGAACATCTGTGTTGACTAATACAATTCAGCATTCAGACTGTGCTCTTTAGATCTTGACTCGTAAAATAAGAAAATTAGCCGTCTCATAAATCATGATAACAGCCATTATTGACACTGACCTCAAACGTAAAGCTCCAAACCCGTCCAATCTTACCCTTAATAGGAAATGAAAATAACACCTTATCTCAGAATTAGATTCACTCCCCAATCACCACCACCACCAACCTCCTTCCCACAACTCTGGAGTGCCTGAAGATGTTTTAATATTACATGCCATCCTTTTGGTTTTAATAATTAAAGACTGAACCATTGATGTTGATTAGAAGCTTTCAGTTGGCTTATAAGGGAAAACAGCTGCATGTAAAAAGCACCACTTTTTCATGATTTTAAATGTTATTTCATCTTAGACATATTCTTGATGCACTTCAGCACTGAGCATCCTTTTGAGTTACCAGAGTGTACTGAAGCAAGCTATTCATGTACACTTTCAAAGAGGGTGGAAAGAACTTGTCCTGGTCTTAGGGGCTGCAGACCGACAGCTCTAAACTTTGTGCCTTGCAATAATGTTCCTTGTGGTTGCCGGGGTAACTCTGTAAATCACGTGTTCTTTGTACAATCAGAGCCTAAATTACAACAATTTGTTAAAAAGATATCCAGGGTGGAAATGGGTATTTGGTAATGGCAATTTACCTCTGCAGGTGCAGCTGGACTAAGTGTAGAAGTTTAAGCTAAAAATATAACAGAAATGCATTTTGTAAAGGGACATTTCAGTGTTAAACAATGGAATGGATTGTCGTAATCAGGAACAGCGACTATCCAGATGGACTGCGCATTAACACAACATGAACACTTTTCCCAGCTTGAATTCAGCAAAAGATGTGCAAAGGTGACAAACAATTGCCGACAAAAATATTTGGGGAACAAGGGATTTTCTCTGGTTAAATTACCTGACATTAATTTCAGGCAGTTAGAGCAGCGGGGTCTAGTAAATCTGTGTGAGCACAACAGGACGGGAGACTGTGTTAAATTAGGAGGATGCTAAATGAAGGATAAGGTCAGAAATGGAAAACCAAAGTGTTAGGAACAGATAAAGGGGCTTGGGGAGGAAAGAGAGCAAGTGGAGGTGGGCAAGCCGAGCCTTTGCAGGTGGCCCCATCACTACCCAAACGTGCTGGTAATAGCTGCCATTCATTATCGAATGTGCGACTGCCTGGTGCAGGACCAAGTACCCCATCCATCCCTGTCAGCTAGTGGCATGTCAATGACAAAACCTTAATTACACCATTAATTAATAGAACGATTTTTTTTTCCCAGCATGCGCTCTGTGCCTGATGTTCGGTAAGCCTCCTCGTGAGGGATTGCTCATGCCACAATACCATTTAGCTGACAGAAGTACATAGAGAAAAAAAACAAGTCAATGAAATGGCGTCCAGAGGAAGGAAAGGCCCTGAAAAGCACCGCAGAGTTCTATTGATTGACAAGATAAGGAGAGAAAGTGGTTGATCTTGTTAGATACATCATCAATTGAAGGAATTCACATCCCCTCAAAATACCCCATTGTTTACTTGACATGCAAAGAGAATGTGTGCTGGCGGAGAGCTGGCCAAAGTAGACCTCACCAAAGAAAACTTGAGTTATAGAAATAATGTGAAGCCAATATAGGGCGGAGGATGAAGAACAGGCTAAAAGACAATATTTATATGGGAAGGACAAATCAAGGGTCACTTCAGCAGCCCTTCAGGCTTCACATATTACCAAGTCCTGTACAGGAAGCTACCAGGTTCAAAACCATTTCCTACAAGAGCTGCAAAGTGTTCAGCCTCTACTTCCATCCAAACTGTAGAGTCCCATTATAACGGTGTCCTTACAGTATCTATTCATGGCCACTGATGGCTCTTCAGTACCTGCAATTGAAAAAGAATTGGATAGTTCCAAGGATTACAATCTGTCAAATACATACACTGAAAGAAACCTTCCCATCTTTAACTTGAGCGTTTTATTCTCTGAATTTTGTATAAAACGAGTTTATATATCTAGAATGAGTCAACCCCTATCTCAATAAATCTCTTCAGCGCCGTGACGAAAACTGACTGAACAGATAATCACACACTATTAATCACCGCGCGCATAACACACCACACAATCAAAGAAATATTATTAAGGTCACAATAACAATGATGATAAATGTGAGGCAACCCAGTGTGACTGCACAGCACTTAGTCTGTCTCACACTATCACTGCAAAAACAATGAAAAACATTGTTAATGCTTAATCTCTTTAAAATGCTCACAAAGACATCTCCCCATTAGCAAATATTATACAGAAAATAAAAAAAAGGAGCAGCATCAAATTAGCCCTGCCACAGAAACCGAGAGAGGGAGGCAAACAAAAGATCCAAATACTTGAATTTGACGGTGGAGTGCAGAGAGGCGAGATACAGAGCTGTGACCGGTGTCAAGGCCTCATCAGTCGCAAAAGGAGTGGCAGGCCAAAAAGCTGAACAAAGCATCAAACCACTTGACTGTTGCAGAGAGGAAGAGAAATGGCCACGGCTGTCGACGAGTAGAGTGAAAAAAAGACAGGTTTTACAAAAGCTGCTTCACTGCCAGGGAACACCGGGTTAAAGGACAAATTATACAATGAACAAAAACAGAGCCTTTTTTATTATAAAAATTAGGCAACAAAATTTAGTAAATTACTCCGTTATGAGTAATGAAAAATCATTACTGGTTTGGGTGAACAGAAGATTATGTGGTTGGTGTTAGGGAGAACGTGTGGTTATGGTTAAAAGAAAGCACCTGACTGTTAGTAGGAAATGGGATCGCTCACGTTAAAGTCTGATATTCTGTACGACTACAATCCATCCTGACCTCCTGCCTTAGAAGCTTTGTGGTACAGTATACTTCCGTCATTGTGAGCAAAACAAATGTTAGCCTATATGTCCTAAAGGTTTGAACAAATTATTGATTCTGTCATTTTGTCATTTTTTATTGAGTCGTTAAACACATGTTCAACCCATGTTTGAACAGTCATACCAGACTTTATGAGTGATACCATAGACTGTATCAAATATAGACATAGTCTCACCATTTTGGCGTCGACCAAACAGCCTAACTCATGGCTAATACAAACATTGAGAAACAGATGGATCTACTGGGGAGCTGAGCTGGACCCGGGTGACGCAGCAGAGGAAACAACCACCCGTAACTCAAAGTGGCCTTGCCATCAATTATACATAAGTTTAAGGCTTAATATAGTTCCAACAGGCGAGTTGTATAAACTACACCCCATGTACAATTGTGATGAATGGTGAAATCAGCTATAGAGACAAAAGCCATGATTTCGGCTGTATGTTTATTTCTGCTGTTAAGTTGGGCATTTTAACATGGGGGCGTCAATGGGGATTGACACAGGTGGCCATTAGAGGAACTGCAGTTTTAGGCTTCATTTTTAAGATAAGATAAAATAAGATAATGAATAAGGAAATTTGCAGGCTTACAGCAGCATAGAGTAAAGTGCACACAAGAGACATAGTAGAAGAAAGACAAGATAAAAAATCAATAAAAAGTTATTATAAATAAGCAATAAGAAACAGTAGAAAAACAACAATAACTGAAATATTATATTTACAGACAGAAAAAACTATTTTAACTATTATTGCACAGTGTATTGCACAGGTTTTTATTGTCATGTTTTTATAATAATAATAATAATAATAATCAATCCTTTATTAGTCCCACAATGGGGAAATTATTTCTCTGCATTTAACCCATCCTGGAGGAGCAGTGGGCTGCAATGAAGCGCCCAGGGACTCAAGGACACCTCGGCATGTTGCTGGTAGAGGGGTTTGAACCACCTTGTGGTTACGGGACAAGCGCTCTACCTCATGTGCCACAGCCACCCATGTGTCATGTGGTCTGCTGGGAGCAGAGTTGGTTGTGCAACCTGACAGCAGCAGGAAGGAAGGACCTGCGGTACCTCTCCTTCACACACCGGGGGTGAAGCAGCTGGTGGCTGAAGGAGCTGCACAGAGCTGCCAGAGTGTCCCGCATGGGGTGAGAGGTGTTGTTCATCAGGGATGATAGCTTGGCCATCATCCTCCTGTCTCCCACCACCTCCACCGTATCCAGTGGACACCCCAGCACACTGCTGGCCTTCCTGACAAGCTTGTTGAGTCTCTTCTTGTCGGCTGCTGAGATGCTGCTGCTCCAGCAGACCACTGCATAAAAAATGGCTGATGCCACCACAGAGTTGAAAAAGGTCCTCAGGAGTGCTCCCTGCACTCCAAAGGACCTCAGTCTCCTCAGCAGATAAGAGTCTGCTCTGACCCTTTTTATAAAGACCTAGGTTAACAGACACTAGATCCATCACTGATAAAATATTTCTTAAGCATGTCTTCCTTTTGTGGATCAAGTAATTTAACTTTTAGTACTTCATGGTAACATTTGGTACCGGGTTTTCTCCGGTTCCCCTTTAGTGGTCCCATAATTAGCTAGCTAAGCCATGTCAGAAAACCGATGGTGACCCATTCACACTAATTGTGGGCCACTAATAGTAATTTACTTGCAATAGTGACACAGGCAGAGATGGAGAAACTGACAAAAAAATTAAAATTGATATACACTTGCACTGAGAGGTGTCGTCTAAATGATCAGACATTAATTACCCACATGAAGCCGTTTGTGCTGCATGATCCTTATGACTGATATTAGAGCATTGTGTCATGTTTATGTTAGGTGGATAGATAAGACTCATCACCATCATAAAGCATTGCAAAGTCTGCGCTGCACTTTCTCCAGTGGGAGCGATTTTGTTGCTGGATTTTCCTCTGCGCTACAGTTGATTTACTGCTTCATGGTGGTAACAAATGCTCACAGGTATTGAAATAGAATCAAGCTCGAATGTCACTATAGCCGAGCGGCAAGCCAAGCCCTCCTCGCACAGAGAGCTGGCTCTCTATTATTGTGTGATCCGCATCATTATCACAATAAGCACACAGGATAATCACGCCTCATTAGTTATGTTTGATATTAATGGAGGCAATATAAATACATCCCCCCTGTGTTTAAATCACGAAGCAAGAAAACACATAGCCCCTTTATCTGGCCGCTAATGCAGTCTGGGTAAATGATGGGGCTTTTGTGCGGCTAGAGCCTGGGAGAGTTAATACGCAAACATTCCTTATTGATCCTCAGACTGGTTCTGAGGCAAGCCTCTGCATACGTGACCGTATGATGACAGAAACGGTCCCAGTCCAACACCAAAAAACGCAATGTATGATCAGGCTGTATCAGGAGCCAGTTCTCAAATACTTACAGACATGTTCTATTGCTAAAAACAAGCTGTGTGCGTGCGTGCGTGCGTGCGTGCGTGCGTGCGTGCGTGCGTGCGTGCGTGCGTGCGTGCGTGCGTTTCCACATACGTGGACGTTTTGGAATGCGTGTGAGGAGAACAGGAGAGCATAGCTGAGGAAAAGAAGGTCACGGTATTACACATCCACATTCAGTAATAGAATATGGCAGACTGTGTGTGATGCAGGAATCTGTCAGATCTCCCTGCCCGGCCTCACTCTCTGTGTGTCCTGCTTGAAATTTCTGTTTGATTCTTCGCTGGGGAGAAGATGCAGTCATTAATACACCGCAGTATCTTCCATGTCCTTTGGTGCTGAGGGAATCCTTTACCGCATCCCTCCTCCGAAGTTATGTAAATCAAAATGTGCATCAAAAGCCATTTGCCACATTAAGCGCAGCCTGCAAATATATGTGTACATGCAAGCAACCTTGACAAGCCTAAGACTCCCTGTTGTATTTCAAATTCCCTCACCTCATTTAAAAATCAACCATGCTTAAAAAGTGAAGACATAATCAAGCAGCTTGCTTTGAAAATCAATGGATTCGACTTGTTTACTTATGAATAAGAGAAATGTGCTATTTGCGTCCATCAGAAATTCTCTATTTGACTTTTTTTTCAATCCGAGATATACAGAGTCATACATTATTAAAACTACAATATTTCACATCATGTTTCGATACTGTATATTCTTAATATCAATCCTCAGATTGTGTCAAATAAGTACTAAAAGTACAAGATGCTTTTTTTAACTATCGTGTTTGTGAGATCTGTTGTGAAAAAAATCCCCATGACACCAACCTGCACTAAAACCACTCTTACTTGTGAGATTTACTGAGTGCCGCTCAGGCTCAAGCTGACATGCAACTCCTCAAAAGGAGGCTGTGATTGGTCGACTTGGGCTGGTTTTGTTTTCCCATCCATATTTGCGATGCTGGTTGAGATTGTTGATTATGAAAAAACACCATGGAGAAAATTCACAAGAGACATACATAGAAATATTTTAATTTCCATTAATGGTAGACACATTAATGTGTTATTATGTAACACCGCAAATCTTTATTTCTGTCAACGCAACTAAAGACACAAGTAGCCTTAGTCTTAACTTAAATATGCAGCAGCATACTGTAGTTACGATGGGCCCAAGTGCCATAGTGCATGCTGGTTACTAGTTATGAAGCACCCACATACAATCTTATAGCCCCATCACATGATTAAATAGAGATTTGACATTGAACAATAACAACTTACATTTTACCCAGCAATCATCATGGCATATCTGTATATGACAAAATACCAAAGAAAATAAGTAGCCTAAGTCTTAAATTGTATATGCAGCGGTGAACGGTAGTTACAATGGGCCACAGTGCATACTAGTTACCAGTTTTGAAGTACATACGAGTGGTACCCTCCTGTTCTGCTCAGTGAAGGATGTGGAAGTATCTTAAAATTGTATTCTCTATACTTACAAGCAGGGGCGACTCCTCCGGTTGCAAAAATAAGTCCATATGTATGTACTCACTTAATTTATTACCCCACTAAACATTGTGAACATGAGATAATGTTCTAAATTGCTAGTATCTAATCTTCTTCAATGGGTGACGTCACAATGGCTACATCCACTTCTTGTATAGAGTGTATTAGCACAAACATACAATGGTATAGCCCCATCACATGATTAAATAGAGATTTGACATTGGACAATAACAACATAGATTTTACCCAGCAATCACACGGCATATCTGTATATGACAAAGAGCCGAATAGAATAAGAAATGTATATACTTTTGTTAAAGCTACTGACTATTTCACCAAAAACAAATTGAAAAACCATGATTTAGATGGATTTGCCTTTTCAATGGAATATATAAAAATTAGCACCAGTTTTCATTTAATCTTGAGGTTTTCTTTGTACACAGAAATATTTTTGAGGTGGTAAACTCGAATCACTCTCAGGAGCCTGTTCTTCACTCAACATATTTTTGGAGGGCCTGCACTCCTGTTTTGTGACCCATCCAACCACCCAACAATAGCAGCTTAACTAAAGCTTTTAGAGTTGTTTTGGAAGGTAATGCCAAACAGTGTGTATTCGCATTTTGTTTGGAGAATGTGTTGGACAATGTACATTGTATTCTGCAGAGCATTCAGCGATGACGGCGTGCGTGTCTGTTCTATGTAAAGTTAAGTAATAAACAGAGGGTATTCAAAAGGCATTTCAGTAAAAGGATATCTGCCAGAGGCCATTTTATTGCTCAAATGGATTCCTGCGGTGGAGCAGGTTGAAGTGGAGGTGGTTTGACCGCAAGAATTAATATATACAAAGGGGGCTAAACAGGAGAATAGATTGCTGTCACAGTTGGTAATTTCATGGCTTGATTGATTGCTGGCATATTGTAATGCTCATACTGAGGTGATTAATCCGTCTTTGCATAGTTCAAAACCTCGGTGGCTCTGACTTGTTTGCGAACGCCATCGTATGTCACTTTCCTTTTGATTCCATTATTCTTTTCTTAATTCCTCTTTAAATACCCTCGTCTTTCCTGATGTGTGTGAACGTGTGCGGGCACATCTGTGAGCGAGCCAATGAGGGAGATGGCAGAGTGAGTGTTATTAACCTTGCATTATTTACTGATCCTTACATATATGCATAAGTTGGCAGTCCTTAATTCCACAGTGATAAAAAACATTTAAAATTTCAGACAGAAAATGAAACCTGTCAAAAATGTACACAATCGAAATTTGTTAAATTAATGAGATGAAAAGAATATGAAAGGGCGGCAGCAGGTAGACCAGATGACGGGGTCAATGGGAGACACTATAAAACTCATTATGATTGATGATGACAGATCGGAACATTTGTGCATGCAGGGGGAGGATTAATTAGAAAATATGAACCGTGGTAAAATATTTCGGAGCCAACAAGCATCATGCATGTATCTATTTTTATAGAACTTTACCATTTTAAATTAAAAAGTGATCCTTTTGTATGAATATGAAATGTTAATGATTTTTCCCCACATTTTTCTATAAAAATGATCACACTGTCATATATAAAAAAGGAAAAGCAGCCCAGTCAAACAGGAAAGTGTGCACTATAAACACTGCAATCACATCCACTCATATCCTGGGAGGCATGTTTAAAGATGCAGATTGAGTGTTCGACAGATGACTTCCATGGCAGTCGATTTTATTTCCTCACAGGATGCCATGCAATAATCTGCAGGTCAGATCACATTTTCATAAATAACTCACTTCAAGATATTGTACCAGCTAGGCATGGTATTGTAAATTCCTCCCTGAGATTGTGGAGTTCAAAGAAAATAATTGGACATCCAGGCAGTCATTAAGCTTAATCGGTTTCCTGTGGAAACTCTGACACACTGCATGTAGCCGCTTCTCAACTCTGCTGGCTCTACAGGGAGCTGAAAAAAATAAATTGAAATGGGTTTTTGAATCACACACTTAAAAGTGTGCTTCTCTAAATAATAATAATTACAATGATAATTCATACTATACAGATGTGAAACTCTTAAAATGAATTCTAAACTTGAATTGCCGTCTTGCTGTTGTATGCCTCCGCCAACCAGTCATGTTGCCCTTTACATCCATGTCTGTCCAAAATGTCATCACTTAAGTAGTTAATCCAATCAATCATTTTTGAGAAATTGTCATGATTAGCATTTGAATTCTTGAGTTATGGCCAAAGACGTGTTTTGTGAGGTCACAGTGATCTTTGAACACCAAATTTTAATTTTATTTTTGAGTGCATGTAGACGTTTGTTCCTCATTTAAATAAATTCCCTCAAGGTGTTCCTGAGTTACGAGAACGGGGCCAACGTGAGGTCACAGTGACCTTGAGCTCTGACCTTTGACCACCAAAATCGAATCACTTCGTCCTTGAGTTAAGACTGACGTTTTTTTCCAAATGCAAAGAAATTCCTTCAAGTGTGGACCTGAGATATACCGGATGGCTGGACATACAGATGGAAAGACGGCAGACAGATGGATGGACAGATAGACACCGCCAAAACATAATGCTACTGGTCACGGCTGTCACCACCATAGAGGCATAAAAAATGAAGATTAAAAAATGCAACCCTAAACTATTAGATATATAAAATATCAGACCAATCTTATTATTATTATTAATTCAGGGATCAAACTCTAATAGTTTCTTCTACTTATAAAAACATTATTTTGGACAGAGGACCTGAAAACAGGAGTCTAAAAATAGACTTCAGTGAATTAATTTCGCTCTTCAGCTGTGCAGCCACAGGGTCATTAACAAAGACATGGCTTGATTTCTAGATAATTTGTTATTCCCAAATTGCAACACACGGTTTAGTGTCGTGGTGGGACCTTGATGCCCAGAGCATGTCCTTCTTTTGTCTGGCAGAACGTCATGATCAGAGCCATTGATGGAAACAGCAGGCAGTATGCAAAGAACTTCAAAGACCTTTAAAACACACACAAAAAGTACAGGAAACCCTGAAACAGTTTATAGAAGATATTACAATGCCAATGTAAGACCTCATATAGCTATTTTCTAGTTGCTGAAGCCAACATGTAACATTTTTTGACAAAGGACTGGCATCACACGCTACGCTATAATCGAAGTCTAAATTTTGAGCCTAAGATTTGAGTCAATCTGAAATTATCCTGCAAGACTACTGACCAGTCTCACTCACTGTGTGTGCGCGCAGTTATTCACTAAAGAAAAGAAAAGAATGGTCAAAATGAGAGATCTGGATGTAGCCATGGTTACTAAAAGGAGCCGAGTCTGTACATTATGCAGAACAAAAAGTCGAAGCAGCATGCAGTTTACAAGGCTGAGAGGTTGTATGTTATATGAAGACATACGTTTGCATTAACCCTTTATATGGAATGTGAGCAGCAGTCACTATGCATCATATGTAAAAAAAAAAGAAAACGTAAAGTAAATCATTGAGTAATTAAAATGTACTACTCATTGAATTGAGTAAACACAGCAGATCTAATGAAGTATGTAGTAGATCTCAGCTCTTATTGGCTATTAGGGATGTTGCAGTTTCAATCTGAGACTTCAAAACACTAAAAGAATGTTATGAGAATGACAGGCAGTTCGGTCTTTATCAGTGTCTAGTGAGGTTTTGTCCAAAAGAAAACCATCTGGACTCGAGGTTGTCGGCTCAGCAGTTCTTAACAAAAGACAAGTAGGCAAAATGGTGCAGGCTCTCTCTCAGCCCAACAGCAGCTCAACAAACAGTGTCTCAACTAGCTGTTTTTTAACACACATGGGTTTACGAGTTATTTGATAGGCCCTGCCAAGAGCCACTGACCCGAAAGAGAGAAATTGATATTATGTACCTGATGAGCCTGCTACACAACATAACAACAACGACACAAACAGATTATATCAGAAACATTGACACAAAATCAGGAAGTTGTTCGGGAGGCCCTAATTGGAACATGCTGTCAAAAACAGAATTATTACAAGTCTTCCAATTCAATAAAAACCACGAAAGTTATATCCATCTGTGCTTTCTTCAAAAGCTAGCATACTCTGTTGATCAAAAGAGTAATGTTACCATGCAGAATATGGGTATTGCTGGTCTACAGTTGCCTTGTTAGTTTGTTTGTGTTGTTGCGTGACTTTGAACTTAACTTAAATTTCAAAAATCTTTTAAAACACCAAACTAACACAAAAACAAACGAGGCAGCAGTAGACCAGCAAGTCCCAAGTTCTAGGAGGTTAAATCACTGTTTTTGTCAATGGAGTTTTGTTTTTAAGAAAGCATAGATGACTGCTTCAGTTCCACACCTGTCTGATGGCAAGCTAGAGCAATGAAAATATTCTATCAAACACAAACACAATGATTGTGTGTAATTTTACTGTAACTCCTGTTACACTGTTACAACCTCACTTAAAAATATCCAAATTATCCCTTTAAGGTTAGTCAAGTAAAACATGTGGTTCAAGGAATAGTTAGACATTTTGGAAAATGTATTTATTTGCTTTCTTGCCAAGAATTAGATGAGAAGATTGATTAAAAAATATTAAAAAATAAAAATGTATTTTACATCAGACATATATGTGGGTACCCTCCAGCTCTGGACCCCTAGACATGTCAGTATGCCTTTCATACTGTATCATTAGCAATGGCACTGCTGTGTGCATATGAAAAACAACTAATTGGGGCTAAGGACAAGCAGTGACCCCCATGTACAGCCAGCCAATCAGAGCAGTGGCTCACATGGCTTTTCTAATGAGCTCAAAAAAAACACTGAATATCTAGTGGAAGCCAACTCACTGCAATGCACACTAATAATTGAGAATTAAAATAAATGTTTTAGAAGAATCACACAATACTGCAGTTATGAGCTATACTTCTGTTACAGCAGATGCTACATATATTAGTAACTGTGAAACGTAGGAAACGTTCTGTGGCCTAAGCCTTCTCTCCTCTGAAGTGATGATACTGCTTTGAAGGCATTTTTTTCTGTAAAAATGCAGCAGTGTCAAAGTGGGCATGATGTGATGCTGCAAGACTTGACCACATGCATGGGAAATAAATCTGCCACTCCTGCACTTTTCTCCTTGTTACTTACCCCTGACCTGCTCTTAAAAAAAATACAGTCAGCAGCATTGCACCGCCTCTAATGATGTGTAATCACAGTGGTTTCCTGCATAATGCCTTCAATGTTGGGAGAGACCATCAAGCCCCACTGATATCCAGGGACACTTTAGGCAGATGGTGATACTCTACTCCACTTCACAGAGAAAGCCAGAGAAGACTTATTTGCACGCTTTAATAAATAGACCATTGAATACATTCAGATTTGGAATAGAAGGGTCATGAATTTGGCTAATTTCTTGATGATTTCATACTGTATGTTGAAAATCATGAATGGCTTTGATTGATATTTCTCCCCATGTGCTGTGTGTATTCCATCATTTTCCTGAGAGTAGTGAGAGAGAAAACCATCAAAGTTATTCATGTCAATCTTTAAGCTCTTTAGGGAAAAGAAATGGTGAGCAAGGCTGTTTGAAAACTCATATCCATGTTTGCTTATGCTGATTTCATTCCGCCGTGTACCCCATTCTATTTCAAAGCAACTGAAAGCAAAGTAATGCCACAGTTGAATTCAGATGGAGATGCAATTAAATGCAAAAAGACTGAGGGAGAATATGAGCATGGGGATGTTTATGCATTACAGACTTCCCTGTGTCATTGCAAAGACTTTTGAATAGACTATTATATCAAATATGATCTTGAAGTTGCTACAGAAAATGATTAACGAATCATGGCCCAATCCGTGAAGGCATAGTTTTCAACCAGTTACACTGCAAGAAAAATCTGTGTTTCTAGACCAGCCATACCCTTGTGCCATAGAAAATACATTTTTCATCAAAATAACTATGCAGCACTACTAAACAGTTTGACATTACAGTTGTTTATTGGTGTGCCCGCATATTCTAAAAAGGATGTGTGTATCTGCTGCTATTAAATTCAATTTAAATCAATTAAATAATTTAAAACTGTAATTTGATGCATGGCTAAAGTGCCCCCTTAAAATATTAGGATGTAAATCTGGTAAACAAAAAAATTGAATTAAAAACAGGCAAAATATTGGTTTCGGTTGATGTCCTAAAGATGCAAATGTAAGATGTAAATCTGTAAGTCTAATGTCACATTGTGCAGCCTCAAGCCATACTCTAGTTAATTTTAAGAAATGTGCCAAGGGCCATTTAATGACAGGCTGGAGGCCACAGTTGGCCTGCGGGCTGTAGTTTGGCCACCTCAGCTGAAGACTATTAGTCTTAATAGAAAAGCAAATATAAAAGTTATTCCCTACAAGTTGACTATTATGTGACCAAAATATTAAAATATTTGAATGAAAATAATGTGGATTAATATATTAAAGAGACCTTAATGCATTTGTTACTTCACACTGTCTACGGACTAAATCCAATTATGTGGTTGGGTGCAGGAATGAGCAGTGTAAATTGTGGATGCTGTCTCAGGTTAGCAGTGCATTAATATGAATCAAGCAGCCAGTGTGCGCTGGCTAGCAGCTGTTTGGGGCCCCAAGTGCAATCCCAAGAAGCACCTCGGTCCCCAACAAGTGCTAGCTGCAATGAGGTGCATCATGGTGACTTTTAATTTCCCTCCTCCCCATATCATATTTGCAGCAGGCCAGGGAGGGGAGGAGAGGAAATAGATCCCCAGATTATTTCCATCTATAATTTCTTATCTGGTTCCTTCTGCCTCCCCCTCAACCCAATCTAGAAATTGAATTTGAAGGGAGGAAATTAGAAATGAGGGCATTTTCATTTCAATTCATCTTTCCAATGAGACAATTTTGATGTAGGGCCTTTCAAGGCTACTATATGGAACCCTCCCTCACTTGATACCCTTCACCTTACAACCTTGTCACCTATACCCCACTGCCACCCTTTTAACCCCCCACCAGCCGCTCCCTGTCTGCTGTCGCACCCCTTTAAAGAGCTCTACATCTTAAAAACAGGCAATTTCCAAGCCAAAGTGTGCCACCTGCTTTTGGCAGCTGGAAGCCCTGGCAAATGTAGATAAATGAACAGAGCCACCTGAGGGATTTTATGAATCTGCTGCTGCTTGGCAGATTTATTTGCTCCCCGCCACAGAGAGCTGCACTGGTAAGCACAGATTACGGTCTACAGCACAACTGCCCCTGCCCATTCTCCTGTCCCAGCCTCCCCGTGTCCTCCCATACAAGCACTAAGAGGTTGTTGACCTGTAATTCATCAGTATTTTAAATTGTGAACTGCAGCCTTGTGTTATTCTGTGTCTTCCTCCCACCTCATCATTACTGTACAGCTCTGGAGCAGATCATGTAGTGCCCTTGGGAAGCTGTGAGTATGTTTGTTTAGTGCCTGATCTAATCTCAAGTCATTATGCAGAAGGATATTTGAGTAGGTTTTATAGAATTGTAATTCGGTTTTTGTCAAAAGCACTGCTGTTCTGTACAAGACTAGATGTATATGTGCTCCATTCAGTATTTTATTTGCATTAGCTTTAATATTAACGTAATTAAAATACACGTCTTTTAATCTGTTGTGTTTCATTTAAAATTTTAAATATTACCTTATATTTTTCAGCACACCATGTGGTTCAAATCAAACTATGTAAATATATAGGAGACAGGGTTGCAACCATTTATCCTTGAGGCACTGCTTTGAATGCAATTTTATTTATTTATATAAATTTATATGAATATATATATATATATATATATATATATATATATATATATATATATATATATATATATATATATATATATATATATATAAGCAGTTTACTGACAGGCTTTTTGATTTCTTTCAACAAACGGAAATATAACAAAACAAATATATAGCAATCTGCAGAAAATGCAAAGGTCCAAATGATTGAGTAGGCACATTAACACTACAACCTGGCAAGCTAGGCGATCTAGAGTTGCAGAAACCACAGCCAAAGTAGGCAAGAATTACCTCATATGTGGCTCCCTCCTCCTCAGCACAAGGCTGCCTGCCAAAAAGGCGATTACAGACAAATTGAAACGGTTTATGAAAGATATGAGACCGATTAAAATCTTGCAGGGGTCTGAGATAAAAGATTGAGCCAAGGTACACGGTTCCTAGCCGTGCGACCATCACCGACAGGTGGTGCCTAACCTTAATTATTACTTAGCAAGAAAGCTAACACCTGTTCGTTATTCCAAATGTGTCCAGGTAATGTTAAATTCCCCTCTAGTGGACAGGACATATAACAAACACATTCTGATATAGGCTGCGGTTACATATAAGCCTGTGTTCAGGCTAAAGTGTATTGTTGCATAACAAATTGTTAAAACATTTTTATTAAGAATTATATTTAAAATAAGGAATTTCATTTGAAAGGGAAGAAGGACGGATTGACAGCATTTGTATTTTGATTATTTTGTATGCAATTAAATATTGCAAATGTTTTTTGTCCACCTCTACCCCAGTTGATTTGAAAAGCACAAATACAGCAGCATTTTGTCAGTGTCCCAACACAACTTCATTATGTGCAAGTTCATCAGTGCAACACAGTTACATCCATATCATTTGCGACTACCACTTAATATAACTTCACTCTAGGGTGGGAATTTTTAGGTTGGCTTCAGATAAACAGACATCCTTTGTTCCTCTTCCTCCTAAATCCATAGAAGAAAAAGCAAGTTGAGCAAATTACCATATTGACTGAGCGCACCCATGGGTGCATTTAATACTCTTATTAACTAATTGTATGTGGGGAGCAGTTGAACTAATATTGCGTCTGACACAGGCTGAAGGCACGCCAGAAAGTGTGTGCAGCAAACTTCCGATTTCACATTTTACCCACCGCTATTGTTCCCTTAAGTCCGTGCTCAGGGAGAGTTCATTATGTTAGAAAACATAATCGTGCCTGTGTACCTTCAGACTGTATTAACATTTCACTGGGGATTGATTTTTCATATTCCATTTAGCAAAAGAGTGAAATTGAAAGCCGCTCTAATCCATGCAACTGAATAAAAAGGTAATTATGGTATGGCATCTTAGTCCTTAAAAATTCAGCTCAGATTTTCCTGATAATAGATTTAGAGATACATGTCTTTTCACAACACTGGTAAAATATTCCAAAATTTGTTTGTACAAAATGGTTTGCAATGTCTTCTAGGCATTTTTCGAAAGTTTAGAAGAAATTTGAATTATTCAACTTCTTCACTTTTGTAACAGCAATAATTTAGTTAAAAAAACCTCTAAATTAGCATAAAAAACAGGGGATGTTTATTCAATGTAGCTGAACTCAGGGCATCTACGTGTAAAGTTGGCTCTTTCTGAGAAGGAAATAAATATATAGTATTTTCTGGTGCAAGAGTCCTGCTGGCTGTGGAGCACCATGACCATTAGTGGAACTATTGACTCTGTGGCAGGCAGGGAGATGCAGAGAGGGTGCCAACAGCTTGAGCACAAGTATTTTTGCACTGCTATAACATTTTATGTAAGTTTATTGTTTATGTTTTAGAAATGGCAATTACTAGATGATCAGCATATATTCAGAAAACATATTTAGGCGGCAACTCGCTCTTCTCGCTCCCTGCTTGTCTTGTCTAAAACTACAACACATTAAAGGAGGTTTCCTGTATCAACTAAATCATTGGTAGGATAATTTCTAAAAACTCTTTGTTGCGATTATCTACTTTTTACTGCCTCCTGCTACCCACGACGTTGACGGACCCGAAAAGGCAACTTAGTGGCACTGCTGACAGAATTTTACCCTCCATCACACATCTCCGCTCATCAGAATCGATGAAGTGCACAGACTGTCATAAATTGTCACAGAAGATTTTATATTCGCGCTGGAGAAATCATCTGAACTCCACGGCAGTCAGTCAGTGTCTTCTGCCGGTGAGCTAGTTCATCAGAATTCAACTCGACAAGATTTAAATGGACAGCTTTCTAAAAATGACACCATAACTTTCCCCAAGACCCACTGAAACGAAACCAGTGAGATCATGTGATGAATGGGATTTCTGCTGGGATTACCTGGGTGCTAAACCTGACTGTACTCCCACAGAGGGATAAATGTATGGCTTCAACTCAGCCTATTTCGACCCCAGACATCTGGAGCCGATATATCCTGCAGCCCTAGCTTCAACTCAGCCTATTTCGACCCCAGACATCTGGCCGATAGCCAAAGGTAAGCATAAACATAGACACAACACAACTTAAAAACAGGTTTGAATCATTAATGAATCTAAATATGAAGAGTGCCAGCTGACAGAAAAAGGCTAAAAAGTCTTGTGAAGCAAAGGGGAAAAAAGCATCTAAAACAGAAAATTAAACCTGTTACTGTTGTGGGGGACACCACTATCAGAAACATAAGCAGTGAGACATTTAAAACATACAGCCTCCCAGATGCTATGGTCTGTGAAAAGTGACGGGTAAAAACCTCAAAATGAATCCTATTATTCTACATGTGGGCACTGCAATGATGCAGAAATGCTAAAGCAGGATTTTATTAAACTGTTTAATTGTCCGGACAAACTGGAAGGCCAGTTTTTTTTTAAGGTGGATCAGTGGCAGCAGTCAACAGAGAGACTCTTAGGACTCAACACTTGTTTCACGGAACCTATGGTTAGAAAAAAGGATCAACTCCATTGAAAACTTAAATCTCTTATGGGAACTAAGGCATCTTTTCAGGGCGGATGGGTGCAGCCCTACTTTATGCACAGCTAAAATCATTAAGAAGCATTCAGTATACCACTTAGTTTCATAGAAGTGCTCAAGTATTACAAAAAACCCAGCTCAACCCAGAAACAATTGCATGTGTATAAGGAGCACAGCTGGTTTATTGACGGACTCTGGTCCCAGTTGGCAGATTCTATACCCTATGATTGGCCAGCCTGCATTCGAGGGGCGGAATTTAGCAAAGGGTCAATTCCTCCTCCCTTAACTCTTCTGAAGGGTATTTCAAGTGATGGGAGCAGAGCCCATAAAAAGCTTTCTTTCCAATTCAGTCTGTACACAAGAAAGACAACAAGACCATATCTTGTAATCTCAGGCTATAACCCCTGTCAGGATCTGTGCAATCAAAGTGGAAATGTATGATGGGAGATTATCCAGAATGGCTTTACAAATAAACCAGGTACCAATGAGTCAGACTACGAGAGGTGTTTGAAAACCAGCCCTGGAATAAAGAAGACAATGATGAGTGAGGGCTTTACAATGTGCAGAAGCTTTAAGGTTAATGTGAGGTCACATTAAACTTGACCCTCGACCTTTGAACACAACATAATGCCTCCATCCACAGCTGTCACCGGCGTGGAGGTGTCTTCACATAAAGGGCAACGCCACCACCTCTCATGGAGTTTGACGTTGTTAAGCCACGTTTCTGATAAAACAATAACATCAGCCAGAGTTGAAACTGCACAGATTTGGATAAAATCTAACTTAGATAAGAGAGATATGCACATTGAAGTGAATAAAACCCAACCAAGACCTTGACTGAGAAGGTGCTATATGCAAAACAAAAAGGGGAGCATTTGTGTCGCCTCCCAAAGACATCTCTCAACGTGGCGAAGGCTGAGCTAAGCTAAGCTTACATGGCAAACAACTCAGCGGTTGTGAGCTAGCCAGTGAGGCATGTCCACATAAACCGAAAGCAAGCAAATCAATCTGGCTGCATTTGTTTAGACAAGGGTTTGGCTGCCCAATTAAAACATATTGCTTCCCAGTTGTTACGGTCGATGACATAAGAAAAGTATTAAGTAAACACCTCAAAATGTATCAAATGCTCTGTGAAGACATTTATATTCCTGTTTAAATAAGTGGTAGCATGAACGAGATTCACTCAACTAATTCTGCAAAGTTGACATTAAATCCTTGTCCCCCAAAATTTGTCTACAGCTCTGTCACAAAAAAACACTTCAAATTGGCTAAGATCACTTTGAAAAAACTTAACTCATTCCTATAAGCCATCAGGTGTTTGGCAGGCAAATACTTTTTAATTAATGATTCCTTATCAAGCACAATCTTGATTTTATGTTTTTACCTGAAACTTGGCTAGACCAGTGCAGCAGTTTTTATTAAGTCAAACCCTCCCACCTCCTTGCATAAGCAAGTTGAATTCCCCACATGGGCCGGTTTTCTGAAACATCTGCAAAGCCACCTACAGATAACTATGGACTGCCTCAGCAAGTGACGAAGACCGCACACAATACAATGCACACTCTGGAATTATCTCCATGGAATTTAACATTTCTCAGGTTGTGGTAACTGATGTTGCTCTTTCTAATCAATACTCACTGTGCACACAAATGTTCAAATAAGAAGTACTCAGAAAACGGTGTAGCATTGAAAACCCCTGTGAATGACTTATTCAGGCTCCCTCTTCCACACCCGACCTTGCTCGACTAGCTCTCAGTCAATAATCCTTCAGATAATTTCAGTTCAAAAAATATGAATGGTATTGATGTCATTGCCCCACATTGCAGTAAAGGTAGGCCCTGGTTAATAAAAATAATATAAAAAAACAATCACACTGATAAGAAAAAAACTTTATAAAAAGCAAAGGAATGCCATGGGCAAAATGCCTGTAGTAGTTGTCAATTTTGGATTAATACCTTGAAAACTTCTTAGCAGTGAAATTAGATTAAGAAGATCAACCAGCATAGTTGGTAGGCTACCATATACCAATTGTTTTCTTACAATATACAGCCTAAACTTACACTATAAGCTACAAATCAGGCTACTTTCCACAGAAGCACAATAGTAACCTACCCACCTATGTTCTTAGTGGAAATGGAAATTGTTGACTTCTGCAAGGACCTTATCATGATAGCATCAGGAAAGAAGTGGTGCCATGGGAGACAGGATATACAAGAAGGGAGTGATTGGGGGAAAAATGAGTTTTTTCAAAAGGCGGTGAGGCTGGAAATAGGACATTGGTATGAAGTGCGAGTCTAGGCGTTGCCGGTTTGGGGGTTGTACATAGAATGAAATAGGTGCGGCTGTTTTGACCACAAAAATACACCGCCACACAGGTCTTAACACTGTTTTAAGAGGGCTCTCAAGATGGATGTAACAGTTGCAGCTGATTGAGCACACTGCTGCCAGAGTCCTCACTAAGACCACGAGAGTGGATGACTGATCACTTCAGTTTCCAGGTATTTACTCTGGCTTTCTGTTTGTCAAAGAATTGATTTTAAAATACCACTGTTGGTTTATTAAGCACTGAGTAATATAGAGCCAAAATACATTTCCTATCTGCTGCTCAGTTATGAACGTCTGAAACTTAACACAGAGAGGAGGGGGCTTAAAGGCACTTAAACTGAGCATTTCAGACAGAGGGTGAATACAGGTATATTCAGACAGCCAGCAAAAGGAAAATAATGAGTTTTTTGTACATTAATGAATGTGAACAAACAAAATACAAATATGATTCTGAAAATGTGCCTCCTTTAAATCTGTGCTTAAACATTTTATAAACAAAAACATTACTACTGCATTTTTATTAAGTTAAACTAGATATAATTATCCTGCACTTTAGCTGCACTGTAATGTTTACTCAATTTTAGCTTATTTTTATTTTGCTCTATAAAATCACATTTATGTGTCTTTTTATGGTCTTTTTTATATTGCCTAGTATTTCTTTTTTTTTTTTTAATGTCTTTTTTCTGTCTTATGTAAAGCACTTTTGAATTGCCTTCTTGTAAAAACTTGCTTACCTCAAAGTTTCTCTATGCTTACCTCAAATATGAGTTTAGGACAAATACCTAAAAGTAGGATTTTGTGATTTTTGTGTCATATGGAAGTCAGTATACAAAGTCTAGTGATTGTGAACCTGGCTATTACAGATTTGTAATCTTAGACACTCAAACTGTGTACTTCCTGGTCATCTCTACCTGGAGAATCATGACACTGCTTGCGTTTGTTTAAGTGTGCGTCCGTGTATGCGCCAGTGAGTGAGTGTGCACCTCTGTCTTTTTCCAAAGCTTTTGGTATCCTTTAATGGCTGCATGCCTTTTTTGGTTTCTGTGATTTATACTTTCTAAAAACACCTTTTGTTGCCTGTTTTACACTGCCATTGCCTGCTAACCAACACTCACAACTCTTAACCGACCCCCAGCTGCTACTCTGCAGCCATAGACACAATGGGGGAAAACAGGTTGCTCTCTTATAGTGTTTTGGACGGTGTGTTTGGCTAACAGCCAACAACCAATACAACTAACCGTACACACACTGCTGAGTACTTTGCCACTTCTCAGCTGCTTCTATACAGTTAGACAGCTTGGTGAGCTTAATATTGTGTTTGGAAAGATTGTATGAAATATCTTATACGAAGACCTTGGACCTACAGTCATAACCGCTTCATTTTGACAGTAAATGGAAAGTGTTTCACAAGGCCTTACAGCCCATTGGTGTCTAGATGGGGGGTTAGCCTATCGTGGGTTGTATTCATTCAATCACATAACACATCTACACATTTAGTATTACGAGCCATTTATAAAGGACACTGCATGTAACGTAATTATGTCTGTTCTAAACATATGAATTCCATATCTGTAAACTTACATAATAGATCCCACTCTGTCTTATCCTCCTAAAGAGGATTTTCCAGGATAAATTAAAAGAACTGCCAGAATATATTGTTTATTTTGTGTTGGGGTTTTGTGTAGATGGATGGCAAAAACAATCCGAAATTCTGTCTATAATACAAAATTTTGGGAAACATTACAGAAATACTACTGAATACTTAAAGCCACTGCAGATAGTCTACACTACTATCTTCAAGGAAGGATCCTTAAGCCCTAATTCAAAGATGACTTTTGATAGTTCAAACTCAACAACACAAACACCTTTGCTTTTTTGCCTCCACCGCCAGATTACTGAAGTTATGCATCTTTCCAAATGTCACATCTCAGGGGGCTTCCCATCGAACTGTGAGGCTCCACAAAATGTACAGTACACGGGCCAAAGACCGTCCTCACCACAGCGTTCGTCTAGCATTGCATCATTTTCAGGGAAGACATTTGGCTTCTCTTCAACAGAAAACATGAGCACGAGTAATGAGGACAAGAACCAATAACAACAGTAGATATTGCTTTTCTTGATCTAGCTGTAGTTAGCAATATACACTCCAGCCTCAGGCCATGTCCACACAAGGCCAGCAATTTACTCTCACATTGCTGTTGCTTTTCCAAAAACGGTCCCCAGAGTGGATACTTCTGAAAATGCTGGTGTTGTCAGACACTCTTAGAAACTCCTACTTCTCCAAATAGCCACTACACCACTGCCACCAGCACTCACATCTCCCAGGCACTCTAAAGGTTTTCGCCCTCTCAGACCCATTGCCTGTAGGTGTAATTAAGGTAATTTTGAAGTAACTATGGTGCGGAAAGTCTTAAAACCCACATAAAGTATAAGCCTTTTTAATAATGGCCATCATTAATAGGCCAGAAATAAAAGTGAGCACTGCTGTAAATTTAATTTCCAAGATGACACAATGATGTGGACAGTATAACATAATGGTCCATAGCAAACTCTAGTTAGAAATTAAAGTCACCCTATGGTAGCAATTTAAGATACTTTGATGGACTCACAGGTGTTCCGTCTCCAGGTCTAGACAGACATTACATTACACATGCTAAATATACTTTCCACAATTAATCTTGTACCGATCCACTTAGGACAATTTTCTCTTACTAGACTGGTCCAATTCTAGGCCCAGCTTGTGCTTCTCATGTCCCTGTCATTACATTTAAGTCACATTTCCTTGAAATGACTTTTTTCAAAACTGCCATGTCAATATAAAACCAATTCCTACCCCAAAATATGCAACAGTTTATTTAAATGAGAGGAATTCAATATGACCTGAGAGGAATGGGAATGTTTAAGAAAAAGGGTCAAACTAATGTAAGGGGAATCATTGTATTTCTTATAAAAGAGGTATATTCTATAAAAGGATAGAAAGAGTACTAGAATATTTTGCTAGTTCACCAGAAAAAGCACTGCAATTTTTTACTCAAGTACAAGTAAATTATTTAAATATGCACATAGATAAATGTTTTTAAAAAAGTAGGTCAGTAAATATGTTCTCAGACAACTTTACTGGCAAACAAACAAGCAAACAAATATAAAATACATTAACATTTCAACGTATGCATCACACCACAGAACCCTTACTGTATGTCCAAACCAAAAATGAATTCCTCTTCGTACACATTTGCATCCTGTACATACAACTGATCAATACACCAACTAACAGTCTTTCTTAATGTAGCATTGGGCTAGGCCTTCCAGATTAAACCAGAAAAGAGGACAAACACAACCAGTGGCAATAAATAATTAAAGCTATGGACACCGCGCCGTTTGCAACACCATTAGGCTACAGACATTAAATAACCAGAATAAAGCATCACCAACAAGGCAGACAATACAGACATACATGTAAACAATAAAAACTCTGGCGCAGTTGCAGCCACAATCCTTTGCAATTGCACCTTTGCAATTGCAGAGCTTTAAAGAATGTGCAACTTTGTGGACAAACACGCACACAGTGTTGTCACTTTGGTGCACTCACCTGTCTGAGCTTGGCTTCGTGTGGGTCCTCCACAATCTGCTCCATTCTCAAAGTCTTAAAAAATCCAGTTCACAGACACTCGGCCCCACTGTAACCAGTCCAGTCAGCCCCTCTGTCCCACTGTAACCAGTAGATCTCTGTGTCAGTGAGACACTGCGCTATTGAAAGTTTTCAAACATGTTGATGTGGCTGGATGAGCGCTCTGCAGACGCGTGCGCGACAGAGATCAACAATGACAAACAGCGAGAAAGTGCATCACAGGCCCTCACACGCATGTTAGCCGCACCCAGAATGCACCTGTTGGGTGTAACACATTTGGGTCACTTGAGTGCAATGGGGGGGGTTACATTAAAAACAGGGGTTTGTATTCTTCTTTTTAAAAATGTTTGATATTTCTATTGCAATTCTCATTAGATCATGACAGCAATCAATGAATCAAATGATGTGACAGAAAAAAAGAGCACATATCCAGTATATGTGGATGTGTCAGGACAGTATTAAACTCATCCAATCATTTCATTGGGCCCCAATGTAGTGATTGGATGGCCCTCCTGCATGTCTACCTGGTTCGATACCCGGCTTCGGCAGTCGATGTGTCCTTGGGCAAGACACTTAACCCCAAGTTGCTCCCGAAGGCTTGCCATCGGTGTGGACTGGATGTTGCATGAATGTTAGTTAGAGTCTGATGGTGGCACCTTGCATGGTAGCCTGTCATCAGTGTGTGAATGGGTGAATGATATGTAATGATATGCAATATACTACTGATTGTAAGTCGCTTTGGATAAAAGCGTCTGCTAAATGACTGTAATGTAATCTAATGTAATGTACCTGCCTTCACACATTCAAATGTAAGAATGCATGTTCAGCATGGTATATGGCTTTAGTATGGCCTGCTATAGTGTACAATTTTGTTTTCATGTTTCCTATGAAGCACAAACAGCTATATTGTCAGCTTCCATTGTATTTCAATTGATTAGTTCCCCATTAGCTTAATCAAACCAGGCTATTCTTGAATGGGGTCTGATTAAATTAACAGACAATCAAAGTCCAGCACACCATAACACTAATCAAAATACAATATACACACCGTAGTAATAGATCACTTTACAGGTGATGAACATTGCTGGTGCCTCATACGTCACTAATGGACATCTAGAAATAAACCCATCTTAACAATTGTTACAGCAGTTCAACCGATTCTACATTTAGTTATGTTAAACCATATGGCTCTAACATTACTTTGCAATGCTCTCGTTTCAGATTCTGGTGTCAAATTAATTTTAATTTCCAGCAATATAGAAACTAAATCACCAAAGAATAGCAAGATGGAAAAAGAGTAAAGCTAGGGTAAGCTTCAACCTACATATTTTATGTATGTAGAAAGTATTTATGTTAAGATATTTGTTTTTAACCACACTGTGTTGATGGGAGTAATTTACATTTTTGTTTCTCTGTTTGTTGTTTCTTATTTCAAATTGTTATTGTAAACCATAGTAATCATATTTTCCGTATGCCTTAACATGTACAACTGTAACATTATCTGATCATACTGTAACTAAATCAGCTATACATCTATCTAAGCTCTGAGCGATTTAAGTTCTCAGTAGACATGTGGTCGCATTAGCGGCCACAACTCAATGACCATCTATCGTTTTTGAAATCCTCACACATGTTTATAGATTTTTAACAAAGCCCCAGTTCTCCTGTAACCCCCTAATGTTGCTACCAAGTCATGGTGCTCCAAGTCAGGGCCATTGTTGTGTTTTAACTATTATTTAGACCTATTACAAAAGGCTATACAATTATTCATATGGTTCATTGAAATGTGAGCAACTATAGCCTTGAGAGGGAGGAAAGTTATCTAAAGGCAAAACACGACCCTGAAAATTCAGAAGCATGAAACTAGCTTGGTAATTAGATGCTAAATTAGTCCACATGGACCAATTAGGCAAGACAAGACATGGGGGCTCTGTAATGCTTTGTCAACAGAAATGAAACCAGTACAAGGAGACAGAAGGTTTGAGGAGGAACAAGTCTGAATGAGAGACAGAAGAAAAGGGAGGGGGGCATGAGAGCATGTACCCTGATTAAAGGCGAGAAGGGGATCAAAGAGATTTTTCTTTGGCATGTGTGTGAAGATTAAACAAACCTTTAGAAGAAAAAAGGGTCCCATCATTTCCTGTATTAAGTTTGAATTAAATTTTAATGCAGAAACATTGCTTGATCTCTTTTACAAATGGTGATGCTTTGATTTGGATGCTTAAAATGTAAGTGGAGTCCCTTAGCCCGGCGCTGGTTTGCTTGAAGTTCTTTACATTTATTTTTACTCTTTTAAAAACTTGTCTATGTTAGCTTGTTTTTCCAATTAGACTGATATTTGGAAATACGAGAAATGATAAAGGTGAAAAATGTTGGTTCATCCAAATTACAAAGGAATATTTGATGACGTACCATTTGCCATGCAGACAGTTTTTGTTTAATTTCCCCATGTTTGAGACATTCATCAACAACAGCAATATGTCTCTGCAAGAAGATGTTTTATAGTGACTACTTTGTAACAAAGAAATAGTCCCTGTAAAGTAACTGTCCAAAGGGAGATTTTTTGGATTGTAGCGTCACAGACTGAAGTGTCTTATTATTATTATTATATTCCTTTATTGATCCCCATGGGGGAAATTCAAGTGTTGCAGCAGCTCAACTACACAGACAGACAATGAATACACATACTATACATATATGTCTTGTTTCCTAGACTAATGACTTTCCCCTAACTGATCGTCTGATGGCTCTGTGCCCAATGTCATAAGAAAATAATAGGTGCTGCAATCATCGTACAAAATCTCGCAAGCTATACAATTTTGACCAATTCTTAACCACTCCCCCTTTTGTTTAAACCTTTTTCTAAATATATTTATTTTTAGTTTGGAATATGCTGAATGTTGCTCTTTTATGAGTGTGAAGTTGATCACCCGATAGAGTTACACGTCTGCTGCAGTAGGCCATAAAACCTTGACTGGTGGGATGCGCAGGCTGTTTTTTTTCCTGTGCTGGTGCACCTGCAACGGGAAGATAAGGGCACTGATGATAACAACCTGTCGGCATTCTGACATTCCTCTGGACACTCGGCAATGAGCTGTTGGCCACAGCCCTGCGGAAAGAAAGGTGAACCGCAATTTGAAGGGGGAAAACAGGGCTTTGTCACCTCTGTCTTTGCAAAAGGGAAAGCAAAGCATACTGAATTTAAATTATTAATTTTCATTGGTAGCCCCTTTGTTGATTTTCTCAACAAGACAATAATTCACAGCAAGCAAATTACACTGTTTAATCATGATCTGTAGATATAAAAAAATATATGGACTAAATTATGTATGCTCAAACCACAATAATTCACATAAAACCAAAGATTATGCATTCACTCACCTCATTTAAAATTGCATGTTAAACAAGACTCATAATTAATTTAATTGCTGAATTAAATGTAAAGGTCAGTTTAAAATATACCACATTATAATCTGTAAAAGGATTCAAATTACAACTAATTAACAACTTTGGATGCATGGTGTCATTCTGCAAAGCCTGTTACCTTTGGAATGAGGGAAGGAATACAAAATGAAAAACAAAAAAATCAATATCTGTCAAATGACAAATGGAGAAATGTATGTGACAGTTGACAAGACGGATATCCTGAATTTCACAACAATTTGTCCTCAACATTTAGTTGAAAACAGATGACATGGCCAAACCAAACTTGTGCTGAAAGACAGATTCAGGTCTGTTGTCATTTGTCTGTAACATGATGCATTAATCCAAAATGCAAGTGAACTATGCTGCATGAGGCCTTCTGGGTAAATCAGTAGCTAGTATCCTGTTGGCTCTTCAGCTTGGGAAAATATCCACATTACCTGCTTTTCAGTATTCATAACTGTTGAATTGAAACACACAGTGTTAGTGACTAAACCTGTAGCTGATCATGTCTCGGAGGTGCAGCAGCGTAGCTCAAACTCCACAAGATAAACACAGTTGCATTTCATTGCTACAGTCGATTTTGTGGTACAGTTTTGTTATATTAATCCACGCCTGTGACAACGGCCTGCAGTGTGCCAGCCCCGATGAATTATGTGAGCTGGAGGTTTTCACATTAAGTTAAGGTTTAAATTATAGGTCTTGGCATTTACAAGGTGAGAATTGCCCAGAAGTATTTTTAGTAGCATTGTGCAGCGTTTATGAGCATGTTTTACGATCTCAAGTTTTCTTTCCAAATAGAGATTTATTATTGCCTCTTGGAAGTGCCACCTTGGATTATTGAGAAAACTGTTGAATGTGTTTAGTTAGACTACCATCACACCAAAAATCCAAGAAAGGGAACAGTAAAAGGAAAAGAGGAAATAAAGAAGTAAAAGTGAAACTATTTCTATATAGTTATGTTTTAGTTTTCAGTGATCTAATTGTACAAGACTTGACTTTGGGCAACATAAACGTATATATTACCCATATTTTTTTATTGCATATATGTAAATGCCATTTTTTGGTCATATAAAGCAAATAGGACAGAGTTTAATTTAATTTGTTATTCTTTAAACACAGTCGTAGTCCTGGGATGGCAAACTGGACCACTCACCAGGACAGCTCTCCACCACCAATAACATTGGAGGGCCTGCTCTCCCGTGCACATGCTTTGTTCGGCATGGTGAAAAGCCACCGTGGTGCAGCCAAAGTCATTGTAAATAATGTGTTTTAGAGTGCAGTGGTGCTGATGTACTGTTGTGTTTGAAAGTGCCTCTATTGAGTTAGACACGGAGCGAGAAATGAAGCAAAAAATGAATGCATTTATGAATGGAAACTAATGAATATTAGTTTATGCCACAGATCCACACAAGTAATGCCAGAAGGGTCAGTTATTTTATAATTATTCAAAGTATATTACGTAAACAATGTTGTACTTATTACACTTAATATTATTAATTTGTAATTATTTTGTTATTTTGTATTATTTTGTTCTTTGTTCTTTAAAAGTCTTCAGAATGCGGAATACGAATGTTAAAATTGTTGAAACAGCGCCCCCCTTTGGAACGCAATGTGCCCTGCGTGATGAGGTTCAGGAAACTTGTGTGGTGATGCACCGCCATGGACTGAACTCTTTCTAGTTGGAGGAAGGCAGGTCCGGACTCTCGCGAAAAAGTGTGTTAACACCATCAGTTATTTTGTTAGCAAGTTTTTCCATTGTTGCTTATTATGTTAGCTATTAGCTTCTGTGCAGACAACTTATCTAGCAAGAAGCAAAGTGAAGAATTCTGCACAAAATGGTTGGCCGAAAATAAAACTTGATGTGATGAGAGAGGCTGCTGTCCTGAAATTGGACCTGAACCCGGTAGAATAAGAGGACAGAGGGACAGTGTGGACAGGAGAGACATGATCCTCTGATCCTCCATGGCTTTACTGGTGGCTAAATGTCTGCATAAACATAATGTTCTTTTGTGGGTAGTGATGTGGTTATTTTGCTTACACTTCTTTTCCTAAAAGGAGACGTTTGTGTAAGTTAGTAGCTTCTAGAGCAGTGGTTCTTAACCTGGGTTCGATCGAATGAGTCACTCTCAGGGGTTCGGCAGACACACACTGCGGTCAAGTGAGCCGCCACTTTAAAAAGTAATGACGTCTATTCCTTAAGGTTCACACCGAGCAGCATACCTGTATGGTGGCTCGGGTAGCCCAAAAATCAGGGAGAAAGCTAAAACTTATGCTGCGTTCAGCAGATGACAGCAGATGTCAACGATGAATGCCTGATGAAATCATTGAACTTCAGCAGAGCAGCTTCAACAGCAACTCTTCGGAACAACAACAACGCTCTCAACGTTTTGGTGTCACCAAATCGTACCATACTCTCGTATTGCCAAGAAAGCCCTTGAGATACTCACACCGTTTGTTACAACGTGTCTTTGTGAGCCATCCTTTTCGAGGATGGTGGACATGAAAACTAAGAAAAGGAACAGACTTTGCTGCGAAAATGATATGAGAGTGGCACTTGCCAAGGTGAAGCCGCGCATTTCTGAACTTGTATCTGAAAGGCAACAGCAAAAGTCACATTGATTTGCAGTAAATATTCACTGAGTTATGTTTTTGTGTGAAATTCATGTTTTGTTTGTCGACAAACCGATCCTCACAGCACACAGCTTTCTTTGTTTTTAATTTGTGAGTATGTGTAACTATAACAAACACTGGTATAGAAATAATAATCGTATTTGTATAGAATATTTTCTCAGCAAGGTTACAAAGTGCTCTGCAGTAAAAAGGGCACAATGACAATTAGTAATATGATAAGCAATGGTGGTGCATTAGTATACAATAGATAGGACAAGTGTGTAAGTCATTTATTTGATTGATGCATTGTGATCTTTTAAATATAACCTGTCAGTGAACGCTTTTCATTATGCTGCTTTTAATCTGGGGGGACACAATATGAGAAACACCTGGCATAACAGGGTGTGCATAATCTCAGACCACCAACCCTAGCTCCAAAATGATCATTAAGTTAATTATCACCTCTCTAAAACAGTTTAAACAAACAATGAGCACTGTAACCTTCATGCAGGTAGGGATTATTGCAGGCTGTTGTAGTGTGCATCAGTGTTAGCTAGGTGAACTTCTTAAACTGGCAACTGACTAACATTTGGTCAAGTTGTACAAATATGTCATGACGACCATATTGATTGATGTCATTTACAGTATTCTTGACTCAAATTTGTTATGACATTCCTAACAGTGGGTTTCAGAAGAGGAAAATCATCATGCAAACATTATCCTTTGTTCTAGATTGCAACAAGGATTTAGAATAACAAGTTTCAGAGAGAATTATATTTTAAAGCCAGAGGAAAAAATGCATATTGTGATGATTTGAGTTGCAAATTTTCCACAGAGGAGCCTTCAGAGGAGTAGTGTGTTTCACATCCTCCTCCACATCTGATAGAAATTGCAGCAGCCATTCACAAGAGGCAAGGGGCCCTCTAAAGATGTAATGGTTACCATTATCTTAGAAAACTGTCAGCTACCAGTGTGTGGAGTCAGGATAGATCCTGAGCCTGCACGGTTAACTACAGTAGCTCTCGAATCTGTGACATGAAGTCAGCAACTGACTTTTGCATACACCTCCACATAACAGTTGTACCTTCTCATCATATCTAACGAGGATCCAGGGCACAATCAAATGTGGGCAGCCTGTTACAGGTAGATATACTCAGCAAAGCATCGTCGCTCCAAATATGTTTTCTCGGTGGCACTGGCACGACAATAAGCATTAGGATTGATTTAATTTACAGTTTAATTTGAAATACCAAAACGGTGCTTTAATTTCAGCAGGTGTGGTTCTACTTCACTGTGTAGTCTGGATGTTCCAATCAATTTTTCTTTGCCCTTATGTGAATCTGCCAATACTGCCAATTCCGATACCTGTATTTGCTTAAATACTAATAAATATCTATCCGACATCGTAAGTAATAGCTGTAGCATACTAAATCTAACACCTCTGTCACAAGCTACGTGATCTAAATACTGGTGTTCCTGTTTAAAAAGTATTGTATTGTAGTGTAGGAGTTTAGCGAATCCATGCATTTTGCCAACCTGTAGATCCTTGCTGTTATACAACGAAACACAGTAGAGTACAGTAAAGTAAGGATTGGTTTTTGAGCGCCAATACTGAACCTTAGGATTGGCTACTGTCTCAAGTCCAGCTGTGTAATCATTATTTTATCAATATTAATCAATAATATCAATATTAATATTATTTTTTACTTCACCAGTGCCTTTGTTTGCACTGGCTGCCATTTTGCATGGTAAGAGGGACTGTTGCAATGTTTCATTATGATTGATCAGCATATAGAGAGAGCAGCTGTCCTTTTGTGTTTCTGCAACTGCCTTGGGGGCTGTAGGCATGTGTAAGAAATAAAAGACATTTATTGCATCATCTTAAAGCACCATTTCACAGGGGCATACCTAGTCAAACTGCCAAGCCATAAAATTGCTATGGTACTGTCGGGCTTTTTCACTTTGCAGGCTTTGTGAGAGATGTGCACTCAGTCCTTGCAAGTTTCAAGGCAGCAAATCTCTGGGACACCGTTTCTTTTGTTATTAGCTAGCAATTAAATGTGCACGTGTTTTACTTTTCTTTCAAAACATTTGATCTACTTTCGATCCATTCAATGACGTAAGAAAAACAATACATCCATCCATTGGGGTTGAGGTCAATATTGCTTCAAGAAAAACAGTAATGGAAAATAAAAAGCTCAAGAGAGACTCACGTAGATATCTATCATAAGTGGCCCCAAAGTGAATTGGAAGTAAGTACCATTTTACACAAGAGCAGGCTAAGATCAATAAATCTGTCAAACTGGTAATTACTGCCCTAGTCCAGTTTCGCCACAGGTGACTGTCACGTTTATATTTTGTTGCCTTTGCAAAAGCCCCGACTATTGAGGGTTGATTGCTTAGTGTGGTAACTGTTTTAGTTCCGGCTTCTCTTTGTGGATTGAGTCCTTGGCAGACTTACGTATCCTGTTGGATCGTGAGTTTAAATATAACACACACACACACACACAAACAGAGAGTGAGGCAGTGGTGTGTCCTCGACTCAAATAGTGAAATATTATTGATAAAAAATAGATGCTTCAATCTACATTTGTTTGCGTTTAGCCTTTCAAAAGCGAAATGATCCCTGCGGTCACACTTAAATGTATTGACAGGGTTGTCTAACCGCAATATAACCAAACAAAGCACAAACACAATCAGAGGTATGCTAGCATGTTATCTTTTTTTGATACAATACAGCAATGCATGAAGCATAAAGAAAGCAACGGAAAAAAGAGGGAGAGTGAATATACAGCTACATTCATAACAGTCTTTGCACAATTGAATATTGTTCTGTTATCAAGGCCAAACAATATCGTGTTGAAATATTGTTCCAACCTTCCATCCATCCATCCAACTATCGATTTGTATACAACACTGTCTCTGTAAAATGAAAAGTAAAATGTAATATGTACGATGATTTCAAACTAAATGACTGAATAGAGGAGCATGCTGTTCCATAGCACCGTTTTTTTTTTAAGGGTGAAATTAGCCCAGTAGCAGTCCATTATCTTACGCAGCATGGAGTACACTTTTTTTTTTTTTCTGGGCAAACATCAGTCAAGGTGACCTTACTTACTTACTGTTTCACTGGTGTGGCCTCCAGCCTGCATGATATCAGTGGAGTAATCTAACGGGCATTGGTTGTCATCGGGGATAATAATCGGGGGTTTTATCCCATGCAGTGTGACATGATGACAGACAATAGATGGGGAGTCTGCGACGTCTCACAGTCAGTGTGACGGCGGTGGACACAGGTTTCACCGCGCCCACACAGATTTCACTGATACTGACCAATCACATGTCAGTCTGCTTAAAAATCAGAAATATTTTTGGAGAAGTATTCCTTTTTTTTGACATTGGAAACTGTAACAGACAATAAGAGTCTGAACTTTCAGCTTAAAAAATCATCATAGGAGCAGATGTGTAAAAGACCAGCCTGATTTAGTGTTCATCTTTTCTGTGTTTAAATACAATTTACACACATCTATTTATTTATTGCCTTTTTGTGTGATGTTTTCATTTTTTCTTTCTTAATTATCTCGTCTTTTTTTCCCATTATATGTTGCATGCATAAATCACAGCCACGATAGCCATGGTTTTAACATACATATTAAAGAATGGTTTTCAAATTAATATTAAAAGGACGTTACTTTACAATGTGCAAATAGTTGAAAGGCATATATGAAAGGAAAAATACATTATTAATATTTCTTATATCTGCTAATATCACTACAATGATAGTGGGTGTTAATGAGCTATTTTCAGAAGGAGGACAGCTAACAAGAGAGAGAGAGAAGTACAAAGAGAGAGAGAGAGAGAGAGAGAGAGAGAGAGAGAGAGAGAGAGAGAGAGATGAAAACAAGGACAATGAACCGAGTAGCACAAAATCTGCTTGCTAAAGAAACAGGCTGCGTGAAGACCCGCTGCTTCTGAAACACTTACAGTCGACGCCACTGCGGAGGAGATGTGATCATGCAGCTACATCACAGCGAAGCCTTCTGCGGTGGACATTCCAGGTCAATGTTCGGAATAGCTATCCGTATTATTATTATTTCATTAATTTTACAGAACAACACGCAAAAAGTTCCAACCTTCATTCTAACCACATAGCCATATAATACCAGCATGCTTTTAATCCTGCTATTATTCAAAGGCAGAAAGAAAAGTCACTATTCCCTAGCTTCTAGATAATCTTAATAAAATAAATAATACATATTTATTTTGCGTTGGCCAAAGGGTGCACTTTACTCTGAAAGTTGCACTTTACTCTGAGTGCATCCCCTACTGTGTGTACAATATCTTTCATTAAGAGATAGAAATCCATGCAGGTCAGGGTTTCTATTAATGCCCTCACTTCCCTGAAGACTAACAACCACATATGGCTTACTTGGAAAATGCAGTTTATTGCCCACCCACGCTGAAAGAAAGAGGAATTAGGGATATATTAATGTAATGCCCAATAGACCAGCATGTTACAACTTTGCTTCCTTTCCCTTCACTCTCCCCTCTTTCGTCTCTCTCTAACTCCATGTTGAGCCATCACCGGTGAGAGCTCCATGTCATACACATTACATGTACATACATGGTCATTAGCAGCATGGGTGCAAACAGGGTACTACATTGAATCTCCATGGCAACGCTTTTCACCACCTGATAGAGCTGTATGTAAAGTTTGGAATGCAGAGCTGGCACAAGATGGTAGCAACAAGCAGCTGATTAGAGCCCCTTGGCCATGCACGCAGGCTTTAAGTGCATGTAACCATTTAAGACTAAATCTAAACAGCCCTCTCTTTTCATAAATCGCTTTATTATCATCATAAAGACATGTCTGACCACACTCTGGTTTTATTTGTTTGATTCATTTGTGATTTTTATCACGATATCTTGCTTTATTTAATTCCCTTATATTTTTTATCTATGTCTGGGTTTCTATTTGATCATTCCTGTGGTTTTATTTAATCTCTTTGTAAAGCACTCTGGTCAACGTTTATTGTTTTCAAATGTGCTCCATTATTAAACTTGACTTGACTCTAAACCTTTACAAAGAGATGAAT